>NC_045619.1:18181818-18484848 GCF_009829155.1 Mustela erminea
AAGGCAGTTTCATGAAAAAGCCCTTAGATATTTTGGACTTATTATTTTGTTTCATCCAATCTCACGAGTAATCTTTACTAGCCTGAGAAAGAGAAAAGCTCTTACTTGGATTTCTTTAAAGCATATGTATAATAGCTTGGTGGATGATGGTTGGTTACACAGCAGCTGGTTGAGAACATAGGTGTGGACTTTCATGGCCAGAAAGATTTGCCTTTGTTAGAAATATCTTTAGTGTAGGATATAGAAGGAGTGCTGAGGAATTGAGGGGATCTCCTTATAGCCCTAGATGTGCCACTGTCAGTTTTAAGGTCTTAGATAAGTCACAGAAGGGCTCATTTCTCCTACGGGTGGGCCCTGCCTCCTTCCAGATTTAGGGATATGTAATTATTGGCTTATTCTGTTATTCATTCATTATAGTAGCATTTTTCTGTCTTTTGTGGATAGAGATACTTAGTGTAATTTTAAAACTTTAGGTCAACAATCTTTTATTGATGCCTCTGGGTCAAACACTGTACTGGGCACCACAGGGGTGTGTGTGTGTGTGTGTGTGTGTGTGTGTGTGTGTGTGTGCACATGTATATGTGCATGTGAGAATGGGTGGAGCAGATTCTAAGGTAAGCTTCCTGGCTCCTATACTCTAGGAGTCTGCAGTTTTCACCTCATTTGTTGGCTTACTTAAATTTCCTGTCAAGAAGATCTTCTTACCATAGGGTCAGTAAATTTAATCATCAAAAACACAAGATGCCCAGTTAAATATAAAATTTAGATACGTGACAAATAATACTTGTGCAATATTTGGGGTAAGCTTAGACTAAAACATTATTTGTTGCTTATCTGAGATTCACATTTAACTGGGCGTCGAGTATGTATTACTTGGCTACCCTGAATGAGGTCACCACTGAGCTCTTCCCTGGGATGTCGGAAATTTTGCTCCTATCAGAATTTTTGAGTCTGAGAGGAAATTAGAGATATATTTCTTTCACCTGGTAGGATTGGTTTATTCATGCATTACACAAACACGTGTTGAGGACCTACCATGGGCTGAGAGCTAGGCTAGGTCTTGGGGATACAAGTGGAAGAAGAAAGCATAGCTCACGGTGTTACAAAGGTTATGGTTTCCTGGGAGGGAAACAGACATTTTAAAACTAATCACATTTAATAAGGACTTAATTCCAATTGTCATAATGCTCACGAAGGAAAATGTAAGGTACAATGAGAATGTTTAAACAGAGGTACCTCATCTCATCTTGGAGGTTGGAGCAGGCATCTTCGAGGAAATGATCGTTAACCCGAGACAACTGGGTTCTGGAGAAAAGTGATGTAGACAGAAGAGCCACTAAGGGGTTTTTGTTGCAGCCATGGGGATAAGTTCAATCCAAGGGAAATAGAAGTAACAGTGAATAGTTTGTTGTTTGTTGTTGTTTGTTGTTTGTTGTTGTTTAGTATAAATGCAAGAGCAGCTATTACTACAGAAAGGATCATGTTTCTAGAATCAAATATTAGTGTTGCCAAAGCCCATGTAGCAGATGCTCAGATCAGAAGGAAGGGGGCAAGACAGAAAAAATTGTCTTGGTTTCTTTGTCAGGATGCCAGTGCGTCTGTGCTCATTACCAAGAGCCCATGATCTGTGAACTTAAACACAACTGGGAGAAGTTGCCCATCAAGAGAGCAATTCAACATGTTTTTTGCCACTTTGGTATGGTGGGTGGTGTATTTGTTTTCTAGGGCTGCCATAACAAAATACCAGACTAAGTGGCTTAATTCAACAACAGAAATGTATCTCAGTTCCAGAGACTAGAAGTCCAAGATAAAGATGTTGGCAGAGTTGGTTTCTCCTGAGGTCTCTCTCCTTGGCTTGAAGTTGGCTGTCTTTTTTCTGTGTTTCACATGATCTTTCCCTCTGAGTGGATGCATGTTTATGTCCAAATTTTTTCTTCCTATAAGGACACTAATCATATTGAATTAGGGGCCTCCCTAGTAACTTCATTTAACTTAATCACCTCTTTAAAGACCTTGTCTCCAAATATGGTTATATTCTGAGGTCCTGGAGGTTACTTCAACATGATTTTGGAGTGGGACACAATTTGTTCCATAACATGTGGCATGGAAAAACAAACAGTGTTTGTTACCTCCTCTCTCAGAAGGATAGGCAAATGGGCTGGCTTGCTTTCTGTGCCACCAGCTCTCAAAATCCAAGCCTTTAGGAAGGACCTCAAGGATACTGGGTCCTACAGACACTCTTAACCAGGATTATTGTTTTTGGTGGGCAGTGCTTGGATAGAGAGGGATGCCATGATGAAAAGAATAAATCTTCAGAGATTACAGCCTTTAAAATGATCAGTAGCTGTTACTCACCCATTAAGCTACTCATTTATTTTCCATGGAGAGGAATAGGTAAGAAAGGGGCTAAGAGGCCAGGAGTGTTACATCCATGGAGGAGGAGATCGATCCATGTGGGAAAAAACCCTGAGAAATGGTTGATTAGTACCAGTATCATGATCAGTCTTTGCACTATTATTGGTACTGATAGATAGTATCAGTATTTGTATTAGTATTTGTACTAGTATTGATATCAACATTATTATCAGTATCAGTGTCAGTATTTGTTAGCATTAAAATTGGTGTTGGCATTAGTATTAATATAATAAAACATTTATAACAATGTTTTGGCACAAATAGGGTCTCAAGAAATGTTAATTTTTTTTCCCACTTCAAACTTCCTTTCACTGAAAGTTCTCCTTTTGTTTTAGGGAAAGACTGATTCTCTTCCTTCCAATAAATATTTATTGAGAATCGTTTTACTGAATCAAATGAACTGCCATTGATCTTGTAGTGTAGAAAAATTCTTGGTTGAAAAGGACTTTGAATGGTGGAGTTATTCTTGGGGAACATGAGGGACTCCCTCCCCACCCCAACCAACCAACAGAGAAGGGAAACTTTTTTGGCAGTTTCAATGAGTTGTTGTCTTGGAGAGATGAGTAAAGCGATTAGGGCAGTGATAGCGGTGGGGGGTGGGAAGGGTGGCATAAACAGAACTCCAAAGTCTCCAGCCTTACAGAGACACAACAGGAAGCGTAAACAGACATTTCAGGAGAGTCAGTGAGAGCAAGGGTCTTGGGGTTTTCAGGGGTGTCCCTTGATGATGACATTTGTTTCCATACAACAAACAAAGGTGGTGGGGACATTCCATCATAAGATGTCTTGCCTGAGGACGATCGGCTCTCCTGCAGGTTTGATTTTGGTACGTTTTTACATCAGCAATCTTATTACTCGGGATTTATTTTTTGAGTAACATCTTGTCGGCCTACTTTGTTAAATATAGAACACCACATGCTAGATAAACTGGACGTTTATGTGTGGGGGATAATTGAGCTGTTAGTGCTGAAATGAAGCAGGATGTCAGTGGAAACTGCATTTGTCAGTTTTTAGAAAGGAAGTTATTTATTTATTTATTTTTCTCTTTTTCCAGATTTATTGAGACATTATTGTCATATAACATAAGTTTAAAGTGCACATATTATACTCTGAAATATTCACCACAATAAGGTTATCTAATAGATCCACTAGCTCACATGCTTACCAATTTTTATGTGTGTGGTGAGTTTTACAATTTAGTTTCTTAACTTTTAAGTATGTAATACTGTATTGTTAACTAATCACCTTATTATATGTTAGATTCCCAGAAATTATTCATCTTATAGCTGGAAGTTTGTACCCAACATCTCCACATTTCCCCCATTTTCCCCAGCCCCTGGCAATCAGTATATTATTAATAAATTCATTTCCAAATTAACATTCGGAAATAATTAATATATATTTCCAAAATTCAGCTTTTTTAGATTCCACATATAAATAAAAGTACACAATATTTATCTTCCTCTGTCCAAATTATTTCACTTGGCATAATGTCTTTGAGGTTTAGCCATATTGTCAAAAAGACAGTATTTCTTTCATATGGATGAATGACATTCTGTTATATATATATAACACATTTTCTTTATCCATTTATCCATTGACAGACAGTAAGCTTGTTTCTATGTCTTCCTTAATTTGAATAATGCTTCTATGAAAATGGGGATGTAGATATCTTGTCAAGATAGTGATTTTGATTCCTTCGGATACATACCCAAAAGGGAGATTCCTGGATCAAATTGTAGCTCTAGTTTTTAAAATTTTATTTATTATGTTATGTTAGGTACCATACAGTACATCACTAGTTTTTAATGTAGTGTTCCATGATTCATTGTTTACATATAATACCCAGTGCAATCATGCCATCCTTATCACCCATCACCAGGCCCACCCGTCCCCTCCTACACTATTGGTGGGAATGCAATGTGGTATAGCCACTTTGGAAAACAATGTGGAAATTCCTCAAAAAGTTAAAAATAGAGCTACCTTATGACCCAGCAATTGCACTACTGGGTATTTGCCCCAAAGATACAGATGTAGTGAAAAGAAGGGCACATGCACCCCAGTGTTCATAGCAGCAATGTCCACAATAGCCAAACCGTGACAGGAGCTGAGATGTCCTTCAACAGAAGAATGAATAAAGAAGATGTGGTCTATATATACAACAGAATATTACTCAGCCATCAGAAAGGATGAATACCCAACATTTGCATTAGCATGAATGGAACTGGGGGAGATTATGCTAAGTGCAATAAGTCAAGTTGTTACATGCCATTTTTTTCTCCCCTGCAAGGTTAAATATCATTCAACAAGTCTTCATGAAGTACAAAAGATATCCCCTAAGTCATCACTACAAGACAAAAAGAAAAGAGAGAGGCAAAAGAGAGAGAGAGAGAGAGAGATCACAATATACCAATAGACTATACAACATGATTCTTACATTTATATTCTGTGAGCTTAAGGAGAACTAATATTCTAAAGTCTAAGAATTCAGTCATGGCAGCTCAGGTGCAATTGTTCAGAGTACAGTAGTGCCCCCCTCATCAGTGTGGTGACATGTTCCAAGAACCCAAAGGGATGATGGTTGTTAGATGCCTGAAACTGTAGATAGCGCAACACACACACACACACACACACACACACACACACACGTATATGTGCACACATATGTAAGTATACATACATGCACACACATACGTGTACATATTTATATATATACATATGTGTGTATATATATGTTTTGTGCTATCTACAGTATATATATACATATACACACACATATGTATATATAATAAAATTTTGACAAATATATACATAATGTTGACATCAGTACTAGTACAGATACTAATATATGTATATATAATACTAATATATGTATGTAAAAACTATACATACATACCTATAATAAAGTTTAATTTATAAATGAGGCATAATAAGAAATTAGCAATAATTAATAATTAATAATAATAATTGATTAACAATAAAATAGATAAATTATAACAATATATTGTGGTTTTTTTGTTTTGTTTTCTTGTTTTTAAAGATTTTATTTATTTAGTTGACAGACAGAAATCACAAGTAGGCAGAGAGGCAGGCAGAGAGAGAGAAACAGGCTCCCGGCTGAGCAGAGAGCCCGATGCGGGGCTCGATCCCAGGACTCTGGGATCACGACCTGAGCCGAAGGCAGAGGCTTAACCCACTGAGCCACCCAGGCACCCCTGTAACAATATATTGTAATGAAAGTTATGTGAATGTGTTCTCTCTCTATCTCAAAATATCTTATTGTACTGTATTCATCATTCTTGTGATGGTGTGAGATGATAAAATATCTATGAAAGGAGATGAATCAAAGTGAACACTGCAGTTGTTATAACATAACATTAGGCTACTATTGACCTAGCAATATGTCAGAGGGAGATCATTTGCTTCCAGACCATAGCTTCCTACAGGTAACTTATACTGTGGAAAACAAAACCATGGATCAGGGGAACTACTGTGTAGGCTCCTAGTTCAGACTGCATGGGTCCAACTTCAAGTATTATAATTTACCAGTTGTATAACTTTAGCCTACTCTTAGTCTACCAATTTCCCCAAAGAAAATGAAAACATTGATTTGAAAGGACATATGCATTCCTGTGTTTCTTGCAGTGTTATTAACAATACCCTGGATATGGAAGCAACCCACGTGTCCATCAATAGATGAATTGATAAAGAAGGTGTAATATATTTACATATACAAATACACATATATGTACACACACACATATACACAAAATGGAATATTACTCAGCCATTAAAAAGGGTGAGCACTTGCCATTTGCTACAATACGATGGCCCTAGAGGGTATCATGTTAAATGAAATAAATCAGAGAGACAAATACAAATACAATATGATTTCACTCATATGGAATCTAAGAAAAAAAAAAACAAGTAAATAAACAAAAAGTAGAATCAGACCTATAAACACAGAGAATAAACTGATGGTTGCAAAGGGATATACTATTTTTAAAAAAGCACACTTATAAAGCAATCCAATAAATATGAACATTCACCAGTTATTTGATGTTATTGAGGAATAATTTTTAAATTTGGTGAGTAATAATGATATTGAAATTGTATTTTAAAAAAAGCTCAGGCCAAATACTCTTTTCTTTTACTTAAAGAAAATAAACCATTGCAAAAGGAAAGATCTCTCTCTCTCTCTTCGCACTTATGTACCAAGAAAGGGTCTTATTTACACACAGCCACAAAGCAGGCATCTGCATGTCAGGATAAAAACACTTGCCCAAATATGACCATGTTGACATCTTAATCTCAAGCTTCCAGCCTGTAGAACTTTGGGAGAACAAATTTCTATTGTTTAAGTCACTGAGTCTATAGTATTTTGTTATGACAGCTACAGATGAATTCAACAGACACCATCACTTCTGCCTTCTCACAGACCAACCCTGATACAACATAGGAAAGTATTACACAAGGAAGCAGGAACATTGGAGGCCATCTTGGAGACTGGCTGCCATAGCTCATCTCCAAAATATAAAAATAATTGCTTAAAACAAATAAGACAAATGTAATGTAAATGTAAACATAAAATGCAAAAAAATTAAACAGACATTCTCCAGAAGATATATAGGTGACCCATAGGCCCATGAAAAGTTGCTCAGTTTTCAGGAAAATGCTAAATTAAAACTACAGTAAGGGACACTCTATACTCACTAGAATGTTTAGAGTAAGAAGATAGATAATACCAAGTGTTGGTGAACACCCACAACTAACATATATTACTGATAAGAATACATAATGCTAGTCATTTTTGATAGAGTTTACCAATTTTCTTATAAAGTTAAACATGTTCTTTCTACAAAGATATGAGTACTCTTACCAGCACTCTTATTATTAAATATTATCTAAGAGAAATATTATCTAAATGTCCATACAAAGATTGTATGCAAATTTTCATAGCATTAATTATAGAAGCAAAAGCCTGGAAACAACCAAATGTCCATAGTCTGGTATATCCATACTATGAAGCACTTTACAATAGAAAACACTACCTTGTTAATGCACTACAGGGATGGATCTCAAAACAGCATGTGAAATAAAAAAATGAATAAATAAAGACCGTATATTGTATGACACCCTTGACATGCAATTCTAGAAAAGGAAAAACTATAGTTACAGAAAGCAGAGTTCTTGGGCCAAAGATTGAAGGAATGGATTGTCCATAAAAATATGAAAGATATTTTGGGCGTGATGGAAATGTTCTCTATCGTAATTGTGGTAGAGTTTATACAAGTGTATATAACTATCAAAATTCAAAAACTGAATACCAAAAGTGGATCATTTTATTCTATGGAAAATTATACCTCAAGAGAGCTATTAACAAATGTAAAAAAGAAGAAAGAGTGAAAGGTAAAAAGTATTCTTTTTGCACATTCATATTACTCACATGCCACTCGCAAGAAAGCCTGGGAAGCATCGCCATTAGGTGGAGGGTACCTTCCTTTGCTAGGTATTTTCAGAGAGATGTCGTTTAGAAATCCAGAAGAGAGAGCTGAGATACCAGGAATGGGTGGCTTTTACAGAGTAGGGCAGGATTCTGTAAGCACACTTGTTCAATTTTTTTCTCCTTAAACATGTGTATGGAGGCTGTTCTTTGATAAAAGCAAAATTTCATCTCACTGGGAAAGAAACTGTTTGGAGGATGAACACTAAAAATCCCAAACAGAAAATACACTTCTAACCATCTGCCTCTGGGCATGTGGTGCCTGAAGGGATTGAGCCAGCCCTGTGGGGTTGCCTGGTCATGCAGGACAAGGCAGAGCCACAAAAGGGATCATCAGGGACCAGGGAAAGTTTGAGCCCCTCCAATCTGCTGGGAGGTAATTTCAGGAATGAGAGTTTCTCCAAAGAGTACCCTCTGAGACCTCTGCTTTGAAAAACAGTCCCAATTCTGTGACTCACTTCTGGCTGCTCTGTGGGTATGAGTCAGGTTCAGGGCATTTTAAGAATGGGATGACACTGGTAGAATTTTATTGACTTGCAAATCATCTTTTATTAATCCTGTGTCCTAAGGATTGTGTGACGTAAGCTAACGAATGGAGACCAGAGAAAGAAACTTTGCCGAGAGGTGCTTACATAAGTGGCCTTCTAATGAATTATATATAGTCTAAATACTGAAGCAGGAGTCTGTTCTATTCTCTGCTATGTTTCTCAGACCATGTTACAATGAAGACATATAATGGCTATATGGACATACAATGGGTATTATTCCACTGAGTGGAATGAATAAATTGCCAACCATTGAAATTTTAAGGACTTTTTGTATTTCTGAGTGAGGTAAATAGGCTGCCCAGGCAAATAGATCTTATGACAGATAGTAGAAGATGTGTTATTCCATAAAATAGATGTATTGAGTACATTCTGAAGAAAGTTCATTTTTTAATATTTCAACATTTCACTTTCTGTCCATAACCTCTCACCCCAAAACCACATTAGGGAGTTGCATTAATGATCCTCAAACGCCATCATTTATCCATTTTACTCTGCTTTTTACCAAACCTGAGGAAAAGCACTATGGAAAGGAAATGGGAAGGAACAGCCGCCCATCTTGACTAAACCACTTGGAACCATTAAGAGTCCACAGGGACTCAGATAAAAAGAATTTTACTTTGTTTCTATGAAAATGAGGAGATTAAAAAAAGGGACAAACTCTGTCCATGAGGATAATTCTTCCTCACTTAAAGGACTGAGGGCTTTTCTAATGAGGAGTAAACATTAAGGCCGTTTTATATCGCCCAGAACCCAGCATGGCCACCTGCTTCGGGTAAGAGCACCTGGAGTCAAAATAGCACACACGAATGCAAGAAGCTACGTCAAAATGGTTCTGCTCAAAGCTTCAAGTGAGAAAATGTGCATGCATATTCTGTGGCAAAAATGTGGGTGAAGAACGGAATTGCTGTTGTTCTGAATGTTTCCGTAAGTTGAGTCTGACCAGAGTCTAAGAGAAACATGTGTAAGATAAGGTCAGGAAGTTACTCTTTCTTGGTAAAAATCGTATTAATTCCCTTAGTCGTAATTTAACGCCTTCTTCAAAATTTTACATTTTTTTCTAGTCAACAGTGTAAAGACAAATGTATTGTGGATCCGAAAGTTGTTTTCTCGTGGGGCATAAAAACGCTTCATGGTTTATATAAATGTAATAATTCTTGAGATTACCATTTCATGGTACACCGCGCACCAAAGAAAGCAACCTGTGTCTTTCTTGAAAATGTGCGGGTGGGTGGGGGAGGTCCAGAGGGTGGGTGTGGGGAGCGCCCAGCCCCAGAATGTAATCAGATAAAGCTAGTGGCGTGGTATTAGTGTGTCAGCTTTGCCTAAATCCCAGCATCTTCAATGGGCCAGCCCTTTCCTCATTTGTCACCCCAGCGCACCTTTTGTGCACATAATTTCCCATTGGTATTACCCAGAGCTTGGAGTCGATAGCCAACTAGCCTCTTTGCTTGTACCATTATTTCCGGCAAGCTTGCTACATCTGCAATAAATCCTGGAGGATTTGGTGGACTGAGAAGTATGAGTGACAGAATGAGGTGATAAGGCCTGGATGGGGCTGAAACAAAAGCCTTCCCATGCTGGTCTGATGTGACCGAGCTGCAGCCTCGCAAGGCTCAATTTGATCAAGTTTTTGCCAGCTGTCTCGCAGAGTTCAGCAAGTTAAAAATGGAGCCCATGAACATTTCTTTCAAACTCTATTAAGCTTGCCTGAGAAGACTAGTGATGAAAATATCTCTTTTCTTAGCTGTTTTATGCTGTGGTGATGGTGGTGAACATTGGATATTTAGGAAGATGTGACAGCTGTGCCCAGCAACTGTTTTAAGTGACAGACCCAGATGAAAAGGCAGGCTGTGGCTTTATGTGGCAGGCAGTCCCAGACCATTTTTAGGTGTGGGATCAAGAAAAGTGGTTTAATAGAGATTTCACACTTTGCTTGCAGAGGGGCTATGACAAACTCTTCAAAGCAGGATCAAATTGTGGCTGTCATTTTATATAAAATTTTCTCTTCTTGGGTATTATTATTATTATCCAGGAAAGCTTAGCTTAGAAGTGGTGTCTCTTTATCAGGGATGGCACAGTGTGGTTGCCCTACAGCTCATAACCAATCCTGCAGGTGTCTCTGAAATGGGTTAACCCTTCAGTGTTGTCCTAAATTGAGACAAGTGGGCTGGACTTTCTTATTCCCAAACAAGCCAGTCATTAGACCTAAGTCAACCCCAAGGGAGGCTGGGATGTGGCCCTCGGTGTATAGTTTCCTGTGGCCCAGGGTAATGCCCAGTGAGAGGCACCCAGCTGTGAGCCATCAAAAGAGAATTATTCTCAACAGCTAAGAAAGGTACAGGGCTCCTGAAGAAGGGATCCCATGGAACAAAACAACATCTGTAACTCTAGCTCTTATGGTAACCACTGCCTTCATATACTTTTAAATTTTAACATTTATGTATCCCACATGCATTTTTTAGGAATATAGTTTGTTTTACCTCACATTACATTTTTAAGATTCACCATTTTTGTCTATGATTGTAATGTATTCTATTTTATTATACCCCAATTTATTCATCCATTCCCCTGAAGAGGGACATTGGGCTGTCTCCCACCTTTGGTTATATATACCTTATACCATATGAATATCACCATATAAATGGTTCCTGGTGCATATTTGTATGTGTCTGTCTAGATTAGGCAATGAGGAGCTGCTCTGCTTGGATATAGTCTATACAGATTTTCAACTTTCTAAAGAATGCCAACCAGCTTCCTTTCCCATCAACTGCATTGACACTTGCATATTGACAATTGTTCCCATTCTCTTCAGAAATCGGTCTTTTTATTTTTGTCATTGTTGTTGTTTGTTTTGAATGCAGCCACCAGGTGGTTATACAGCCCTGTGTCATCATTGTTTTATTTTCCATTTCGTTGATGACTAATCCATTTGAGTACCTTTTTATCCACTTCTTTTTATGTTTAGATTTTCCTCTTTTGTGAGGGCAACCTGGTTTTGTCCATTTTTCTTTCGAGGTCTCTTTTTCTTAGTAAATTTAAAAAGATCGTTATATATTTCAGATATGTAAGATATAAATTAGATATGTATTGCAAATGTTTTGTCATTCTCTATGGTTGTCTTTCTTAATGATGTCTCTAAAGTTCTTAATTTTAAAATAATCAAAATTTATCAAATTTTTTTCCTTTTGGTTGGTGTTTTTTTATGTGTCTTGTGAAATATGTTTATCTTACGCTTGCAAAAGTATTTTAGATGCAGATACCATGTGAATTATGCTGTCTCATTTAGTTCTGAGATGAGAAGGTATCCTGTACTATTCTTTCCTTTTAAAAAAGCATTTGAATATCTGGAAAGAAAAACCATTTTCTTTGCAAAGAGATCAATTTGCTTTCATTTTAACTTCAAGTTCTTTTAAGTATAGTCATTGAATCCATAAGGAAATGGTGCTAGTTGTTTAAACAGAAAAAAAGAAATCACCTTGCAAAAACATACAAACGCCATTCAATTCAGCTGAGTTTTTAAAGTTGAAATCTCTTTTCAGGAGGCATGATTACTAGAATAGTTAAAAGGAAAAAAAAATTAACTCTTAGCAGGAGGTGGCAAAGAAAATCTGTCAGATGTAGTCTGGAAAAATGAACAGACCCAAAAGGGCTTAGATAAGTTCATGAACTGATGGTTTTATAATGGGATTATTTAAGGAAGTTGAGAGTTTTAGGGTCTATCCATAACCTTTTAAGAGCTATGTCACTCAGGGCAGTGACTCCCAGCAGTGCCCTAGAGCCATCTCATTGGACATTAGTAAGACCATTGACCCTAACATATTCTAAAGTGCTAATACCCCTTTCCCTTATGCATCTCTCAGGGCCAAGAATGTAGGCATGGATTTAAGATGGCAGAGGCTAAAGCTGTGCCTTCAAGTTGGAGCTCAACTTGCACATCTGGTTGGTTTTACCAGGTGAAGGAGTGACTTCGTTGTCATTACTGTTGTAGTTTATGGGGAGAAGGTGAGCCGATCCTGTGAGGGGGCTTTCTTCCAGTTATGCATTTCTTACCAAAAACAAGTTCCTGCTCTTCCCCTGCACCTCTTTCCCCTTCTCTGGACTAAAAGTTTGGAAGCTCATTTTTCCTAGAGCTATATCTAAATTTTCTGTAGACATTGCTTACAATTACCCGTGCAATATCACCAAGGTTGAGAGAATCACTGACACCAAGCAACTGTGCCCTTTCTCTTGTAACTACCTCATACTCTTCAACATGGGAATTTCTATGCTATTATGTTTTGGGAAACTCAACCTGTCATTGTACTGCAGTGTTGCCATTGGTGATTTCTTACTTATATATCCTTGTCCCAGGAAGGGGTTCCATCTGAAAAGATAAACTTCCATTTCAGTTTCAAGAAAGGATGTGAGCAAACCATGACTTTCAACTAATCAACTTGGGCAAGATGTTCTTCCTAAGGTAGTTATGAACTTTAACTGCCCACATTACCACAGATTTTGGTTAATATTAACCTGCTTGGCTTTAATCACAACTAAAAATCAACATTTTCTTAGTAGCCTTTTCATAGGCCCTTTAAATATTCTTTTCACCACCTAGGTTCTAAAGCACATTGAGAAAGTAAAGAAGTTGAGAACTAAGGGAGCTATAATAAAAAAAATCTTGTTTTAGCAAGCCTTGTGATCCTGCAGGATTAGAAATTAGGGTCAGCTCTCTATTCTGCCCTTTCTCAAATTTCAAGGGAAAGGGGAATGTGGAAGGGAGGTCAAATCCTAGCAAGGTAACTTCAGGTAACCACATCTATAAAAAATGGAGAAGTGAGGGGTTGGTCTCCAGATCTTCAGGATTCTCCTGGTCTGATATACCTGAATCAGTATGAAACATCAGGTATAAAGTAGCTGAGAGAGTCTGGAGCTGCTGCCACCATCCAGTCCAGCTGGTAACAAAATTTTGAATTGACCCTTCTCAGTGAGGTATTGTTAGGAAAGATTTTGGTCCCAAATTGGAATGCCAGAACTGTTGGCCAGTTAGCTACTCAAGCTCACCAATTAATCTATCAGTCTCCTAATTAGCTATCCTATAACTGAATTATTTAGTACTTTATTAAAAATGAAGGCTAAGTTGAAGGAGATAGTTTAGTTTGAGATAAATAAGCCTGCTGACTGAACCCCAGGAGTGGACAGATTTATCCACCAGATATAAGCAATACTCCACACATTAGAATTAGGGAAGAGAAACGTGAATAAGACTTAAAGCATAGAAAGACAAGGAAACTTCTATGAGCAACCCTCCCTGAAGAGGAGAAATGGAAGAGCTGAGTGAATCATATGTAATTTAATCTTTCCAGATTTTCCAGTTAGACACAACTGCTAAAACCCACAGGTCTTCTCTCAACCAGACATATGCTAAGTACCTTCTATGCATTTTCGGGATACATGATCTGAAATCTTTTGTCCTTACAAACTTAAAAATTGTTTGGAAGATTAATATTTGTAGGAACCTATCTGAATAATGGGTAAAAAAAAAATTTCTCTGGGTCACTAGTTCTTAAAAGAATTTTGTTCATTTGTTGAAAATATCTCTAATAAAAATCTTTCTCTCTCTCCTCCTCTCTATCTGTCTTTTAAAGTGAGGATATAAACAGATCCAAGTAGAGACTCTAGTTAAAGAGTGAGTGGGGGGCACAGATCCTTTTTCATTTATCCTTGATTCTTGTGAACTTCAGAGAGGTCTTCAGGGGTCATTGGGACTCTCCCAAGGCTCTACAGGAAATCATGACTCAGAGAATCAGAAACATCTCCCCGGATTAATCCAGGGCTACAGAAAGCTAGATTTTAGACCCTGCTAGAATTATTTTTACTAAATTAAATTTGGTTGTGATGTCTTCAGCATACATTAAGGGAGTTTATGAAAATGCAAATAGGCACACAAAACTAATTTTCTTTGTTGTAAGGGTATTACTGAAGATATTGTTTACCACATTAAATCATGTTCTCTTTATGAAGACCCAGGGGATAAATTTTTCTTAGGTTGTTCTTTCTAAGAATAGTTGTTCTTTTTCTAAACATCGGGCTTGTTTTAATCTATAGACCCTATGAAACCTGAAAACAACTCTCTTACTTCATTCAGGCTACTATAACAGAATATTGGAGACTGGGTGGGTTAAAAACAATGAATCTATTTCCTCACAGTCTCCAATATTCTTTTATAACAGCGTAAATGAAGTGAAAGAGTTGTTTTCAGGTTGTTTTCTGGAAGCTGGGATGTCTAAGATCAAGGCGCCAGCAGCTTTGGTATCTGGTGAGGGCCCATGTCATGGTTCATGGATGTCTGTATTCTTGCTGTGTATTCACAGGTGGAAGGGGAAAGAGAGTTGTCTGGTATGTCTTTTAATTTTATAAGGACACTAAACCCATTCATAAGGTCTCTGCCCTCAAGACCTAATTACCTTCCACTCTACCTCCAAGTAGTATCACATTAGGGATAGGATTTCAACATCTGAATTTTGGGGGACACAGTCAGTATATGGCAACAGCTGTTCATACTTCTGCTTTGGTATTGACTGCTAAAAAAGTCAGACTCAGATTTGTGACTCACCTGAAGCTAGTGGATGTATTTCATGTATTAACTCCAGCCTTGCCTTTGTTTTTGTTTCTTACTCTGTCTTTTGACCTATGTGTTAATTAGGAGTCTTTTTGGCAGATGACAACAAATCCAATTAAACCTATTTGGACCTGAAGATGAGACTGATTCCACACAAGACACATTTATGTACAAGAGAGATAAATTTCCAAAGGAAATTCAAGATAGTCTTACCAGTAGGAGAGAAATGAAGAGAAATTATGGCAGTATAATGGCTGCTGTGGCTCCAAACCTCATATCCAATCACTGCCAAGTCAAGTGAAAGAAAGGAAGATTCTTTCTTCCCCAAAAACTTTGGCAAATGTCTACTTTTCCCCCCTCACTGTATGAGTTAGTGTTAAGTGCCTATCCTTGAACCAATTTAATGAAAACATTGTTTGGCTTTAGAAACCATTAGCCAATACACTTAATGCTATAACATGGGTAGGAAGTGGTAGAATATGGTTCTCTTGACGTATGAATTTTCCTGCTCTGCCCCTCTCCATGACATTTTCTTTAGAATGTATCTATTTCACATCTGTTTCTTTGCAGTTTTGCCCTAAGCTAGAATGGGTCAATCAGATAACTAATCCCTGCTCAGCTGGTAATTTCCAGATTACATAATGCCTTGACCTCACTGAGTCCCTTAAAGAGTTATAAATGCAGGGGGCCCTCGGTTTACTTTTTTTTTTTTTTTTTTTTTAAGGACACAAAGTGGAAGTAAGAACAAGGCTAATAAAAACAAACCTAATAATTGAGTCCCTTCTTCTTGCCACTAGTGGCAAGTAATTATGACTTTTGCTTTTTTCAGCAGCCCAAATGCAAGGGGATGATGCTTCATCTTCATTGAGGGGTGGATAAAAGGGTCAATTGTAGGTCTTACAGACAATCTCTATAAATATTTTTTTCTTTGAGGAGTTTTTGATGTATATTGTACAATTCCAGAACTTAGGCAGTGCTTAGTACAGAGTAGAATTTGCTAGGTGAATGAGGAACTTCATGCTGACATGCTCATTGTTTATGTAGAACTAATCTCGCTGGGCCCCCCATGAAGACCAGTGTCTGCCAGTGGATTCACTCCTCCTTTCCAATTTACACGGGCCCCTGATGTTCCAAACTGAAACAACTATAGCAACATTGCCAGAGCTCCCTCTGCCTCTGTCTTTCTTTTATGAAGAGAGACGGGTTGCCCACTCTAGGGTTTGGCAAATGAGATCTGTGCTCCCAAATTCCACATATAAGATTCTGGTACTTTTCCACTATTTCTTTTCCTTTCAATTTCATACCACCATTAGTATATTATTGCTTTTGAATTTTGGCTCAGATCCCTGTATTTTTTAATTGGTTAGGGCAGGGAGTGAGAAGCAATTAGTCAGTTTATTTAAAATGCAGATTACTAGGCTCTACTTATATGGAATTCTGAAACAGTATCCTAGGAGGTGGGAGTCCTGTAATCGGCATGTCAGTACCCAAGCCAGATTCACAATTCAGTCATGGATGCCAGCTCTCTTATCAGCTTTTAACACCATAAAATAAAACCATGGTTTAAGTTAGTCTTTCTCAACCTTTGGTTCATTATTGCCCTCCCAAGGAGCTTTTATTGGGTGATTATTTTTCTTACCCACCACCTACCTTCTCATCCCCCATCATGAAATTTTAATACCATCAATATATGATAAATACTTTTAGGTTCTGTGATCCTTTGAGGAGATACAAACCATGGTAATAGTTAAGTGTTCTTCTATCCCCCCCCCGACCATGAATACATTTTCACCCCTTGGGGAGACATTGGTCGTGTGGGGAATACATGGCCTACATCAAAGGCTTTTGGAAGCTCACTGTGCCCATGCCTGAGTGCCTACTGTGCCAGTGGGCACCAGAACTCACCATGCTTCTTAGTCACTTCATTCTCCCATCCTCCATCTTAGTACTACCCTTTCTGAGTGACTTCTGTCGATCAATTGCATGGTCCAGCCAGAGGGTTGGAATTATCCTAGTTTCTCCTTTCCCCTTGATCCTGCTAATTCCATTTGCCACACACTTTACAAACATAAATCTTCTCCTGTAACCCAACCACCAAATATCTCATTCTGAATGTCATCCTTTCTTTCCCAAATGGTTGCAGTAGTAGTCTGTTAAACTCTTTCTCAATCTCTGGTCAAGTCCAAAGATTTGACTAAAGATGTACACAAAGATCTGACTTAATTCAGATCTGATCCTCTTCACATCCTTGATGTAACCTTTCAATGGCTCCCCAATGCCCTTGAAATGAAGCACAGACGCTTTAAAATGGTGGCTAGACCCTCTAAAGTTTGGTCGCCTATCCTGTTTCTCCACCCCATCCCTTACGTTTCTATCTTCACATGGTATGCTCTGGTTTTCTGAATGGTGAATCTCACTGTTTTATGCTTCTTTGTCTTTCCTTATGTGGTTCTTTCTTCCTGGGATTCCCTTCTCATTCTTTGCTAACTGGCTTCATATTCCATATCCTTTAAAACTGAGTCCAGTCTTTGCCTCTTTGAAGAGCCATTCCCCAAAACCCAGACTGTGCTAAAGCCTGCTCCACAAGATCCCAGGCCACTCTGAGTTTCTTTTTGGGGCATCACTTTGAAATCACGTCTGTCTCTCATTAAATTCCATACTTGTGGATAGCAACAACCACTTCTTTTTATTTTTCCATCTCCAGAAGCTAGCGGAGTGCTTGGCACATGACAAATGTTCAATACAATGTTTGTTGAAGTAAACCCAACTACCACCCCAAGGTTGGGGGTACTAATTAGTATTAAAATGGACCAAAAAAGCAGGTGCCCAGGAAGGAAATAGAAAGGCCTTGAGAATCCACCAATGGGATAATTACTTCTAAATAATCCCGATTGAACTAGAGTTGTTCCTGAAAGATGCCAAAACAACTGGTCAGTTCATTGGAAAAGTCAGCCAGTTGGCATCGTGGAGACCAAAACATTCAACCAGTCATTTCACTAGACTTGTGACTTTTCAGCAGGTGTCCGTGCAGCCTGGGATGGAAGAAGTTACTGATCACTCTTTGTTTTCTACTTTCTCTTCCTTCCTACCCTCCCACTCACACCCCACAACCTATGCTGGTGTTCCAGCACCCATGTGAATATAAGAACACTTTCAAACACTTATATTTGAAAAAATTCCCTAAGCTGGCCAGGAAATGCCCCAAACTGGCCACATGGAAAATCCTACAGACGAAAAGGCAAGTTTAACCAAGTTGCTCTAAAGCACTAGCCCCTTTCAGGTTTTGGACACGTGGCCTCTCTGGCTGAATGGACCGAAAGTCTGAATGTGTAAAAGCAGCTAAAAACAACAACCCAAACAAGACAGCCATTCTCACTCCCCTCAGACCACCGCTCCTAGAGGCTTGCTCTCCGACGGGCTCTACATGCTAAATAACCCCCTATTCTTAGTTCACGTTGATTTGGTGGCCTGAGCCAGGTGAAAAGACAATTGACCCAAACAGCCAAATTGAACTCAAAACTTCACTAACGAGGTGAATATTTTCTAATCCTGGTCGGCATTGTCCCTTACCGAGTGCCACTTTCTAAAAATATGTCCTTCACGTCAAAGGAAAATTGTTTTTTTTTAAAAAAAAAAAAGGTGGGGGTAAGCAGAAAAGGAGTCCCTTAATGGACTGTTTTATAGTTTTGTTGTGTGCTTTCTTGCAGGCGACTTTTTGGCAAATACTGCATCTTCAGCCAGGAGAAGTTGGCTGAGTACAAAAGAGCTTTTGAAGCGGTGAGTGTAAATTCAGACTCCTTTTCTTTCTTCCTTCCTTCCTTTCTTCGCCCTCTCTCTTCTCCTGTGTCTGGACACTGCTAAGCAGAAATAATGAGCGCTGTTGCTTGCAGGACACGTCCCATGAATGACTCAAACATCAAATGTAACTTTAGGACGGAGACATGCTTTATTCTTTTCTGCAAAAGTTTCCCTGTCCATTCTTTATTTACATGTCGTGGTAAGGCTAAACAATGTACAGCCAGTCAGAACACACACACACAGACACACACGCTCATGCATGCACGCACACACAGAAGAGGCCATTAAACAAATTAAAAGGGATGGGGATGACTAATACAGTACTCTTGGAATCCCCAATTTGATTAGTCTGAGTTTAATACACAAAAGCAGCGCCGGAGAAAGAGAGGAGGCGAACTGCTCTTTAATAACCTGTACAATTAAATTATGGTGATGAATTTAACTATTCTGTGCTTCTTAAAGGAGTCTTATTATCTGATTGCTTATACGAGAAACTCAGTCTTTCCTCAGGGTTTCAGAGTGTGTCCCCTGGACGTCCATGGTGGCAGCTCTCAACTTTAAAAGATGCTTCGTTCCTTTTTTGGAGCTGCTTTCCTGTTCCTGAATTTTGTTCTCCAAAAATTATTCAGATAGTTTTAGCTCCTTGCTAGTCCTTGCCTTTCTTTAGCTCTCTGGAAATCTGGAGTCAGAAAATGTCATATAAAGTAAGAAGATTGTTTTTTTTCCTTGGTGACTATAGCTGGATGTTTTGGGATGACTTTTGGTCAGAGCCTTAATATGCTTTATGTATGTGAAGAGCACCCTGCTTCTTTTTTTATGGAGGCCCATTTTACCTTAGGAATAGAAGCATCTCACCAAACATCAGGGGCCATACTGCATCAGAAGCTGAACTTGATTTTCTGGGGACCAGGCTGCCATATTTATTTCCTTCTTGTTAGTCATCATTCCATTATAAAGCAGCGTGTGAATCTCCATCCAACGGTTCTTTATAGAAATGTGTCTCCATTGCCTTTACTTGAAAGGTATAGTCCAGGCAGGTGTTATTCCAATAGGAGGTTACTTTATACATTTCAGGGCACATTCCCATAAATTGTTGAATGATGAACAAAACTGGAGCAAGCAGGGGCAAGGATAGGGAGAATTTTTGTACTGTTGGCTTCTAGCATAGCTTCTACTAGACCTCAGGTGCTATTAGGAAAACAGACTTACCTATTCCCACCTCAAGTGTAAGTGATAAATAATAATTATTCACAGTGACATCATTTTTCCCATGTGAATGGCTGCAGTTTCTTACTGACACCCTGAGTCCCAAGTCAATATTGCTCTGTGGTTACCAGACTGGACTTTGTTTCAAGGTGGTACACAAAATGTGAATTAAAGGTGCAGATTCTGGGTCTGACTTCAAATCCTGGTTCTGCCACTGCTCACTTCAAGATCTTCTATATGTTGTATATCTGTGTGTGCTTCAGTTTCCTCATTGCAAAATGAGGAACTTTTTGTGGAGGATGATGCTACCACAAGAAGTTGTGGTAAGAGTTAAATGACATGTGTAAAGCCATAGAATGAGGCCAGATACATGAACTGGGACCTCATTAATTATGGAGCAATTACCATATGCCAGGCACTCTGCTAACCCTTTATGGGCATTCTTACCTTATTTACAAAACAAACCTAAAATGTAACTGCTAACTTCTGTATTTGAGAGATGGGAAACTGAGGTTTATTGAAACTAAGCAACTTGCCCAAGGTCACAGAATACAAAATGGTGAATCACAGAGTTACATCTATGAATGTGGGCAGTCTGACTCCAAAACAGGGGTGCTCAGCCTCTTCTTATACAACATATATTTGAAAATATTTACCTGGTTCCCCAAAGAGTATTCTCCAATAGGAGAGAAAACAGTAGGAACCTTTGGAAATGCAAATAGAATACTCCCCTTTACTCAGATTCATTTGCTTCCCAAATCTGTGAATATCTACAGTAGGTACAGTAAGAGTGAGTGTGTGGGAGTTCCTGCAATGAAACAACCAGGAAGGACATGATGAGAGAATGGTGAGTGTGAGATATAGTGGAGAAGGAGCCATGACAGTGATCAGAAAACAGAAAAAAAATGAGGAGCAAGTGTTGCCACCTCTGTTACCTTCTTTTGGCACAGGAGAAAATCACAGGAAACAGGCTTTAAAGAGGGAAAGAGTATGACCCAGCAATTGCACTACTGGGTATTTACCCTAAATATACAAATGTAGTGATCCTAAGGGGCACATGCACCCAAATGCTTATAGCAGCAATGTCCACAATAGCCAAACTATGGAAAGAACCTAGATGTCTATCAACAGATGAATGGTTAAAGAAGATGTGATATATATATATACATATATATATATATAGAGAGAGAGAGAGAGTAGAGAGAGAGAGAGAGAATGAGAGAGAGAGATGTAATGGTAAGATACACACACACACACACACACACACACACACACACACACACTGGAATACTATGCAGCCATCAAAAAACTCCAAAATTTTGCTATTTACAATGACGTGGATAGAACTAGAGGATATTATGCTAAGCAAAATAAGTCAATCAGAGAAAGACAATTATTGTGTGATCTTTTGATATGAGGAATTTGAGAGGCAGGGTTGGGGGTCGTGGAGGGCAGGCCAGGAAGAAATGAAACAAGTTGGGATCGGGGAGGGAGACAAACCATAAGAGACTCTTAATCTCAGGAAACAAACTGAGGGTTGCTGGGGTGGGGGATAGGGATAGGGTGGCTTAGTGATGGACATTGGGGAGGGTATGTGCTATGGTGAGTGCTGTGAATTGTATAAGACTGATGATTCACAGACCTGTACCCCTGAAGCAAATAATACACTATATGTTAATTAAAAAAAACAAAAACAAAACAAAACAAAGAACAAAATAAAGAGGGAAGGAGCACTTGTTTAATGGAGGCTATTGACCTGAGAAAAAAACAAGGGATGGCAATTTATTTATTTATTTTTTTTAAGTTTTTTTTTTTTTTTTGAAGAGTTTATTTATTTATTTGACAGACAGAGATCACAAGTAGGCAGAGAGGCAGGCAGAGAGAGAGGAGGAAGCAGGCTCCCCGCTGAGCAGAGAGCCTGATGCGAGGCTCGATCCCAGGACCCTGGGATCATGACCTGAGCCGAAGGCAGAGGCTTAACCCACTGAGCCACCCAGGCGCCCAAGGGATGGCAATTTAATGAAAGTTACAAATACTCTTCTGTTGTTTTTCCTTAATGTCTAAGATACAGGGGCAGAGGTAAAATTTGTCTTCTCATAGCTTGAGGTACTCAAACCTGCATGAGAAAAGGGTAATGTCAGGACTCAGAAGGTTCTCAGGCCTTCTTTAAGTTTCCTTAGTGACTGTCAGGAATCATGATCCAGTTTCATTGAGTTAGAGTGGGAAGTAGATTTTCTTTAACACAGAAATGCGTCCGTGAAGTATATTTAGAGAAGCACTGGCTTATGCAAAATGTCCAGAGGAGGAATAATGATGTCGGGATATCAGCTTTTGCTGATTTCCCCTGTGAAATCAGACTCATCGCTTAGCTTCTCTTCACCTCTGTCTCCTACCTTATAAAATGAAGGTGTTAAACTCAATAATCCTTGATCAATTATATTTCATGAATTTATATATTGGGCATCTAGATGTCAATAAAAATGCAAAAAGACAAGTATGTGGATTTAATAAAGTGCTCTCTCAGCCCTGGAACCTTGAGAATATCACTAACATCTTCAGTAACCTTAGGTGAAGTCTGAATTCAAGGACCCTGGAGTGAATTATCTCTAACAGCCATTGTGGTGCTGATTTTCTCAAAGAACAATTTTGTTCCTGGAGAGAAGAGGACACACACTTCAAAGCCTTGACTGGGGGAAGCTCTGTCCCTGGACATCAACTATTGGGCAATCCAAACAAAAACACCCATGGAAATTATGTGGTGAGAACTTTAATTATTAACATAGGGTCTGAGTTCAAGAGATACACTTGATGAAATTTGGATTCTAGGCACAAAGGAGGCTGGTGTTAGCTTTAGAATTGGGTTATTACACCATGTTCTTTTTTTGGATTAAATTCCAGGAAAAAAAGAAAACACTAAAACTGGTTGAAATATTTTGTAAGGCTATCCTTGAAACAGGCCAATAAAATCTGGGTATGGTTTATTAGGAAATAAAATGGTTTTGGCGGAGGACTTTGTGAATTTGCTACATGACAGTGCAGTGAGAATTGGCTTGGGGACTGGAAACTTCGCTGAGCCTCTGTTTACTTATCAATAAATAAAGAGGGGATATTATCTCTCAGATATAAAATGAAGAATAAATCAGACATGTGGGCAGGTGGAAAAGTAAGCAGACAAAAGGGAACAGGGAGTTCTGTAAAATATGGTTGTTACCACTATCATTGTCCTTACAAGTATGGGCTGCTTGTCTTTTGCTCATTCTCTCGACTTCCTCAAACCACCTTGTGACTTGGTTAATTTACCATTTACTCATGAGTTTCACTTCCTTCACATTATTATTTCTATCCACTCAGCTCCCCAGACTTCCCTACTTCCTTTCATTCATAGTTATTCTCTTCTGTTTTTCCTGCCATCCCAGACTGGGACGTCCTTGAAATTAGGAGAACAATCTTATTCATGAATTTTAGTAGCCTCCCTCCTGCCTAAAATTTGGGAAATGAACAAATGATGCCCATTCTTAGAAATAGACTGGACCTGATCTTCACCTCTGGACTTTCCATCCTGCCTTATCTTGTGCCCTACATGATCATTGGCTCTGGTGGCCCAAACTGGCCTAGTTGTGTTCAACACAGAGACACTGACTTTTTATGCTTCCTCCCTGAGTATTTCCCACCTTTCTGTGTCCCTTTCATTGGGCTTCCCTTCTCATCCCTGGCCCATCCACCAGCTTCCCTGTAGGTAGGTACATCCTCTACTCCCAAGATACCACTATAGAGAAGAAGGGAAAAAAAGTCTGCCTTTTCTTCCCAACCTTAGACATGGGTAGACCCCAAGGATTAATCTTTGACTTTGTGCTCTTCTCTTTATTTGTTTTCCCAGTCTGAAATCTTAGCAAAACCCAGGCTTCCATACCACTGCCTCTCAAATAACTTCTGAACGTCCCTCTCTAGCACTTATTCTATTTCCCAACTCCTTAAATTTTTGAAAGTACTCTTTTCCCAGTGCCTGAGACTTAAAATCTCTTTGACAGTTTTTTTACCTTTGTTCTCTTAGAACTTCTCAGAAAGGATTATAAATTATTCCTTCCTAACATTGCTCACTTCTGGCTCATCTTTCCTTATACTTTTTAAACTTCTCATACCTGTCCTTCTGTTCTTTTATTTGCTCATGCAGTCCTTCGTTCAACAAATATGGTGAACAAGGCAGACAATCTCCCTCCTCATAGAACTCACTCTCTAGGAAAGGAAGATAGGAAAAAAAGGCAAATTAATAAACATATACTTGGGTGTACATATAATGTCAAGTAGTGATGAGTGATATGAAGTAAAACTGAGCAGGTGAGTGGATAGATGGTATCAGAGCGTTGTTATTTTAGTGGCCCCTTCCGAATAGGTGACATTTAAGCAGAAATCTCAATGAAGTTCCCACTTCATTGAGCAGGTGGTTATATGAGGTAAGAGTCATCTTGAAGAAAGATGACTGGAAGTCCCAGGAGAGAATGCATTTAGATTATTTCAGGAACAAGACAGAGATCTGTGTAATGGGCATGTATACAATAGAGAGCAAATATAGCATGGTGGGAAGAGTATTGAGTAGAATTCCACCTGTTTGCATTGGAAGAATTAGACTGGATGATCTCTAAAATATCGTCAGACTATGAAATATTTTATCATCTCAACGAGACTATCAGTTATCTGAAGGCAGGGAACCAGTTCATATTTACATCCTCCATAGTTGACAAAGCAGTAGCATACACTGCATTAAATCGAGTACACTGGGTATTAATTGTGTGATAAAAAGGAGGTGGAGATGAGGACAGAGAGCAAGGGACAATCCATGTGGGACAATTCAGATTCTACTGAGATAGATAATCAGTGGGGGATTTTGAGCAAGGCCAAGGTATGACTTGACTTCCTTTTTAAGAAGGAAAGTGGTCAAATTTTGAAAAAAAAAAAAAAAAGTCAGTTTGTTGATAAAGAGTGTGAAAAAGAAAAGTCAAGACTGACCTTGAGCCACTAAGTAGAGAAGAAGCAAGTTTGGGAAGAATACCAAAATGTCAGTTTTTCACCTAGCTGTATTTAGGTCCAGACATCCAAATGAAACTGTTGAGTATGTAGTTTGGAATAACCAGTGTAGGTAGGGCATTTAAAGTGAAATAAGGTCATAAGTATAAATAGAGAAGAAAAGAGATTTCTTTTTTCTTTTTTAAATTCTTTTAAAGATTTTATTTATTTATTAGACAGACAAAGATCACAAGTAGGCAGAGGCAGGCAGAGACAGAGGAACGGAAGCAGGCTCCCAGCTGAGCAGAGAGCCCGATGCAGGGCTCGATTCCAGGACCCTGAGATTATGACCTGAGTCAAAGGCAGAGGCTTTAACCCACTGAGCCACCCAGGTGCTCCAGAAAAGAGATTTTTTTAATGTAAATCTGGGACACTCCAAAATTGAAAGTTCAAGAAGATGAAGAGTACCCACAAGGGAGACTCAAAGGTGTAGCCCATGGACTGGAAGAAGACCAGAGTGTTTGCCACCCAAGCTTGGATTACTGTGCTGGTATCTTGCATTTCAGCCTCTTGACTTTCCCATTTTTTTCTGATGTGTTGCTATTGGTTTCATTCCTATACAAAACTGAAAATCATTTTTCAATTACTTATGTTTAAAGTCTTCCATTGTGGAGAATAAAAGCAGAAAATATCCACAGTAGTAATCATTTCTTAGCTTTCCCCCATTGTCTCTCCCTCATTTCCCAATAAAGACATGTATGTACATGTGAACATAGACACAATTTAAGACATGGAGATTATTTAGAATTAAGTTTTAAGAGAGAGTTGTTTGTAAGCATTTACATATTTTCATACACACGTATGCACATACCCCACGGGGAGAGCTTGTTAAATACTTCTTTCTATTTCTAGCTTACTTTTCTTCATATCTCCATCTGTAACTTTTTTTTTTCCATTTACAGTTCGTTTGTCCCGTAATGCTGAATGTTATTCAAGAATAAGTCTAATTTTTATTTTTAGTTGGTTCAGTGTTTGATCCCAGAGATGATGTTTACTAAATGATTATTGAAATGAAGTTTTAAAAATCTCATCCAGTGAGTGGAAGAAATTCAACAGGAGATTTTTTTTTTAATTTTTTTTTTATTTTTTATAAACATATATTTTTATCCCCAGGGGTACAGGTCTGTGAATCACCAGGTTTACACACGTCACAGCGCTCACCAAAGCACATACCCTCCCCAATGTCCATAACCCCACCCCCCTTCTCCCAAACCCCTCCCCCCAGCAACCCTCAGTTTGTTTTGTGAGATTAAGAGTCACTTAATAGTGGGTCCAGGATAGCATGTTCCTTCCAGGGGAATCCATTGGATTGAATCAAGAAAGCAACCAATGCTTGGTTTTAAGTATGTATGGAATGTTATGATAAGACATAGTAATAATGGTGGTCAGACAAATGGAAATGGTGTGGAGACAAAAATATACATGTGAAATAAACTCAGTATTTTAATAAAATTAAAAAAAAAAGCAGCCAATGGCTAAGGAGATGCAAGAGGCAAAAATTTATCAGGGATTCAGTGGGTTCAAGATAGGACACAGCTTCCAGAGATGACTAGTGTACAAATCAGGGACTAGAGATTTGTGGTCTGAGACCACATAGAGGAGATTAGCCAGAGAAGCCTCAATTTGGGGAAACACAAAATTTTCCAGTGATTCTCGAGATACCTTGTGGACCAGGCTTAGGGAAGTAAATGCTAAATATATGCATGATTTACTGGTGGAGATCAAGCTTTTAATCTCTTGTCAGTTGTAATTCTATTTGGAAAGGGACCATAGTGATGCTGAACTGAACCTGAAAGTCCTTATTATCTAGAGCTAGGCCAAGTTGGAGCAGGTCAGGACATACACCTCGAAAGTACTGCATGTGAAAAAGACCATGATTACACAACCAATGAAGCTATCAGGGTCATGGAGGCCGTCAAACTAGAGATACAAGGTGACAGAGGGGCCACATATACTGATGAGCACAGCAATTCAGCTCAAAAATATGATTATTTATTTGGTAAGCAACAAAAAGAAATTATTGTAGAACTAGAAATACCAAAATGGATTTCAGGTAGATGTTTTTAAAGAGTCAGGAAAGGCGAAGACTAATAATAATAATAATAATAATAATAACCACCACCACCAACAACAATCTCCCGAGCCATTAATAAGTACCAGGCTCTGCCCTGAGCTTTTCATCTGTAGAGCAATTTATTTTTATTTCTTTATTTATTTTTGTTAACATATAATGTATTATTTGTTTCAGGGGTACAGGTCTGTGAATCATCAGTCTTACACAATTCACAGCACTCACCATAGCACATACCCTCCCTCATTGTCCGTTACGCAGCCACACCATCCTTCTGTAGAGCAATTTAAACAAAAGAACCAATGCATGGAACTTTGTCCCCAGAAATTAATTAGCCTGTTGAAAAGGAAAAAAAAAATTGCCCATCAAAATCAAATCAAATGAATATGAAGAAAGAGAGAGTGAAGATAGTGTGAGAAAAAGGAAAAGGCTAAATATGAAATGAAACATCTCTACTCATCCCAGGTAAGAATTTTAAAAATGGGAGAAGAGCTTATTGCCTTTGAATTGAAGGGTTTGTTCAGTAATATTGGATAGCTGAAGGGGCATGATCTTAGGGAACAAACAGGCTTCACTTCAGATCTTGAGTTCATTTATTATAAGATCATAATTAAATTATTTTAAATTTTTAAAATCTTTATATTCTCATCTATAAAATGGGAATAATATTACCTACTTCATTGGGTTGTTGTGGTAGTCAAGTGAAATGAGATAAAATACCCAAAATGTTTATTAGAGTATCTGATTCTTGAAGCTAAGGACACTTTCTTTATTATATTATACATAGTGTGTTATATATGTTATAGTTTGTGTATTATAACAGTAAGACTAACCTCTTTTTTAAGAGAGGGGTTGAGAGCAGAGGGGGGCAGGAACAGAGGGTGAAGGAGAGAGAATCTTAAGCAGGGTCCACGTCCCTATGCGGAGCCAGGGATGGGGCTCAATCTCACAACCCTGAGACCATGACCAGAGCCAAAATCAAGTGTTGGACACTTAACTGACTGAGCCACCCAGGCGCCCCCAAAGCTAAACTTTATTAAGCATTTATCCGAAGGAATATCACTAAGTTCTTCCTATATAGTATCTCATTAGATAGAATAACACCTTTAATAAGAATAACACCTTTAAGAATAACACCTTATGACACCCATTCCCTGTTCTCACCAATACATAGGTGAGGAAACCTAGGCACAGGACCATTCACATTTCTTACACAAAGACTGAGACTCAACTTGCTGTGGAACAAGGGTTCAAAGAGAGGAAGGCTGACTGCAGGGCCCACGCTCCTGACCACAATGCCATGTGGTTTCTTCAGATTATAAGCTCCTGAGCAAAGTGATCTCGTTTGGCCTTGTCATGCTCTGTCCACAGTTCTTGGTACAATATCAGGAGCACAGTAGGTTGAAAGGCTAACCTGTGTGGTTTTCTCATGGTTTTTGTTAAAGAAAAACAAAAGGGAAATCATCCCTAGCTGGCTACATTACATGAGTTTGAAGGCCTGCCTACTATTGTTTTCATACCTCTTAGACCTGTTATTATCTTTGACGTATACTTGCAACCCTCTCCCTCACTGAAAAGGTGGATTTCAGTATGAAGAAAATGCCCCGGATTGCATGCCTGTTGTGGCGAACCTTACTGGTTTTATCTGAAGATACTTAGGAGTGCCATGAGTACCACTACCCAAGATTTCCTTAACTCTGCACATATTTTGTCCTAATATCCTAATATTTCCCATTTGGGAATATATTAATAGGCATATGTCACCTGCCAATTTATCTTGTTTCTTTCTTTTTAAAAAAATCTTATTTCTTCTTTACTAAGCCAGTAATTCAATTCAATATGACATAATGCAGGGTGTTGTCTGGAGTAAATGAATGGCTCCTTCTCTCCAGGAGCTTAGAATCTGGATGGGACTGAAAGGCTTACAAAACTGGCACAAACAACGGTGAATATGAGTATATGGAAAATAATGTGATACCTAAATTTCCTGAGGACAATGTCTACTTCCACTGCCACCTCTCTGGACCTACCTGGGACTTAAGAAGACAGCAGTCCTTCTGTGAAGAGCAAAGAAATGCACTCATTCATTCATTTATTCATTTTTGTCTTCATCTGACATCTGTTAGCTCATAGCTTACCGTGTGTTAGGCACTGCGCCAGGTTGGAGAAGCTCAAATAGCATCTGGTAATACCTTGTTTTCAGGGAGTTGCTGCCCAGAGGAAGAAAGGGTATATATAAATTGATAATTTCCATTAAATGGGAAGCAAGATTCTAGAGGTATAGCTACATAGCTGCAATGTCAGAGAGCAAAAAGTGACTACACATGTCCCCAAGACTCACGATGGTTGTGGGGGATCATATGGAGATAGGAATAGCATTGCTACTTCTGTAATGACAGAGTCTCTTTGGGGAGTCTTAATCTGCTTACGCTAAGCCCTAAACATAAGTGCTCATTATCTAAACTGCTTTGGAGACAAAAAATGACACCCTAGATTTCTTCTGTCCCTCTTTACGAACCTTAGCAGAGAGCGTATCGTGGAAGGCGTCTAACGATCACTTTCCATCATGGCCACCTGTCACGGAGGAGACTGTTTAGACTTCAGTGATCAGTAAATCCAATATGGATTCCCTAATTC
This sequence comes from Mustela erminea, assembly GCF_009829155.1. Lineage (NCBI taxonomy): Eukaryota > Metazoa > Chordata > Mammalia > Carnivora > Mustelidae > Mustela > Mustela erminea. The sequence goes on from NC_045619.1 coordinate 18,211,656, forward strand.
TGTGACTTATTAGCAATGGGATCTGAGACAACTCCTTTTCTCTGAGCTTCTTCCCCTATCTGTAAACGAAAATGAGTGTCATCACAGCTGCAGGAAGTGCTTTTTGAGGATTGTCACTTTGAAACCTTCACTACCAGTCTCCCAGATTTACAGAGGAGAAAACTGAGCTTCAGGGTGTGTATGTCACTTGCCTCAAATCCACCGCTAATCCTTGGAAGCTGGGACTCACTCCCCAAGTACACCTTCTCCATTATACTCCACAGCTGACTTTTCAGGTCTACGGTATGGAAAATAATTTTGTAAACCATCTAGCCAGGGCCAGAAACGCTGTGGCTCCTCTCTGCTATTACTGTTCAATTAATTGGGGATAAAGGACCAAATGCAGGCTTGCCAACCTGTAGGAATCACAAACGACACGACGTCTAGATCTTATTTCTCTGGTTCTTTTTCTCTGAACCTATCCCTCCGCTCAGAAGAAAGGGCAGACCTGGAGCCATGATTCAGCAGCCCCTGTGTTTTCAGGGGTAACAAATCCAACACGAAAGGAAGGTATTTTTGCTCCTTGAAGTCTGACTTCCACCCTAAAAACAGTGGACTGCCTGATTTCTTCCCTTGATTGCACATCACACCTCAATCTGCCACTGATTGGATCTAGATGAAGCACCCATCCTATGAAGCAGGATCAATTTAGCCCATTTGTCTGGTATAGGTGCTGCTGAGATCAGTTCCTTGAAGCCCAGGATTGGCAAAGGGCAAACTCCTTTATGCGAATTTGTATTTAATTAAACTGCTCCCTGTTTCATTAGTAAAATTCTCCCCTTAGTTGCCAGACACTGGGGTGAGCAAAAAAAGGACCTCTGAAGTTAGACAACCGATATTAAGTGTTGCCATCATGCAAACAGAGTGGCTCCCAAGGAAGAGATATTTTTTTCCCCCTTCAATAGAAATGGTTTTCAAATATAATTTACTGTTTCTACCTGGTGAAAGGGCATCTCTCCCCATGAATCCCCAGGATGCTGAGATGAGTGCCTTTTCTTTCCAGAAGGCCATGTTTCCAAATTAACTTGTTCAGATGCTAAGCAGAGAAGCAGCCACGCTGCTAAGAAGAACAATTACCTTCCCTGGGTCGCCTCCATGCTGCTTCGTTCAGCTCTTTTTATGTTCCAAACCTTGGCCGGCTCTGGAATGGTGGTTCAATACTGCAGGGGCTCTGAGTTTTTATTTCAGTCAAACTGGTGAAAGGAAAAAAAAAAAAAAATGAGAGCCTGGTGAGAATCTTGTAATATGCCAGGTTTATGCAACCTGTCTTTGGCGTGACTCGGGCAGACATTGTGTGCACACACACACACACACTGCGCGCACACACACCACTGTAGCCTCGGATGCGTAATCGAAGGTGCCTTTGAAAGGCCGTTTCACCTGCAGTTACAGCTTCCCCCTGGCCAACCTTGCAAAGCAGGCCTTGCAGGAGGTTTGGACTTGGTTACTTTTCCTATTGCAGTGTCTGGTGAGCTAGCAGCCTACGCTGGTGGGGCCTGCCCTCGAGGTAGAGGCTGATCATGACGATGGGTGGTGGCGCGGCCCCCACACGCCTGCTCCAGACTGTCACTGTCACCGTTCACGGCCCCAAAGTTGCCGCCTCTTTACCGAGGCTGCTGATGCCAATTCACTCTCGGGGGATACGGGACAAAGGCGCACGCTGGATCTTCACATTTTAGAATGAGGATAATCAATCTTACTCCATGTATAGAACGAAGCCAATGTCAGGGAACAGCAATAAACTCTACCAGCTGCTCGGGGGCATTGGAAGGCAAAAGGGAGGGGGGGTCTGGGGGGCTGGAGGCCTTTTTTTCTTCCCCAAACCTGTGGGAACAGATTCTATAGTAGATTACTACACAAAGAAAGAGTGAGAGGCAAAAACATATTGGTGTAGAATGGAGCTGAATGATCTATTTTCTAAGGAAGACAACTTTCGTTTGAAAAAAACCCAAAAAGCAAAGTCAAAATCAAGCTATTTGTGCTATTTCATAAGCATTTCACATAAAGCATTTCACAAATAAGCAGGTCATCTGTGAATATAAGACTGCTGTCACTGTCCTGTCACTGCGAGATCTCAATTCTGTGGCCAGGTGTGATCATTTTACAAAAGGACAGCCTAACTGTGGCCAATACTAATTACAGGGCATTTTAAAAAATGTTTTCTGAGGATTTGCAAAAATTGAATGGTGGCTGTTTCTGGTACATGTACTGGTGGTTGTTGTTTTGACATCTCCCTCCATTTCCAATGTGTTTTCCGAAGACTACAACTTCCAAGGTATTAACCATAGGGTCTGCTGTAAAATAAATGGCAGAGATACTATGTGAGATGAAGTCAAATATGTTTATTTCCTGAATGATCTTTTTGAGCCTTTCATATGTTGATGAGTCTGAAAATCTCCAAGACCAGGAAATGGTAGCAGTGTTCTTAAAATGTGTTTGCTCAGAACAGTCTTTTCTTGACTGGAACCTCATAGAACCAAAGCTGGGAAGAACTTGCACAGGAACATGATAATGTGAAGGCTGTCCCCCACCCCTGTCCTTTATTACTTTAATAGGATACATCCCCGAGTCAGCCTCTACAATGCTGACCTATTGGGAGGTCATAAGATCTCTGCTTGAGTTTGGAATTTGGGATAAGAAGTGGAGACATGGGGACCTCCAAGAGGAACCTTGTGAGTTAGAATCCCTGCAATGACAAGAATGGGAAGCCTTCCCCCGCAGTCCCTGCCCTTGAGAGGGGATGGTATTCGTTCCACTTTTTGCATCTGAGATCCAGTGGAGTAGGACCAATAAAAATTGAGCTGTCAGGTATGGGAGACATTATGCTCAACATTTCCCTGGGTCATTTCATCTCCTAAATAGTTCAGTACGTGTTGTTGTTACCATGAGACTTCTGAGGAAGGGGAGTTAAGCAAATTGGCCCATGGTGTAATTGTTTAACGGGTGGTAGAGCCAGGATTTAAACCCAGGCACAGTGTCCCAAATAAAATGAGGCAATCTGACTTTTAGCCACTGGGTTATGTTGACATATCTGTATATCTTAGCTTGTCCAAGTCACAGTTTACTGAAGTCCCGGAACTTCATTTTCTCATGGAGATGGAAACCCTCTGGGCTATTAGGTTAGCTTAGTAGGAGTCAAGACGCCTTTGGGAAGATAAGAGCTGGGATTCAGCAAGGATTGGGGGTACCCATCTGTTTCATGGCTCCCCAGCAAGGGATCTGATGAGCAAATGTGAAGCGTTGTGTTTGCAGTAAGCTTGAGAGCTTTTCTTTGAGGGATCCAGCCCATCCCCTGCAAATGGTGACCTCAAGTCCTACCAGTGTTTATTTTTTGCTTTATTTGGGGACAACATGTATTTGAGAGCAATTGGTCTATGCTACAGGGTAATCCCCTACAAGCCTTTTTCACTGGCCTTTAGAATACCTGGACCCCTTTATGGGAAAAGAGGGATGGGGATGGGCTAGCCCTGGACCCCTTTGTTCAAAGGAATTCTTGTGTGGTTATAGGGATTTTTCGATTCTCCTTCATCGTAGAATCTCAGGAGTTTTTGGTATCAGGCCAGATTCTGGGAAGGACCCGAAGATTGCATTTTTATTTAATGCTATCTAGATATTTTTTTTCCCACTGAATTAACTTTAATAAGGGAATCATAGTACTCATTATCGTCACCTTTGGCAAACTCTCAGCAGCTGATAACACATCAAACCCCACAAGGTGAACACCCCATTGACTAGTGCTCTGTTGTTTCACCTCTGGTGACCTCATCCCAAAGAAGCACTTTTCAGTTAGACCACCTGGTTTGTTATAAGGGATAAGGGGTCTCAGAGTTATTCAACCAATCATTCAGCTGATCAACATTCCTTCTTTAACTAAGTTGAGCGAACAAGGCATTCTAAGCATGCACAATGAAAACACGGAGTTCTTGCCTCCAAAGAGTTGGGGAGATCTAGTTGGGAAGATGAAACCCATGCATACGCGTATGTGTACATGTACATAGGCACACACACACCCCCAGGCTACAAGTGGAGGGTGCCATGAACACAGCATATGAACAAATGAGACCATGAAAAGGAAAGGGTGACCATGTGCATGGAGGAGAGATTAAATGGGTTACAGATAGTGTTTGTTGCAGAAGATGAATGCCTTAGTGGATGAAAGGTTGAGGGTGTTTCAGCTGGCTTAATCGAAGCAAAACCAATGGTTCTAGAAGTAATCTATAGATACAGGCCAGCTCTGCAGTGGTTGTGAGGCTATGGGATCCCAAACCCCTTAGGGACAAGATTGGAATCTTCTCAAGGAAAAATGTCTGACTCACTGCTATATCCTCGGCATCCAATATATAACACATCTGATAAATGGCAGGCTCTCAACAAAGTTTTTTTTTTTTTTTTTAAGATTTTATTTATTTGACACAGAGAGAGAAATCACAAGTAGGCAGAGAGGCAGGCAGAGAGAGAGGAGGAAGCAGGCTCCCTGCAGAGCAGAGAGCCCGACGTGGGGCTCGATCCCAGGACCCTGGGATCATGACCTGAGCCAAAGGCAGCGGCTTTAACCCACTGAGCCACCCAGGTGCCCCACTCAACAAAGTTTTGATTTAAAGACATGATGAATCTCTGTGTCAACTCTAGCATTAGACCAGGGACTCCTGCAGACACCCTTAGAGCTCTAGCCAAAGTAGCGTAACTTTGATGGAGCAGAAGTAAGGAGAGAGGAGTCTATTCACAAAAGCAATCCTATCAACATAATTTGGGTCTTTATGTACATTTTTTTTTCTTAAAAGTCCAGTATCAATAACTTCACCTCCTTATCTCCTTGCAAAGAGATAGATAAAACATCTGAAATTTTCCTGTGCCATACAGGGTTGGACCTAGAAAGCATTATGTCTAGTGAAATAAGCCAGACTGAGAAAGACAAATATCATACGATTTCACTTACATGTTGATTCTAGAAAATACAACAAATGAAAATGGAAACAGAGAACAGACTGGTGGTTGCCAGAGGGGAGGTGGTTAGGGGCATGGGTGAAATAGGTAAAGAGGATTCAAAAGACAGAAGCTGAAAGTGAAACACTGATAGGTGTCACGGAACTTCACGTGGCATCTAAATAAGATGACCCCTGACTTAGGAAGACTAGGGTAAAAAGTGCTGGACTATGGAATCACTGGGGAAGGGAAAGGAAGGCACATGGGTTCTCTGTCTTTAGACAGCAGCGCTGATGGTCAGTCACTACTCTGTCTCCAGGGGACATCTCAACAATCTGGCATCATCCTGAAAAGCAGACAAATGCATGACGCAATATTGTGTAAAAAGAACAGTTTGGGGCTGAAGCAAACTTGAGTTAAAAAAAAAAATCTGTGTGGCCTGGGCAAATTATTTTGTCTCTGAGCCTCGATTACCCCACTTTGCAAAAAGGAATAACAGAACTCATCTCACCAGATATTGGATAATTAGAGACAATACATGCAATGCTTGTGATATGTATTAGACATTCAAACACATGTACCACTTTTATGGTTGATGTCCTAGCCCCCAGAATAAAAAGACTTTTCCTTATTTCTTAATCATCTTTTTGAAACATAACAGAATGGAAATTAAAAAAAAAACACGCAATCAAGAACTATTCCTTAGTACGAATGATACACCGATGGATGAGGAAGATGTTGTAGGATAGGAAAACATGATTTTATAAAATTACAATTTGTAAATTTCCATGCCATTTGTGTATAGTAACTTTTTTGTAAAGCATGTATTGACAATGATTTGAAAAAATTTCCTTTTTATTTTACTTTTTATTGGAGAATAATGCTTGTGCAGAGAAGTCCTCAGAGAAGCTATGGCTCAGTGGTCTTTTACAATGAGCACCCACACTGAGAAGAACATTACAGCATCCCAGAACCCCTGCCCCCTTCATGGCCCTTTCTTCATCACAACCACCCTCACACGTGACCGCCAGGCTGACTTACACACACTGTAGGTTAGTTTGACCTAGTTTTATATATACATAAATGGGTTTGTATACGAGTTATGATTCTGTGGCCAAGTTGAACAAGTCTTGTTTTTAAATGTCAGACGAAACCGTGTGGCCTAGAGATTGAAACATTTAGAATAATCTGGAAGGGATCACTTTTCAGCTCTGACCTGCCCCCAAACCAACAGGCACTAGTCTACAAACCAATAGATAGTAGAAATTAGGATTATAATGATAATTATTGATATTCTTAATACTTATTCATAATGAGATATTATTGGGTATTCATGGGTATTCAAAACACATGAACAGATATCTATTTTATACTAATAAAAAGTAAATGCCAGATGTAGGAGACAGCAAAGGGTAACTTTCTTCAAAGGAAGCATATGTATCATTGTGACCCGCTAGCAGATAATCTTAATAACTTCTTTAGAAATAATATACATGAGCAATGTGAGCATTCCTCTGGGCTCTGTGGCAGCTCCACTGAGCCTGGTCATTCCCATGTGGTGTAGGCCATAGTATCTTTGCTCACAAAACTGGCTCAGTGTTTCTGTTCAATTATTAGTGATGGGAACAGCCCTTGTTATTAGTGCCTTTGTGGCTCATCTGGAAGGTATAGTTGAGGACCAAAGTCAATGTTCGTGATCAGGTTTCACTGTGGCATTCCCTACAGCTTGAGGATGCACGCCTGTTAGATATGCTTGCCACCTACCCCCGAGTCCCACTCAAATGTGATCTACTCTCCCTGCCTCCGCCAGCACTGTGGTTTGGTCATGGGGCTGGAGGAAGAAACTAAGGCAAAAATATAATTTAGGAAGACCTTGTTCAAGCGTGATTTTAAAAACCCTGAACTAGGGCAGGAACAGTGAGAACAAAGAGGAACAAACTGGTATGTTCAGATTAATTCCAGGAAAATGTTTATAGTAGAATATAAAGGGTGTATACTGATTCAGAACAGAGAAAGAGAGAAAGAGAGAGAGAGAGAGAGACACGGAGGTTTTCAGCTTTGAGCACCAGCTCACTAACAGAACACAGCACTAGGCATTTTGTCAGAGAGGTAGTGGTGGTTGGCTTGGTGAGTTCTGTTCCAGACGTATGAAATTTAAAGTCCAACATGGATGGACCTAGAGCGTATTATGCTAAGTGAAATAAGTCAGATGAAAAAGACAAATACCATAGGATTTCATCCTTATATAGAATTTAAGAAACAAAACAAATGAAAAAAGGAAAAAAGAGACAAATGGAAAAACAGAGTCAAATAGAGAGAGCCAACTGGTGGTTGCCAGAGTGGAGGCGGGTGTGGGGAGGGGTGAAAAAGTGAAGGGGAATAAGAATACAGTTGTCATGCTGAGCACTGAGTAATGTTTAGAAATGTTGAATCACATGAAACTCATGTAATACTGTATGTTAATTCTACTTCAATTTAAAAAAAAAATTACAAAATAAAAATTAAAAAACCAGGTATAGCCAGAAGCCAATAGACCAGTGTATATACATAATCACAAATTCAACTCATTTTTTAAATGGAAAGTTATTTCTAGTTAAGCAAACAGTGTGACAAACCTCATTTTCTGATATTGTTTTGTCTGAGTATGATCATCTTCTGAAAAAAAATTTTTTTTCTTTTCCCTTATGAAAGTAATTTATCCTTCTTAAAGAAAATCTGAAAAATACAAATAAATTGAGAGGAAGAAAGAAATCATTCATCATCCTATCTCCAAATAAATTATTATTATTTTAGTCTATACTTTAACTTAAGTCTCTTCCATGCTATTGCAATACTCTACATAGTACTGAATGATTGTCTAATGTCTTATTGAATCGATGAAAGTGCCAGGGTCTACTTATCATTATGTTTTTGTACCGTATTCAACTATTTTCTTTCCTTCATCATTCTAAATACTGCTTTAAAATACAACATTAGTCATAGGCTTTCTCTATAACTCATATTATTTCCTTAGTTTACATTGCCTAAAGAATTACTAGATGAAAGAATTAAAAAAAAAAAAACTTTCTAGATTCCAGTTATGTATCACCAAAATACTTTCCAAGTGTGGTTAAATCAATGTGTGTCTTCACCCAAAAAAATCACTTCTTTCATAGCACGGGAAAGGGCCTTCACTTCCCAATTTGACAGGTAAAAATAATATTTCTCCATTTAATATGCATTTCTTGACTACTAATTAGGCTGACACTTTTTTTTATATGTCTTGCATTTCTGCAAATAATTTTTGATAGAATTTAAAAGTAGGATGGTTCCTATCACCCAGTGTGAATGAACTGTCTTCTTCTGCTAGAAGTAGCCCTCTAGGCTGATCACGAACGCTGATGGATGCCTGACCTGACTGCAAAACATGGGTATTTTTTTTTGCTTGTTTTTAAATTTTACTTTTAATTGAGGTAAAAATATTCCCTCAGAAAAAAATGCACATATAATTACACAGCTCGGTGAATTTTCTTTCACCGACTAACCCTAACCTGCTCCTAAATTAGGAGATAGAACATTACCAGCACCCCCAGAAGCCACTCCCTCAACTTCACAGCCCATTCCAGTCATTTCCCCACACACGTGGAGCCACTGTCTTGATATCTGTCAGCAGTAATTAGTTTTATGTACTTTGTACTTTTGATACAAATGGAATTTCATTGCATGACCACATGTGTCTGGCTTCATTTATCAAAATTATTTTTCTGAGATTCATCCCCATTCTTGTATGTCCTTGTAGATTGTTAATGCTCACTGTTGTGTAGTATTCCATTCTGTGATTACACCATAATTTACTTACTAGTATTGAAGGGGATTTAGTAGTTCCCAGTTTTTTACTATTATGAAGAGTGCGGCTATAAAATATTGGAGTATGTGTTTTTGGTGGACATATGTTTCAATTTCTCTTAGGCATACACATAGGAGTAGAAATGCTGGGTCATATAATGTGCATATATTCTGATATTATAGGTACTCAATTTTCCACAGTGGTTGTACCGATTTATACTTGTGCTATTTGTACATGAGAGTATCACATGCTCCATGTCTTAACAATACTTGGTCTATTCCATTTTAATTTTTCTAGTGTGAGTGTAATATTTTAATTTCCCTGATGACAAATGAATTTGAGTATCTTTTTATAAGTCATTGGCCATTCAAATATCTACTTTTATGAAGTATTTGTTCAAGGTTTTTGATCATTTTTCTATTGGGAAGTCTGACTTTTTCTTCTTGAATTGTTGATGTTCTTTATATATTTAGGATATGAATTCTTTACTGAAAATACCTTGTCCCACTCCGTCAGTTTACTTGTAAGTCTCTTATTTGTATATTTTGAAGAACACAAAATTTTAATTATGTATAATTTCATTAACAGATGGTTTTCTTTTATAATTTTGTCTTTTATTTTATTTTATTTTTTTAAATATGTGCTACCCCAAGTCAGGAAGATGTTCTCCTTCAATTTCTTTCTGAATGACATACTGTTTTATTCTTCACAATTAAATCTGCAATCCACCTGGAATTTAATTTTCTATATAATGTATGGTAGGAATTATGATACTTTTTTTCCTGTGAAGATATTCAATTGATACAGTGTTATTTATTGAAGAACAATTCTCGCTCTACCTAGCTGATGTATCACAATAACCTTTTCTTAGCTCTTCTTAGACTTCTGCATGCTAGCATAAAAACAGGCAAATAGAGCAATGGAACAGAACAGAAAGCCCAGAAATAAACCTACATGTATGTTGGCAACTAGTCTTCTAAAAGGCTTCTAAGAACATACAGTAAGGAAAGAATATCTCTTCAATAAGTGGTGTTGTACATATGCAAAAAATAAAATAAAATTAGACCCGATTTTATACTGTTCACAAAAATTAAATCAAAATGCATTAAAGACTTAACTCTAACACCTGAAACTAAAAGTTCTAGAAGAAAATGTAGGGACAAAGTTCCTTGACATTGGTCTTGGCAATGATTTTTTTTGGATATGACACTAAAATCACAAGCAATATAAGCACATTAAACAACAGGGACTACAACCTGTTAATTTTATCCAAAAAATTTAGAACTGCTTCTCTAAGTAACCTAGGGCTTCTGTAATTATTTACTATAGACTGATGGCTTAAATAACAAATTTATTTCTCACAGTTCTGGAGGCTGGGAAGTCTATGGTAAAGGAGCTGACAGATCTGGTATCTGATGAAGGTCCATTTCTAAGTTTGCATGCAGGTTACATTTTGTTACTTTTTCACATGGCAGGGAAAGAGAGAAAGAGATGGAAAACGAGAGAGGGAGGGAAGGAGGGAAAGATGGAGAGAGAGAGATTTTAAATTTTTCTTCTTATAAGGGAGCTAATCCCATCCATGAGGACTGCACCCATATTACCTAATTACTTCGCAAGACCCCATGTTTTAATATCATTACAGTGGAGGTTAAGATTTCAACATGTGAATTTGGGGGGGGGTGCACAATCATTCAATCTGTAACACTGCTGGAATTTATATTGGGACTGCAGTAGGTAAATAAGTTAATTTGTGGGGGCTTGATATCGTCACAATTCATCAACATGGTCTCTCTATTTAAATCTTTAATTTCTCTCAGTAATATTCTTTTAGTTTTTAGTCCAAAGTCTTGTATATCTTTCATTATAAGTCTCAAATGTGTTTGACTATTTTGCTATCTTAAATGACATTTTTAAAATGTTATTTTCCACTGTTTGCTGCTTACTAGGGTAAAATACAATTATTGCATTTTATAAAAATTTTAATAAATTTTATTTTATAAAAATACTGTTGCATATTGACTTTCCTTGTACTGAGCAACCTTGGTACATTTGTTTTTAATTCTAAAAGTTTATAGATACTTTGGATATTCTAGGTCCACAATTATGAAAGCGATGTCAATTTTATCCATTTCTTTTCAATCCTTCCTGCCTTTTATTTCTTTTTGTTTGTTTTAATGTATTTGTTAAGACAGCCAGTGCAATATTGAATAGAAATAATGAAAGTGGGCATTTCTGATCTCAAAGAGAAGTTTTTAATATTTGTCATTTAGTTTGATATTTCTTGTGGATTTTTTAAATACAGTTTTGAACTGCTTTTCTATTGCTGCATAACAAATTACTACAAAATTCAGCAACTTGACACCACAAATTTATTATCTCATAGTTTTATAGATCCCTGCCTTGGGGTTTCTTGGAGCTCCTAGTGGCCACACTCTAGTCCTGGACACTTGGCCTCTTCCTTCTTCAAGGCTAGGAGCAGGAACCCTCTTTATATCAAATCTCTCTAACTTCAGGGAGGACTCAGTTCTTTTTAATGGCTCACCTGATAAGGTCAGGCCCACTTGGATAATCTGACCTTTGATTAACTTGACATCACTCATTATTAACTTAATTGCGAAGTGATCCCATCATATTTACAGGTTCTGCCAATATTCAAGAGGAAGGAACTGAGAATTCTTTTATTAATTAATAAATCTATAACTAGTTTGTCAGAAGTTATTTTCACAAGTGTATATTAAATCTTGTCAAATTTTTGCATCTCTTGAGATGACTAATAATTTCTCCTTTTCTTAATGTTAATGTGAGTTATATTGATTGATTTTTTTAAACTTCATTTGATTATGATGCTACTCTTCTTAAAGAATATGCTAATGTTAGTGTTAATTAATTAATGTTAGTATTATTAATTAATATTAATGTTAATATTTTTGTTGGGTTAAAAACAGGTTATTCTGACCTGTTAGGAAGTATTCTTTTTCTATTCTCTTGAAGAGTTTGTGCAAGACCGATACTATTTCATTCCTAAATGTTTCAATTAATTCACTGGTGAAGTCATTTGGGTGTCTGCCAGTATTAATCACCTTGGAAGATACTCTTCCTTCAGATGATAGACAGGTTAAGAAATCTAGGATGTAATCTATGATAGTTTTCTGGAGCAAAGTGATGACGTTGATGGAAAAAAAGAGCAAGGCTGTCCAGTAGAGAAAAACTCTGATATAAGCAGTTACTAATCCACAATACTCAGCTCTTTCAGTATTTTGTATTAGAAATATGTGCTCCGCTATTGGTGATACCTCCAGGAATCTACTTGGAGCAAACAAAAACCATGCATCACTTTGAGTCAGTCCTATATCCCAGTTCTTTGGATTCATAGCAGGCATCAGCTGGGCCACCTTCCAAAGAGGTGTGCCCTGGGGCATGCGACTCTGTCTTGCTGTGCCTCAGTTTTTCATCTGCAAAAAGAGAATAGAATAATGTATGTCATAGAACTATGAGGATTCACTTAGATTATGGATTAACCTAAATTAGCAGAAAGGCTAGCCTATAATAAGCATTCATTAAAAGCTAACTTCAAAAATGTTTGTCTAGTCACTGTTTTAGAAGCACTTTGGTTTTTTGGAACGTGTATTCTTAGCAGAAGTAACACATGTGTGGGTGGTATTTCTGAGGTATTTTGGCTACAATGACATTTTCTTGAAGTTAACTTACCTTTTTTTTTCTTTTTTGTCAATTTGACTATGAGATTCTTAAAGAAAACAACATGATTTCCTTCATATTTATATATCCAGTGCCTGACACAGCACAGATGCTCAATAATCTCTACTATATGACCAAATAAAAAGAATCTTGCAATACCGGTGACAGAGATTCATTAAATTATGTCATTATCTTAAATTTCAGGACATGTCTATTCTTAAAAACTTTGGTTTGACAATTCATCCACCGAGATTTACTTTTATAAATTCCTTAGATTCGGGATAACTTGGCATTTTTGATATAGGTGCTAAAAGTAAGTCATTTTATTTAAGAAGTGACTTTACAAAAGTAATAACATATATTTATGAGAGAATAGATTATTCTATTAGATTATTCTATTAATAGATTAATTTCCAGATTATTCATTCCAATCTTAAATATCCTCTTCATTAAAGAAACTTTGAACATGAGGAGTGAATTAAAAATGAAATCTTGGGGAGCCCAGGTGGCTCAGTCGGTTAAGTTCTGACTCTTGGTTTCGGGACAAGTTATGATGTCAGTGTTGTGAGAAACAGACCTGCGTCATCCTCTGTGCTCAGCACTTAGTCTGCTTGAACTCTCTCTCCCCATCTCTCTGCTCCTCCCACTCGTGTGCATGTGCCCTCTCTCTCTCAAATCAATCAATCGATCAATAAATCTTTTTTTAATGAAATCTTATTTCATGACTAGATTGCTTCTTAAGTATTTTCAGAAGGCATAGGAATATACTTATATTTCTGTGTATTAGGAAGTACACTTTGTTTATCTGAAATTCAAACTTAACTGGGTGTCCTGAATTTTCATTTGCTAAACTGACAACTTGAAAAATGTCATTTTAAAGGATGGAACCAAATACTGAGGCAGTCTATGTCATACAGCGTTCTGTGGGGGCATGATTTACAAATTGCTATTTTTTTGGTCCCAAAATCAGAATGAAAACTTCAGGTGTTCTATCGACAGAAAACTAACTCTAAGCAAAGGTTTCATTTTAAAAATCAGTGAAAGGGGAATACAGTTTAGGCTCAATCTTTGTACTTCAAAATGGATTTTTTTAAAGATTTTATTTATATATTTGACAGACAGAGATCACAAGTAGGCAGAGAGGCAGGCACAGAGAGAGAGGAGGAAGCAGGCTCCCACCGAGCAGAGAGCCCGATGTGGGGTGATCTCAGGATTCCGTGATCATGACCTGCGCCGAAGGCCTAGGCTTTAACACACTGAGCCACCCAGGTGCCCCTCAAAATGGATTTTTGAAGACAAGTAAACATTTAGGTAGGAAATAGTTAGGTATTGGGGCTCCCTGACCAAGTTTGCCTTTTGGATAAATGAGAACAGGGAATTGTACACCAGCTATGTTCAGTGCCCTATTTTATAGCTTTAATATAAATCTGTATAAGGAAATGCCATGATACACAAATTCCTTCTTGAGTGGTTGAGGGACCCATAGTTCTTTGGCTGCACAGACATCTTGGGAACCTCTTCTGCAGTTTCCCTAGCCCACATTTTTAACCAGGTGCATGCTAGCACATGACTTTTTATAATGTTCAACTAATCTGCACTTAGTTTCCCACATGGAAAGTAGAACTAAAATCTATGTCCACATATATTACATTACAGAGATAATTAGAGAAAGACTGATATAATATGAAATCGATACCAATTTATATCTTAGTTATTCTGAGAGACACCCCACGTTACTAAAGTGGATACTATTTATTTATATCTGCTAGCAAATCCCAGTATAGCTGGGATGAGTCCTATTTAGCATCTGCTCAGTTTATGGTCCCGGGGCCCAGAGAACAACACACAGGGCTAAAGGAAGAAGTTTTCTTTCTTTCTTTTTTTTTTTTTTTAAGATTTTATTTATTTGGGAGAGAGAGCGTGAGAGAGGCGAGGGGCAGAGGGAGAAGCCAGCTCCCTGCTGAGCAGAGAGCCCGATGTGGGACTCTATCCTGCGACTCCAGTATCATGACCTGAGCCAAAGGCAGTTGCTTAACCAACTGAGCCACCCAGGTGCCCTAAAGGAAGAAGTTTTAAAAAGACCTTCATGATATAAATCTAACCACTAAAAGAAAAAGAATCTTCTTTATTCACACTCTTCCAAGATGCTGTAATATTTCAAACAAGGACGGTAGATAAAGAAGTAATTTGGGGAACAAAAAAGTACTGGCCTGTAAATAAAGTGGGATTTGCAGAGAATTTGCAGCTAGGTGTTCCTGTTGATACAGTATGGGCCACAGAAGACCATAACAAATCCAGCTTACAAACTAGACTTAAAAACATAATTAGAACTATGGGAGTGCCTTGATTAAAGCAAAACATACTTTGGTCTGAAACTGATAAGACAGAAGTCATATTCAACATTTGACTCTTGATACAGGCATACAGTGATAGCTACAATATCAACCTTTATTAATTAGCAAAGGCTTGTAAGTGCAAGAACCTAAAATAACCTAAAATAATTGGAATTCTAGCAGACCCACACAGAAACCTGATCACATCTTTTGTGTACCATAGGGAGGATTCATTTCCACAAACCTACCTTTTTTTGCTTTTATTGAACAAAGTCAGTTTATTTTTCCATCTGTCTGCGGTACTGTCACCCATCAATAATACATAAAGAGAGGTATGCTTCTCCCACAGATGCTAGTCCTTTTAAAATTAAATGGCTCTCTTTTGTATGACTAATAAAAAAAGGAGGGGATGCTACCAACATTTATTTCCCCCATTATTCCCCAGGAGCTTTGTCCTCTGGTCGCTACTTATGAAAAGTTAAACCACAAAGTTGGTCAGGCTATTTTGGTTTCTGGTCCATGTGCCTTAGGTAAACAGACTTTCTCTGCAATCTCTTCCCTCCTGATTTGCAAGGCATTTTGTTCTCTTGCAACGGCTGAACAAGGTTTTTCAAAGCAAGATAGAAAAGGGGGCCAGGGACCTAAACAAGATGACGTGTACTGTACCAACACTCCAAGCGAACACCAGCCTTACACAATCACGGCTTCACAGAGCACACTTTGTGTAGTAGTGACTGTTGTGCAGTGCAGAAAAGGGAGGGAAGCAGAGGCATAGTCTGGTGGGTTGCATTCAATTCTGAGACACAAAGACAACTGGCAGGAAAAAAAGAGAGAAAGTTTCATTAGAAAGAACAACAACAACAAAAAAATTAACCTCTGCATTGCCTCTGGGACATAGCCATGGATTTCTATGTAGAAAATGCTTCATTCATTGCAAAGCCCCAAACTTTGGCATAATGTTAGTTCTCCATTCTACGAAGTGTCTTTCATCATATTGACCTGAAGGTTTTTTTGTTTTTGTTTTTGTTTTTGTTTTTGACCTGAAGTTTCTTGATAAGCATCTGAATTAGAAAATAATTGTTGAGAAAAATGAAAGCTAGAAGCCAGAAAAGTGGAAAAGAAGTAGACTAAATTGTTTTCATTCTTTGGAACTTCATTTTGACCACAGCACAGGGTAACACTTTAATAATGCTTGCTTTCCTGCCTCTTTTATGGGGCTCCTTATTTACAGAAACCACTATTATTAAAGCTTAACTTAAATTAAAAATGTACAAATTCATCCTGAGCTGCACTAAATGAGTGTATCTTCTGCATCCTAAGGCCCTCTGAGTTATGCTCCAGGAGCCAACTTTGCCCTGGAAATAAGGGGCTAGGACATCCTGCTTACAGGTTTATCTATTGATCTCACATCTAGGTCATGTCTGAATGGCATTTCTGGGTGACCTTAGTGGGTCTTGTTTGTTTGGAAAAATGCAGTTTTCTGCTCTTCCACCCATGAGCAAAGGAAGGCAACTTCTCCCAGTGTCCCAAGGTTTATGCAAACCACATTAGTAGATAATTAAAAAAAATTTTTTTTACATATCTTTTTAGGATTTTTATTTATTTATTTGGCAGACAGAGACACAGTGAGAGAGGGAATACAAGTAGGGGTAGTGGGAGAGGGAGAAGCAGGATTGCCGTTGAACAGGGAGCCCAATGCAGGGCTCGATCCCAGGACCCCAGGATCATGACCTGAGCCGAAGGCAGATGCTTAACGACTGAGCCACCCAGCGCACCAGATAATTTTTTTTTAAATGCCTTAGCCTCATGATGTGAAAAAGACATAAGAAAGAACATTATGATCTATCTTATAAACATGTAAGGACACTTTCAAGATGTTTTTTCAACTTGGGCAAAGAGGTATTTTTTTCTGAAAAGAGCACAATTTACATAAAGCATATTCTGAAATAGTATCTGTGACATTGATCTTGCTTCTGCATGCTCATTTATGTTAGCTTATATATTCTTAACCTTAAAAGGCCTTATTAAAAATGTTTATTATATTTTGCTTGTATTTATAGTACATAAAGACAAAAAAATCAAACAAAAACACAAAGAAAAACATAAAAATCACACCGTAATCACAAAGAAAAACACCAAGTCATCCATATTCCCCTGCAGTTATCCCCAACACATTGGGGTGGCTTTCCAAACTTTTTCCCTCTTTCTGTATTTTTATATATATTAATCCATACAAACTTTATTTCCATTTTTTTAAATAAAAACTTTGCCATACTTCACATACTCCTTTGTAATTCTTTTGTTGTTCACCAATAATGTATCATAAATATCTTAAAATGTTGATAAAAATTCCACATCTTTTAATAACCAGAAAGTATTTCATCCTATGGTTGTACCACAGTTTAATCAACCAATCTAGCTTTTATTGGATATTTTTGTGGTTCCTAATTTTTCACAGTTATGCTCAATGTTATAATAAATATCCTTGTATTTACACTAATTTTTCCATTAGGATAAACTCCTAGACATTGAGTTATTAGATCGGGGATGTGGACTTTTTTTTTTTTAAGATTTATTTATTTACTGGGGGCAGGGGCATAGGGAAAGGATCCCAAGCAGACTCCCCACTGAGTGCAGAGTTGAGGGGGGCCTCCATCCCTGGAACCATGAGATCATGACCTGAGCCAAAATGAGGAGTCAGGGGCTCAAATGACTGAGCCTCCCAAGCAACCTAGAATGTGGGCATTTTCAAGGCTTTTTGGTACATAATGTCAAATTTCTGTTCGGATGGCCTGCACAAATTCAATCTCTTACCAGCAAAGTATGAGAGTGTCTGGTTCACTCTAACCTCATCACTGGTGGTTATTATTCCATTTTTATGTTGGTCAGTTTCATATACAAAAAGTAAATTTAACCCACACTTGTCAAAGCAACAGGAGGGAGCCTGAACTCTAACATCTCTGTTAATGATGTAGTAATGGTCATTACTATTTTTTCTCACAAGAGCTCTTTGGGATTGATTAAGATCCATAACCTACTGAATTGGAAATAGAAAACTCAGAACTCTAAGAATTACCTGTTTTAAGACAGGAATTTTTAAGAAAGGGTGAAAGATGATAATCATGATTAGAAATAACAGTTTAATTCTAACCTCTTGGAATGGTTAGAAAAGCACAGCGTATAAGCACCTTTTCTGGCTCTCCAACATCCAGTCCTAACCCTGATAACATCCTGATTGCTTTTCTGGGTTAGCCTTCATTGCGTGTAACCATCAGAGGAAATGGTGCCCACTCCCTGCATTGGAGGTAAGGAGACCACAGCCCCAGCACAGATGCAAGACAGCCAGGGTAGGTCACATGACTCGCCTCTGCCAGTCAAATATGCTTTCCTGGGATTCTGCCTCTTGAGGGGTGGACATGTTGGGAAGCTGTCAATGATGACTCTTAAACAGCAGAGGTGGGGTTCTTTCAGCTTGCCACCCTCCACCCCGTTCCAATGGTCCTTGCTCATTCTAAGGGTGGTACTTTTAAACAGTCTCCATATCATTCCAATAATCCCTTCTGCTAAAGTTGTCTGCAACTAAGAATGCCAACTACATGCAGATGGATTATGTGATATATATATACATATATATGTATATATATATATATATATATATATATATATATATGATGTGAATGGTAAGTTTTTCATCCACCCTTCCAAATTATATCACCCCCTATGATCATGAGGAATGTGTTAAAGCTCAACCGTCAAATGTAATAAATCTGTGTGGAAGATTTCCCCCATTGCCTTGCAATGATGAAAGCTGATACCAACATCTACTTTGCCTAGCACATTGCAAAACCAGAAAATTGTACTCTCTGCCTCTTTGGCATCTCATTTTTCATTAAGGGACTTACCTTATTACTGCAAATATGGCTTAAGAATAGAAAAATACCATGGGACTTTCCTCAGTCTTGCTTAGGTGACTGCAAATAGCAACCAATATCTGGAGAGATAAATGGTTTTTGTTTAAAGCCAAGATTGCCTACAAATAATGCATTCTTTTAGCTTTTTCTTCTCCTCCTCTTCCTCTGACTTTTTTTTTCTTTTAAGAGAAGGAAGCTAAAGAAACACTGAAAAGCATTTCAGCCCAAGATTGAGAAGTACACGTGTAGGACTCTTTAGCCAGGAGCCCCCATTAAATATATTTTATGGGAATTCATATTTTCTTTCTACTCAGAAGATAATGATAACAAAAAACTGGGCAGTAGTTGATTTACTAAGCAGTTATTAACACTTGACTGTGAAGCACTGCAGTATATGCTCCGTTTGGATTAGCTCCTTTGAAACCTGCAGTAATCTTGTATTAATAATAATGATGAGAATGATTAATAGTAGTATTGTCTTCTTACTATTATCATCCCCATTTTACATATGGGAAAGCTGAGACTAGAGTTACAAAAACCTAGCACACTATACACAAGGAGAAAATGGCAGAGGCAACTGGTTCTCAGAGAGTCAGACTTTTTTTTTTTAAGATATGTATTTATTCATTTTAGAGAGACAAAGTGTGCAAGAGTGGAGGGGGGGGAGGAGGGGAGAGGAGCAAATGGGGAGAGAGAGGGAGGGAGAGGAAAGAGGAAAGAAGATCAAGCAGACTTCACACTGATCACAAGCCTGATAAGGCGCTTGATCTCACAACCCTGAGACTCTGATCTGAGCAGAAACAAGGAGTTGGGCACTTAACCAACTGAGCCATTCAGGACACCATCGGACTTTAAATCGGTGTTTAGTTTGTTTGTGCTTCAGAGCTTATAATCATATAAAAAGTTTCCCAAACATTTCTATTATCCCATCTGATAAATTCTTCAAAGGTCTTTTCTCCTATGAGAGAAAGACTTTGTAGACAAGCATTTGGAATTCCGTTTGGAATTGCAAGGCATTGTAGATCATTGTTACAAAAAAATATGAGGTGAATTTTCACTCTTCTCAAATAAATGGGGTGGGGTTTTGCAAGTCTAGGCACTGAGTATGCAGAAACAATTGGGCAACTGGTGGCAGTTTGCCTGCGGTTCTTGGTGTCTGAGGTGGTAGTATCCAGCTGGTTCTCAGGCCTGGGATGTGACCCAAGGAAGGAGGAAGGAGTGAGAGAGGCCAGGAAAGGCATTTGAGGTAACAAACAGAGAGTCTGGACTCTTCCAGATCCTCTGCCTTATTTTGCTCTTGAAATTGCATCTACTTCTACCCAGCAATTTTCCAATACTGAATTCCCAACCTGCCATTTGGCGGGCATTGAGCTACCAATGTCTCCTTTCATGGGTCAGGGCATTGAAAATGCTGTTACTGGCTTGGAAAAGAGGTCACCCCACAGTGTCTACTATGGACGCAAATACATTTACATTTCTCCCCCCTCTCTTTTTTATCCCCTGAGGTAAAAACTTGCAGACAATAACCTTGTCGCCTGTCGCATTCCAGTGTAAAATGTGCTGCTTACAAACAGATATTCTTTATTTCCCCCAGTGTTCCAAAATTCATTGTTCATGTACCACACCCAGTGCTACGTGCAATACGTGCCCTCCTTAATACTCACCACCAGGCTCACCCAACCTCCACCCCCCTTTCCTCCAAATCCCTCGGTTTGTTTCTTAGAGTTCACAGTCTCTCACGGTTTGTCTCCTCCTCCGATTTTCCCAACTCACTTCTCTCTAGCTCCCCATGTCCTCTGTGTTATTCCTTATGCTCCACAAATAAGTAAAACCATATGATAATTGACTCTCTCTGCTTGACTTATTTTGCTCAGCATAATCTCTTCCAGTCTCGTCCATTTTGATACAAAATTTGGGTATTCATCCTTTCTGATGGAGGTATAATACTCCATTGTATATATGGACCATTTCTTTTTTATCCATTTGTCTGTTGAAGGGCATCTTGGTTCTGTCCACAGTTTAGCGACCATGGGCTTTGCTCCTATGAACATTGAGGTACAGATGGCCCTTCTTTTCACTACATCAGTATCTTTGGGGTAAATACCCAGTAGTGCAATTGCAGGATCATAGGGTAGCTCTATTTTTAATTTCTTAAGGAATCTCCCCACTGTTTTCCAAAGTGGCTGCACCAACTTGCATTCCCACCAACAGTGTAAGAGGGTTCCCCTTTCTCCACATCCTCTCCAACACTTGTTGACAAACAGATATTCTTGCACCAGCCAAGCCTTTCATCTTGCCCCCTTTTGGTCTTTCATGTTCTGAGCTGGGATGTTACCCCACAAGATAGTTTTGTATGGAATTGGTTTATGTCTTCATCTGAAATTCCAATGTGAGGTGTTTAAAAATTTGACTTAAACACATTGGGTGGAGTTGGTAAAAAAAAAAAAAAAAATATATATATATATATATATATATATATATATATATATATGGCTATTTTATTACAGAAAGAGGTGATTTGCTACACTGTTGAATTACACATAAAATGCCCTGAACATGGAGATTAAGCCTTTACCCAGACATACACAGACAGATGCATATGAAGATTTTGTTACCCTTTGAATTTCCTCTTTCTTTTTTTTTTTTTAAGATTTTATTTATTTATTTGACAGAGAGAGATCACAAGTAGGCAGAGAGGCAGGCAGAGAGAGAGAGAGGAGGAAGCAGGCTCCCTGCTGAGCAGAGAGCCCGATGTGGGACTCGATCCCAGGATCCTGAGATCATGACCTGAGCCGAAGGCAGCGGCTTAACCCACTGAGCCACCCAGGTGCCCTTCCTCTTTCTTTTTGATTTCTTCCATCACTGATTCAATCCTGCCATTTCATAGTTTAGTTCAAAGAGATAAACAAAAGGGGATCTTTGGAAAGAAAAGTTTTCTCTTTCTCTGTCCTTGATATACAAGAGTCTTAAATTGGGGGCCAATCCCTCAAAAAAAAAAAAAAATCTAATGAGTTTAGTTACTTAGATCCAGTGAAGGTTTGCAAGAAAACAAACCAGATACAATCATCTTCACTGGAGTGAAATTTGCCAAAAACATTCCAAAACCCAAAAGTACTCTGAAATATCTGACATTTTAAACTGGTTTGGGGATTTTTTGTTTGTTTGTTTTTTGTGGTTTTTGTTGTTGTTTTGTTTTTAAGTGATGATCAGTCAGGAAAAGGAGCTGGTGAGGAAGAATTGAGAATTTGTATTGTTCATTTCAGAGAAAGCCCATTTGTGGGAAAGTGACAAAGAAAATCTATTTTACACCAGATTCTGACTTTCCACAATCTCATTAATTTTAGTTTCCTGAAAACAACAACAAAATAACAACATTGGAGTAAGCACAGTCGCAAAACTGGTCTCCAACTTGGCAATCACATATTTTAATCCATTTCTTTCATTTCTACTTCAAGCGACATATTTGGAAACAAAGCCACATCAAAGAAAAATGGAAATTAAAGGGATGAATAACTGGACGTTTTTAAATATCTAGGACTTTAGCTTCAATATTCATTCCCTTTTAATTTTTGGAATTACACATTCATTTATTTTGTTTTGAACATCTGTGGACATTTTCAAAATCAGACAGGAATTGCTCAATGTGTATCCATATGGCCCACCACCTAGATGCCACAATTAGTATCTCTCTATATTTGTTTTGTAATAAACTGATCAATTCATGAATCCATCAGCCCATCAGTCTATTTGATTATTGGTTGCATTTCAAGGTAAGATGTAGACATCCATAGACAGCCCTACCCTCACCCCTGAAAGACTTCAGCCTGCACACCATTAACTAGTGCTCAATTTTTGTTGCCAGTTGGTTGGTTTTTAACATACTTTATTTCTGTACTATATTTTGGACCTCTCTACTGACATTATGCCTTTTCCAGATTTTCTTTTGTCTCTTTTGTTATTTCTCTTTCCCAGTTGTCTTCATCTATGGTTTTTCCTTACTCTTTGTCACCTTGTTCCTTCTTTTCCTCTAGAAACAGTATTTCTCAGGTGGAATGTTGCAAGTCAGAACTGGGAACTGACTTGTGCCTAGTAAGATTACAGTTTCCTGGCAGCTCCCAGGCACCTGAAGAGCCTAGTCATATCAAATGTGAGGCCCTGGCTTTGTTGAAATATTCTAAGTGTGTCCGGCCTCTTTTCCGACCCCATAATA
Organism: Mustela erminea; assembly: GCF_009829155.1. NCBI lineage: Eukaryota > Metazoa > Chordata > Mammalia > Carnivora > Mustelidae > Mustela > Mustela erminea. Next base: position 18,234,594 of record NC_045619.1, read on the forward strand.
ACTAAGGTGATTCGCTTGGGTGGTGGTGAAGTCCCAGTGTCTTTTTCCCAGGCCTGTAAGCTTTTGAAATTCAGGTCTAGGCTTATATTTAGTGTTTGCGTCCAGCAGCAAGTTCTCTCCTCTGTCACCGCTGTGTGCGCGTCTGTGTGCCAGTGCATACATTGTGTGTTGTTACTGTGTGCGTGTCTCCCTGTCGCATTTGGGGCCCCTGTGACCTACAATTCAACGTGGGGTTTGTCACCAAGACTCTTTAGACTGTCAGCTTTATTGGTGCCATTTTTTTAAGTTTGTTTTGTTCCGTATGCTAATAAAGCTTGTCTCTGCCTCCATCAAAGCATATTATCTCTCCCGTTTTTTCCCGTAAGTAAAGCAGCAATCTGTTCTGTTTAAATGCCTCATCATCTTCACTCTCCCCATCCCTGTTTCCCTAGATTTTTGAGATTGTTGACTATTATGTAACAGATGGCCCGACAGACCTCCGACTCTTTGCGATGTTGGCCAGCTTGGCTCAGAAAAATCGCAGCACTGGAGTAAATTTTCCCAGGCATGGGGCGCTCATGAATTTTAACTCCTTTGCAACAAAGGAATTCAAAGGGGGTAAGAGCCAATCTATCAGGAGCCGAGGCAATTAAAAGATGTAGGTTGGCATTCTGCTGCACAAGGATTCCCTTCTAGCGTTCTGAATATTTAGACTAGATTAGGTCAGCCTGGCTTCCATTCATCGGGTGCCCTGCCACAAGGCACCAAAACAATGAAATGACTCAAAAACAGAAGCCAGTGGGTTTTTAGCTTTTAATGATAGAATGTTTGTATTGTTACAGAAGAATACCAGGGGGGAGGGGACAGAGGAGCTACAGACAAGAGCCCACCTGATCTTCCCAAGGACAGTTCTGTTGACAACTGGAAGAAGCCACCATTTCTGGCTTAGATTCACTGCCCAGAGCCCTGGGTTTTAGTATGTTGGCCTCACAGAGGTTGGGCTTAGAGCACAGGTAGCTTGTACTTTGGCAATTATTTCAGGTAATTGAAGGGAGACATGTAGAGCAATGAGATAAGGAAATGGAGGAGGAGTTTTTGTCTGTGCTTTAACTTTAAAACTATAGAAATGGACAAAGAAGAAAATAGTTATTTTTCATAGTCCTACCATCATAAAACTTTGGGGCAGTTTGCCTCCTGACCTTTTTTTTTTACTCTGTATTTGCATTTTTTTTCTTTAATTACACATAGCACATATGTCTTTTTAAAAGATTAGACTATTACAGATAAAACTTGACAGATGTAGCACCTGAGCTTCTGCAGCAGGACCCACACCCACGACGGACCCTCTCTGTGCTTCAAAATCAGCCTGAATTAGTTTCTGAGTTTTCTGTGTCTCCCTTTCTTTTTTTCTTAAGAGAACCATGCACTTCATAATTTTTTTGGTCACTGGAAATCTCTGTTTTTGCTCTTGAGTTCAGCTAACTGTGTATTAATATTTTTAAATACTGTTCTCTATTACATCTGTTGATGTAATAGATGTAATAGAAGCAGGACAGGGATGATTCTGTGTGTTTACACCACCACTTAGAACATCAGGAACAAGAACTCTGAAGGTTTTATTTTATTTTATTTTATTTTTTATTTATTTTTATTAACACATAATGTATATTTTTTCAGGGGTACAGGTCTGTGAATCATCAGTCTTACATAATTCATAGCACTCACCATAGCACATACCCTCTCCAGTGTCCATAATGCAGCCACCCTATCTGTCCTCTCCTACCCCCAGCAACTCTCAGTTTTTGTTTCCTGAGATTAAGAGCCTCTTAAGTTTTTCTCCCTCCAGTCCCATCTTGTTTCATTTTTCCCTCCCTTCTCCCCCTGAACCTCCCCACCTTCCCTTTCAAATTCCTCATATCAAAGTTTTTTTTTTTTTAAGATTTTATTTATTTTAGAGATAGATAGAGAACACAAGTGGAGGGGAGGGAGAGAGAGAATCTCAAGCAGACCCCACATGCTGAGTGTAGAGTTGGACATGGGGCTCGGGCTTGTGACCCTGAGATCATGACCTTAGCGGAAATAGAGAGTTGGACACTTAACCAACTAAGCCACCCAGGCTGACCTCTGAAGTTATTTTTTAACCCAAAATAATAGTGAATTCAGAGATTATAAGTGAAATGCATTGAATAATGCTGCTTGAAAATAAGAAAAAAATTTATATATCATCCACATGCCTGGAAAACAGTGCTGAATAATAATAATAGTAATCATAAATGTATTAATATTATGTAAATATATTATATAAAATTATTACAGTATTAAATTTATTAATATTTATAATAATAAATTTATTAACATAATGTATAACTTACTATTGTTGTTGTTGTTGTTGTTATTATTATTATTAATTTGGTTCAGTAATGTACTTTACTGATGAAGAAACAAGACCAGAAAAGTGAAATAAAGATGTAATGGATGAGGGGCAGAGCCAGGGCTAGGGTCTTTTTTTCCAGTATGATGTTCTTTCTTTGTGCTTTATAGTAACGTATGGTATTCAGCTAAGTACCTACTGAGTGCTGGATCCCCTGGAGAATATGAGGAAAGCACAGGACAAGGGCATTGTCCTTGTGGAGCTGCGAGTCTGTCTGGGGAGATGAGATGACCTCGCATGGCACTGTTTAAGAACAGCCCAAATACGTAACTGTGCTGAACCTTGTGGTATTGATGGTCAAGGGAGTCAGAATTCTACAAAGGTGGAGGATTCACCCCATAAGGAATTGAAATTCAAGCTGAATCTTCAAAGATACAATTGAGAAAAGTACAAAAGGGGATGGATTTATGCTAAGGAAAAGCAAGAGGTGAGGAAAGGCAAAGTGGAGAGTGATGTGGCTTGTCAGGGTCTGAGGAAGGAAACACTCTCACCAGCATGAGAAGTGTGCTATGGCATAAAATGATGACTTTGGTTTCTCAGGAAGGGCAGGAAATTTTCTTCTCTGACTTGTTTTCTGGGGAATATATAGTTTCCTGGGAAAGAATTTTGAATGAGCACCTCAGAAAAGGATTTTATCCAGTACTATTTACCCTTTTTTTGGCTCAAATCTTGGAAGAGCAGGACAGGAAGCAAATGTGTTTCAATCCTATTTAGCTCCTTTTCAATAGATGGTCTAAACTGTGGATTTTTCAGTATGAGAACTCCTTACCTCCATCATGATCCAAACACTCTTTTACCACCACAACCAGTAAGAATGTCAATACCGCCACAACCATCACCCAACACCCAACAACAAAACCCCTACCTTGACAATACCGTATCCCCAACATCACCACCACCACCAAATACAATATTGCCACCACCACCCACATTCCTCATCAGAACTCCCCCTCAAGTGACTACAACTGTCCGATTCTCTGAGAAAAATCTTCAGAGGTGGATCTTTCTGGTTTGAATTTCTTAGATTCCTTCTGAGAAAACAAGATAAGAATGAGCAAAAATAGTACAGATAATTCAAAGGATATTGGAAATTGAAAGTAATATGAGGACCTAACTAAACCACAGATGATTTGATTAAAATTATCAAGGAAAAAAATCTGACAAACTATACCATGTGAAAGTACATGACAATGGATACTTCCCAGATTATGACTTTTGGATTGGAATGCAGTTTGGGGCCAAAAAAGCAAGTGTTTTAAAGTGACTTGGACTAGAGGAAATACCAAATGTATAACTTTTAACAAGTTAAAAGTCAGGACTGATGCATGCAATGGATTTTGTATGTATTTCCAAAGAATTAAAAATCCTTCTCTTTCTATGTGAATTTTCAAGGACACCGAATCATTTACCAATGCCTCACAGTGATTTCTATTCAGGGAAGTTTATTGTCCTTTTATAATAGATGGAATGAGCTAAGTTCCACTTTTATCAGTTTTGTTATGCTACCTGGGGCCCCCATAAATCCCACTAACACACTCACCAACATCTACTTTGGGTACCCATGTAGGCAGCTTATAAGTATCCAAATGGTCAGTACAAGTTATTGGATTCTTACTTTGCTTCAAAATCAACAAAGAACTGTCAATGCTGGGAAGGCTATGGCAATGTGACAGACTCTCTAGAGAAGTGCAAGCATGTCCATGTGGGCGTCCCAGAACCAGCTCCTCATTCTCACTGTACTGTTGACTAGCTGGTAACTGTAGGGAAAAACCCAATGCACAACCCACATTCCCCTCAGCTACCAGGGGTTGTAGCAGCAGCAAAGAGCTACCTGGCAGAAGGTCATGAAAATTTCTGAGGACAATCTACATCCAATGACCAATCATGGTAATATAATTAGTCTCAGTCCTCTCACCCCTACTCAAGGTTACTTCATCTTTAGTTCCCCAACCTTGGCCAAGGGTGCCATTGAGTCTGCACTGAGCTTGAACTTCTGCCTCTGCCTGGTCCACTTCCCTTCCTTCTTTGCATGAGTGTTGATTGGCAACCCTCTTTCCAAGAAATGACTTAAACACTAATCCGCACCTCCAAGTTTGCTCCCTGGAGGACCCAGGCTGCAGAAGTAACACCGGTCCTTTTTATCAACCTCACTGACTTCTTCCAACCCATAGAGCTCTTGTGAGCATCAAATGAGCTGGTTCAGTAAAATCTCTTTGAAAACCACAGTGTAAGTTTTTTTTTTCTTTTTATTTAAAATGATGGTTAAAGACAAATCCTCAGCCAAGCCACCCAGTATGGAATTTGGAAATACAAACTAAAGGTGGACTAACTTGACTTAGAGTTGCTGCTTTACCACCTATAGCCACATGACCTTGGGGAAATAACTTGACCTCATTCCATCTCAGCTCTCCAATCTGTAAATTGAAGACAATAATTACCAAAGAGGTTTGCTAATCAGATGAGCCATAACACCTAAAGGGCTTGACACCAAAGTTGACTTGGAGAAAGTGTAACTATGTTGTCTGTATCTGTGGGGAAAAAGTTTAAAAATGTGAAGTTCTTACATGTTTCCAGGAACGAGTGATGCAAATCTCCATGGAATAAGCACTTCTCCCAAGGGAAAGGGCTGGGGACAATATTCAGGAGTCTGGGTAGTTAGTATCCTCAGCATTTTTCTGGGGGTTTGCATGGGCACTGGAGATGAGAGGTGGGCAAGACAGGGAGAAGTCCATACATAACACAGAAGAGAGGTTCAGCCAGGCAGCAGTAGGTGGTAGCTGATATCCTCTGCATCTGGGCCAAGAAGACATTTGGGGTAAAGTGGGTTAGAAGATGCCAAAGGGTGCTTTGCAGGATTAAAAGACAAAACATGTTCAGGTTTCTGGAGTATGGTGGGTAGTGAAGACTGGGCTGGAATGCCTTCCCATGTTATTTAGGAAGGTGTGAAGAGAGAAAAACATACCGTAATGGTGAGAAAGGAGATTTTAAAAGGGGTTGGGAGGACTTGGACTCTGGGAGACATATCAAAAGGAAACAAAACCAATAATCACTTAGGATGGATCTGATATGTAGTAGTTGCTAAAGAAATACTTTGATTTATTGATTGGGAACGTGGGAGAGGCAAATAGAACAAACCAATGAAATATGTTCAAAGAAACCTCCACCCATTCAGTTGATTTCTCCTATCAACCTTCTCATCTTTCATCCCATCTGACTCAGCTCTGGTCAAGGTTCAGCGTCAACATGCCCTGATGCCACTCTGTCTCATATATTGGAACATACTGGAATCATGGGCAAAGTCTGGACAATCAATAGTTTTTTCCCCCATCTGTCCACAATCTCATTCCCCTAGCATTTTTCTGGGCCATGCGTCAGCATTTCCTCTCTCTCCATGTTCCTACACTCCAGTCCATGATTCTGATGTTGGTCCTTAAGTATATCTTCCAAGAATACAGTACGCAGTCCCTGTGCTTGTCAAGGGTCATAGAGTAGTTGAGGCAGATTGCTAAGAATACTGTATGGGAAAGCCACCCCACTTATGCAGTGGGTCTTCCTCACCACTCCCTGCATATCAACTCCCAGATTCTGCAGTCGGCCAGTCGGTATGATAATCCAGGAGGAAGTTGAGATTTCTTCCTTTATGAGTGTATGAAGCACTGTGCCACCCTCTATCAAGCTAATAATTCATTTGTAGAAATAATTTCAAGACATACTTTACATCTCATAGTCCATTAGGTCCATTAATAACAAAGCATCTGCAAAGAGTTCATTGGATGATCAGGATGAGAAAGATAATGATGGTGACAATGATGGTGATATGGGCCTATCACACATTGTGGCCTGGCCATAACCCTGGGCATACATGATCACATTTACACTTCACAGCACTGTGCAAGGTACTGTTGCTCCCATTTTGCAGATGCAGAATCTGGGCTCTGAAAGACTCGTGTGTCTGCACAAGATGACACAGTTAACAAATATTTGTAAAAAGTTTAGAAAGTGCTTGGCAAATGGAAAGCACTGTGTGTTTGCTAAGGAAAAAAAAAAATTGAAAACCCCAAAACAGTGAGTTGCAGAATCAAAATTTGAACCCATTTCTCTAATTCCCAAACAGGTACTCTTTCTACCACCCCACACTGCACTTTCTATACCATGCTGCGGGCTCGGTCGGCTGCCCTGTGCCAGATGGTGCCGTGAGAGGAACAAGGGAAACTATCAAGATTTATAAAGTTAGCAACTTCTTCTGCTTTATCCCTCCCTCACTACCTGTCTCTCCTCTTTCCTTCCTTCCTCTTTTCCTTGTTTTCATACACAGGTATCAAACACTTCTCACATGTTAGGTTTGGGGGCAGACAGCTGGGGAACATGATCCCCCTCTGAAAGTTTTCAGGGTTGCAAGACTTCCGGGGGTTTATAATTTAGTTGGATGGTGGAGACAATAGCCAATAGACCAGAATAAAACCAAATGGACTAGAATTGTCCTAAATGGTGTGATACCACTGGAAGTATTATAGTAGTCCAGAGGAGGGAGAGGGGGAAGGATAGTAAAGAATAAGAGGCAAGCAGAAAGTGACACTCTAAGGGCATCTCCTCCTCCACCAAATTAGAGAATATTTCATGATTTTCCTGACTCTAAAAATAATCAAGCTTCTTGGCCAAAAACATTGAAACCAATGAAGAATACAAAGAAGCAAAAGCCAGAAACAAAAGCCCGAGTAAAGAATATTCCCATAAGTACTATACACAGAAGTGTATATGTAAGTCTCAGGGCTTCTTTGGCACTATTGACATTTGGCTCAGATAATTCTTCGTTGAGGTGAATTCTGTCGTGTACATTTTAGGAAGCTTAGCAGCACTCCTGGCCCACTAGATGTTGGTACGTTACCCTGCCCAGTTGTGAGAAGCAAAAAATATCAATTGACCAAATGATTCCTGGAGAAGAGGCAAGATTTCTCCAAGAGAGCTCTTTGTTTTCTCTCTCTCCATATGTACACACACACACATACACACACACACATATACATACACATTCATGCACACTTACCTTTTAATTGCCAGGATTTTTCTATGCAAACAATATACTTGTGTATATTAAAAATTGGGTTATGTTATGCACATTGTTTCATAACCTTTTGTTTTTATATAGGTAAGAATATCTAAATTATAATATCTTAGATATTTTGTAATAATAATGCATTTTATGCTTAATATTACAGAATACTGCATTTTATCTTTATATGATACTTATCAGATAAGGAAACTTTACTCTAGTTTTGCCCCTTAAGGTAATTGTTTTTCCAGCATAAGAAACACTGCAGTGAATGGTCTAATGCATAGATCTTAGTAAAGGAAGTTTTTTGGTTTTTGTTTTTTGGTTTTTTCCTTGATAAACTCCTAGAAATGGAGTTTCTAGGCTGATGACCTTTGTAGATTTTGTTAATTTTTCTCCAGAAAGTAATCAAGTCATTAAGTAATGCTCCTCTTGGTTCCTGGGTGGTTTAGTTGGTTAAGCATCTGTTTGACTCAGGTCATGATCCCAGGGTCCTGGGATTGAGCCCCACGCTGGGCTCCCTGCTCAGCAAGGAGTCTGCTTCTCCCTCTCCCTCTGTTCCTGCTCTCATTCTCTCTCACTTCCTTTTATTCGTATGCTCTCTCTCTAATAAATAAATAAAACCTTAAAAAATGTTCCTTTCAGCATTGCATGACAGTGCTTATTTCTCACATCATCATCAACAGTTGGTATTAGCAATATTTTAAATCTCTACCAGTGTGACAGGTAAAATGAATAACATCACATGGCTAATTTGAATTTCTTGATTACTAGTAAGATTGAACATCTGTTTGCATATTTTAGCTATTTGCATTTCTTGTTTTTGGAATTGTATTCTGTGTCCTTTGCTTATTTTTATCTGACTGTTTTCTTTTTTAAGAGTTGATTTTTATAAGAATTCTTTATATGGTATATAGAGTAACCCTTATTGTTCTTATATACAATAAATAGTTTCCCAGTTTGCTACTTGTCTCTTAATTTTAGTTATAATTTTTGTAATTGTATAAGAATTCTTAAAAACTTTTAATATTTATTCATTTAAAATTTGTTTAACATTATTCATAAAATTTGTAAGTAATCCAGTGGGAAATTTTATTGGAATTACAGTCTTTTTAGGTTAAAAAATGATAGCATATTGGCAATTTTATATGTTTCAAACTAATACTTCAAATTTAACGTTAATTTTGGGAAAGCTGACATTTTACCATACAAGGAATATTGTATGCTCTTTCATGCATTTATGTCTCCTTTTATGTCCTGCAGTGAGTTTAACCCTGTATTTTTACAAAGAAAAAAATAATGTAATTTTACTCTTAGCTACTTCTTATTTTGTATTTCTTGTGAATAGATCTTATTTCAGAAAAAAAAAATATGTGGGAAACTAGTAGGGAGTGGTATCTATGAGCACTCTTTGTGGTCCTTTCTCTCTGTTTATTTTTTCAGATAATGCCATGAAGCTTTCTATCACATCTCCAAATATCTATAGGTTTACATCTCCCTAATACATAACCTCTCCACCCATTCTTGAGCCATTACACTGATTGTGTCTTCCAGAACAAGCTGATAATTGCTCTCGTAATGGGTATCTTATCTTGTTCCTGATATTAATGGATCTGAAATTAACATGTCACCTGTAGGTATAATTATGGTGACTTTTCAGATAGATAACTTTATTATATTAAGAAATCACTCATCCTCTTTACAATGGTGTGTTTCTTGTTTGTTTTAGAATCAAGAGTGGGTATTGAACTTTTTCAGGTTCTTTCTAGAAGTGACATGGAAAAGGCCAGAGTTGTGGGCCCAAGTGGGGTCTTTCTTGGCATCATTTCCTTTTTGTTTTCAACAAATCAAGCATCACTAGGAGATTTTTCCTAACAGCATCCGCTGTTTCCTGGGACAGATAGATACAGGGAGCACTGCTACCTACACTTCTTCCTTGAGTGGTTAGCCCAAACGGGAAACAGCTCCTGCCATCCTGTGGTCACTGTCTCTGCCTTCATCACGCATAAATTCTGAGGTGTCCCAGAGTTACAAGCTGCTTCTGCATAGGCTCATAGATGTGAAGACAGCTCAGACTTTTGGGCTTTCCATTTCCTGTTCACTCTAAGGAAGAGGCATCAGGAGTTGGTAGTGTCTCAGTCTGATGTGGTCTCTCTTACACTATTTCTAGCAGAAATCTGTCGATGTTTCTGATTTAGCAATGACATTTTTCTTTAGTTTTTTTGTGATGTAAATCTCTCCCACCTTGTCTTCTACATCACTAAGGTAGTTTTGTTGGGAATTGGGAAAGAGGGAAATGATCTCTTGTGAACACATTGCCATTTGACCCAGAGGTCCTCATCAATGGTCAGTTGCAATGGTAACTGGCCTACTGCTTTGAGAACAAACACATTACTTCTGGATACACAATACAGAGACAAGTGAAAGAGGTACTCTGCTTTCTCAGTCATTTGTTAGCATTCTACCAAGTAGTGGGTCCATCTCTTTTTTCTCATTAACCTCTTACAAAGTTTTCTTTTTTAAAAAAAAAAATCTATAATTTCTTTCTAGCATTCTTTTTTTTTTTTTTTAAAGATTTTATTTATTTGACAGAGAGAAATCACAAGTAGATGGAGAGGCAGGCAGAGAGAGAGGGGGAAGCAGGCTCCCTGCTGAGCAGAGAGCCCAATGCGGGACTCGATCCCAGGACCCTGAGATCATGACCTGAGCCGAAGGCAGCGGCTTAACCCACTGAGCCACCCAGGCGCCCCTCTTTCTAGCATTCTTTATCTTGGAGTACTCTGCACTTACAGATAGCAGACAGTGCTGTGTGGTCTTCAGGTAGTTATTGGACAGTCTGAGCTCCTAGAGAGTCCCCTGCATCGTCTTGCTGGAGACATGAATACATCCCTCTCTTCTTCCTGGATTGAGGTTGTAGCATTAATTTTAATGTCAGCCTCTTAGGATTTTTTAGGGTATCCTATGAGTCTTGGATTATTTTATAAATTGGGGTTTCTGGCTTTGGGGTTATAGCTATATTTTCTCTGAATATTTTAAAAGCTACGATTTTTAAATCTAGCTTGCTATAACTTAGGATGAATAAATTCAGTCTGTAGCCTTTTCCCTGAATTTTTTGAGAACCAAAAGACAGAATATGAAAGAATGATAGGGTAAAAATCACCATGAAGTTTGTGTGAACAAGGCCTTTTAGGAGAGTAGAGAATTATTTTCATGAACCTCATAAACGAAAGCCCACTTTACCAATACTTACTCCTGGCCCTCGTCCCAAGTATCTACAGCTACATCTATGTCAATATCCCAAGTGTTTGAAGATAATGCTACACAGTAATTACTTAGGATGTATAAGTACAAAGGCCACTAAAAAACTAACTGTATTCTTATGCTGGATTCAACCATAAATAACTATGGCCCTTTGATTTGAGTCCGTGGTCACTTGGAATTGCTGGCCAGTGTTTAATTCTTGACTTTCCAGATACTGCAATGCCCAAAATAGTTTTCAAGAGGTCTGAAAGCAAGGTCAGTTTATGACTGTGAACTGTGTAGTGGTAACATCACCCAGACACCTATAGGGGCTTTGAGGTGTCTATGATCAGAGACTGTGTGATGCCAAGGGTGCCATTTGGTTCTTCTCAAGGTCCTTTACTGATGTTGGTGACTTGCCATCCACATGCAAACAGCCCACTATTACCACAAACCCACCTCTTATCAATAACTTTCAGCCTCAGTATGGAAACCCCATAAAAGTTCTTTTTCTCCCCTCCTTTACATTCTCTAACAACCCCTAAGAAAATCAAAACCAACATATTGTGTAGAAAAGTATCTTTTGGAGTCCTACAGAATTGCATGCAACCTATCTAGCATCTTGGGGTCATAATGAATAGGAACCCTATGGCCAAAGGAGCAGACACAGCAACATTATAAACAGAACTACTATACAAAGTTAAAGCAAATAGAGCAGTTGAACTAGCAGAGATTTTGAAAAGCCATTAGTTTGCTTTGCTTCCATTCTTAATACATAGTTTCCTTCTCATGGCTGAAAGAGTAGGAATTCCAATCACTAGCTAGGTATCCTTTGGTAAGGATTCTCTGTACTTTGACTTCTTCAAGGAAAGCAAAGACAAATTTACACTTACCTTGAGGTGTTGCATGAAAGCATTTTATACAGAGCAGCTCTGCCCAATAGAAATATAATGAGGGCCACAAATGGGAGGCATAGTATAATTTTACACCATTTAATTAAAAAAAAATTTTTTTTGAGAGATAGAGAGATAGAGTGCGAGTGGGGGGTGGTGCAGAGGGAGAGGGAGAGAGGGAATCTTAAGAAGGATCAACACCCCGTGTGAATCCTGACATGGGGCTCAGTCTCACGACCCTGGGATCATACCTGAGCCGAAACCAAGAGTTGGATGCTAAACCCACCGAGCCACCTAGGCATCCCATGTATTCTTTTCTTTAACTGAAGAACAGTTGACATACAATAGTATATTCATTGCAGGTATACAACATAATGACTTGATAATTATGTACATTGTAAAATGCTCACTATGAAAGTGTAGTTACCATGTATCTCTATACAAAGTTATCACAATATTATTGGTTATATTTTCTAGGCTGTATTGTCCATCCCTATGGCTTATTTATTGTATAATTGGACATTTGTACCTCTTAATCCCCTTCACCCATTTCTGCCCATCTGGAACCTATTTCTGGTTCCCTTCTGGAACCACCAGTTTGTTCCCTATATTTATGAGTCTGTCTCATTGGTATGATTTTAAGTTTTTTAGTGGTCACTATATTTTAAAAAGAAGGAAGTGAAATTAATTTAATGTTTTAACATATTTCTTTAAAGTTTACCCAATATGATTTAAACATGCAGTCCATATAAAATCTATTAAAGTGATATTTTACCTTTTTGCTGTTCCATACGAAGTATTAAAATCCATATGTAGTTTACATCTTCACCACATCTCATGTCAACCAGGAATTTTTCAAATGCTCAATAGCCACATGTTACTAATGTCTACCATACCAGGAAATGGTTCTAAAGCATTAAATATAGGCTTCCTATTTTTATTATTATTTTGTTTTTGGTCAGGCACTAATTCTTCCTCACTGAGTTCCTTAATTAGTGCTTCGGGCTGAGTGGTGAAAGTCTTAATTCTCCAGGTCGTATCTCTTGACTATTCCTTCAAATCCAGTACCTTCTCTGACCTAGCGCTGAGAGACCCATGACCAGGGTCATCCCAGGATTATCCTGGAAACTGACTTCCTGCCACCTGCTAAAGCTGGCAGCCTGCTTACTGACCTAGTCAGTTGGAGCATCTGAGCAACACTGCGGCCTTTTGCACAACCTGTTTGTGATTACTTGTCTGCAAACACTTGCCAACTGGCTGGACTTTTCCTTGACTAACCTCGATTGAAGATGGTTGTGGCTCTCTAGCAACACAGAACAGGTGCTAGTCCATACAGATTGCAGCAAAGTCTCAGAAATTCCCAAATTTGAACCCAGGAGCTTCCCCCCTAACATGCGTCAGTCTCTACAGAAGACCCTGTGAACAATATTTCCAATGAAATATATCATAATTTCACCACTTCCCACCGATTCACGGCTAACAGCTTGATTCAAAACACCATCATCTCTTGCCTGGGCTATCATAGTAGCTTCTTATCTGGTCTTCCTGTTTCTACCCTTGCCCCTCTTAAGTATATTCCGCACACAGCAATCAGACTGATTCTGTTAACATGCAAGGTGGTTCATACCACTCCTGGATCCACACCCTCCAATGGCTTCCCATCTCAGTCACAGTAAAAAGCCAAAGTCCTTACACTGGCCTATAAGGTATTTTGCAATAACTCTCTTAGGACCTCACCTCCCCACTTTCTTAACTCTGCTCTAGACCTTCTTGCTGTTCCTTCTGCAGAGCAGGCAGAGTCCTCAGAGCCCTGGCACTTGAGTTTCCCCTGCCGGGAATGTGTACCCCCAAGATAGTCCCATGGTGTGTTCTCCTATGTCCTTCACGTCATTAGTCAAATGTTACCTTATCATCGAGGACAGGCCTTATCATCTTATTCATTACGGCAGTCCCCTGCCAATACTAGATCTCCTTTCCTTGTTCAGTTCTTTTCGTAGAACTTACCAGCATCTAACATTATATACATTTTACTTACATATTTATATGTATTTTTTCTTGTCTGTCCAGTTTTCTCCTACACCGGATATGTCTGGTTTACGCCTGGATTTCCAGAAGCTGCATAGTGCAGACACATAGCAGGTGACCAATAAATATTTGTTGAACGGCTGAACGAACAAAAACAGTGGCTGCAACCTTGCCCAGGATTACCCTCTCAAGTGGCAAAAGGAAACAAAAGTGTCCTGATGCACCCAGAAGGCCCTGGGCCCTGCACATTAGGAAGTCTGGCTCTGCTCCCTCGGGAACTCTGAAAAACATTTCCTGGGAACCCCTCCCATAGATCACTGCCCATTTCTTTCTGACATGGGGGTGGGTTGTCACAAATGCAAACAGACCGGAAGGAAGAGCAGGAAGAATGGAAGAACAAAATCATCTGCCAGCCCTCTTGGTTTACCTCCTTGCAATCACGAAGCACTTCAGGCTGTGTCTTTGGTTCTTCCCTCAGCCTGACCCATACTTGGTTGCTTTCACAGAATTTAACATAAAAAAAAAAAAAATTATGCTGGCCACTTTGAGCAGACCCGGAGGCTGTAGGTACACATATAAAGTGTAGTAAAAGATTAAAGCAAATTTTCAGATTACAAAAAAAACCCAGAATCCATCAACCAGATGGCTTGTTCAGCCTGAGTAATGACTGAAGTTTCCTGCTTCTCCACTCTCTTTGAAACTACACCTTTAACCCCCAGTTCACATATTTGCTCAAAATACCATCTCTACTAGGCAAGGTATTTTCCATCTAAATTTCCCTATATAGATGTTAAAGTACTTGTGTTATTAATTTCCCACTGAGTTGAAATACAAATGACTTTAGCTACACAATAGAGTCATCTAGCTATTCAGGTCGTAAAAACTAGCAGGGGCTAATCTTTTTACTCAGTATGAGTGAAATCTAGAACGCTTGGGTAGAGCAAATCTTGGACACCAGGGTCATTTGAGGCAGACTTCTGATGTGAGAAATATCTGAGGATAAAACTCCAGTTGGATCTGATGGACAATTGTGGACAATGGCGGTGTGGTTACTGGGGACAGCCTGCCAGGCTTGGCCCACTGAGTCAGATCCCAGAGACCGCCTTTTCTCCTCCCACATGTTGATCTGGTCCCTCCCAGACAGCTGGTACAGAAGTCCTGCAGACGAAGGACGTTCCACATTTGTTGTAGCTTGGCATCTTTAGATTTCATGGGAACTGCAGTAGTTCAACATTCCTTTGCATGCTGGCCTTCTTCCTGAGACACAATACCATGTTCCAAAGCCACAAATAGTAGAAAGGTCCGATAGAGTTTCTGCCCTCATGGAGCATGTAGCTGACTTGAAGAAGACAGACTTTGAACAAGTGAGCAATCACTGCATTCTCTGAAAAGTTATCTGGATCTGCCAGATGATGAGTCTTCATGGATCTTCTATTAGTTAACATCGCTTTTCTCTGTCACCACCTCCTCTGTCCTGGGGTCTTTCCTGAGGCTCAGGGCGGATACCACCAACGACATGGAGTGGCTGTGCTGCACTTCACTGGGACAAAAATGAGAGGGAGAACTACATTCGTAGCTGTTAACCAATATTTATTGAGTGTTTATTTTACAGCAGACTCTATGCTTCTCATATATTATATCATTTAATTATCATAACAACTGTCAAGGTTGATGTTATTAGCAATTCTGGCTTTTAAAAAATATATATTTATTTATTTATTAAGTAATCTCTACCCCCAATGTGGGGGTCAAAGTCATGGCCCCAAGATCAAGAGTCATATGTTCTTCCAACTGAGCCAGCCAGGCACCCCAGTGATTCTGTTCTAATAACAGTAATTATAACATTTAGAGAGGTTACGTAAGTTGCCCAGGATTAAATAGTTAGTAAATTAAGGGTCTGGAATTAAGATCCAGTTGTTAGATCCCAAGGCCTATATGTTCAAACCATATAACAATACTGCTTCCCTCATTTCTAGTGGCAAAAAAGAAATTCAGCAAGTTACATTCATGCCAGTTTTTCTTAATTATCCAAAACAGAATCCTCTGAAGAATGAAAGAACTATTAATAATTAACCCCTCTTCAGGATAGCAAATATAAGCCAGGTCTTTTTTAGGCAAATTGGGGCATGTATTTACTTTTATATGCAATCTTGGGCTGGATTTTCAGGAATGTATAAATTTAAATCACAAAAATGTAAAGTATTAAATACTTTGGTTTCCATAAATTCATAAATCTAAGACACAGCTTATGATTGTATAAAAGCTAATGTTTTCATAGTTCCAGGTACCTAAAGAAAGCTAATGCTTAGAGAGAGAGGTCAAAGAAAAATATACTAAAGATCCATGTCTAATCTTGGACCAACTCTCATTTCCATTGGCGCTCATGAGTTAGCAGGGGAGACGGATGATGAATTATAGGACTTTATGTTCCCCTTATGATCTTATCTCCCAGTAGATGGTTGGATTCATTCATTCCTCAAAATATTTATTATGTGCTCAAGTGTTTTTTTGTGTATGTGCGTGCCAGGCACTGGAGATAAACAAGCTGAGTAAGTCATAATGCCTGCTCTCTAGATTTTCCATCAAGTGGTAGAGGCAAACACACAAATGATAAACTCAGTGGTGTAATTTCTGTCCAGGCATAGGCTTCCGCTAAGCCTCCCAAGTTATGAAAACACTAGCCTTCTACCACCATGAGTTTATGCCTCCAAGTTAAAATTTTAAGGATACCAAAGTCTAGTGCTTCACTTTCCTCTGTGACTTACAGTTTCTAGATCATTTTAACATAAATTATTGCTTTTAATCCTTACAATAACAATGGAAAGAGAGTACTTCAGCTTCAGTTGGTAGATGAGAAAGCTGCACTTTTGAGTTTTCCAAGACCATAGGGCTAATAAGCTGGGGGGTCAGGATGTGAAAATTCAAGGTTTTTATTTACAAATCAGAGCTATAGCCAGAGTGCCTTCATAGAATACACTGGAAGGAAATGAATAAAACCCAAATCTTTTACTAATAAACTCTTGCAGAATTAAATTTGATCTTCAGAGCTATTACAACTTCTTTTCTATCCTTCTGGAGATTATTCTTAAAATATTGAAATAGTCATTATCAACCACATACATAAAAATATATTTTAAAGACCAAGCAATCTCTACATTAACATAAATCAGCTAATCTCAAAATTAGCCAGCAATATCCATTTCTTAAAAGGAGAGAAATCACTTTAATGCCCGAGGTGGGACTGTTTGATACTCATGCACCATACCCAGCCAAAAATGTGGTCATTGTGGAGGCCCTGTGCCACTGCTCTCACAGCTACTCAGGATAGAAAGTAAATCCAGTGCATGAAGTCAGTGAACTGACGTTGAATGCCAGCTTTTCCACTTATTTAACTTTGGGATCTCAGTTTCCCTCTCTGCACGTGGGGATGGTAACAGGGACAAGCACTCTCCTCCTTATACTGAAGGTTATAAAAAAAAAAATGTAAGCAGACAACCAACACAAGTCATAAGCAACCTGTACATGGATGGCAGTCATTGCTTAAACCTTGAAACGTGCCTTAAACACGACAAAGTGCAAAGAGTTATTCAGAATCTATCACTGCTCCATTGAAAGAGGACTTTGAGTTTACCATTCTCATGACACAGAGGGTTCAACACCAAATATAGCTGGAGATTACCAGGCATTTTGAAAATAGGATTGGATTAAGAGTTAGGGAAACCTGGGTTTGAATCCAGTCTCTGAGAACTTAAACTTTCTGAGTCTCATTTCTGTAATCTGTGAAATGGGAATAAAAACATCTTTCCTGTAGTGAAGACTATAGTAAGTACAAAAAGCACCCAAGGGTTAGGGTAGGGGGTTGGTTTTATCATGTGGACTGTTAATTTCCCAGTGTGTCACCCACGGTCTCCACACGCCAATGTTCACTAGTGAACTGACGGGGGCACTTTGCTGGCTCAGGATGAATGCTCAATGGGTCATCACTATTTTTAAAAAAATAGCACTTTCTGGTATAGAGATTTGGGACCAAGGTATTGAAGGGCACATCACAGTATTCACAATGTAATGGAACCACTGGGCTTGGATGAAATACCCAACAAGACAGACACCATGTCACCCCAAATTTAAATGTCATCAAGAGGCAAATAACGCCTTTCTCAACACCCCATTTTGGCAATACAAATTTTCTCTGTTTGACTCTCCTTATCAGCAGGGGCAATGGTATGTTCACATATTGATCTATTGTTTCTCAAATGTCCTTTTATAACCCAAACTCCAAGTTCAGAGCTCCCCGTGACTGAAATCCTGTTCCACTCACTACCTATGTAGATAGCTAGGCAAAAAAAAAAAAAGCTATAGTTTTTGTGAAACCCACCATTATAGTCACGATTTCTACAACTGAATCCAGCCATATTTGCCAAGAAAATTCAAACACTGTGGGCAGAATTGGGAGAGGTCCTTACATGTCCACAAAAGCAAGCCTGAGCGTTTGAACTGATTTTTGCAGATAAATACATATGATCTTAAATGATCACTTCCTATGTGCCATCCTCTGCATGAAATTTTTCACAAAATTTACTATGTACTATGTACTAAACATCTTATAATCCATTAAATTATCCAGACAAATCTGATAGGTGAGTGATATGATCCCACTTTATAGGTGGGTACCAAGAACAGAACCTGCTGTGAATAAAAGCCCCCATTTCTCTACATGCTCCAAATAAAAATAGCATCTACTTCAATTTTACTTCGTCACCCACACAATTTTCTAAGGTACCTATTTGGCTTTATGAGATAAAGGAAACAAAACAGCTTAGAAGTCTTATCTTCCAGGAAATAGAGATTTTGGGGTGTTGTGGGGGATGCAAGGGTGGGGGCAAAAACCCTTATAATATCACTTTGGAATCTCAACTAAAACACTCAGCATCTCTAGATTATTTTATAGTCCTAATCAAAAAATAATCCAGTGAGGGGGGTGTCTGGGTGGCCTGGTCGGTTGAGCATCTGACTCTGATTTCAGCTCAGATCATGATCTCAGGGTTATGAGATAGAGACCTACATAGGGCTCCACACTGAGCAGGGAGTCTGCTTGGTATTCTCTCTCTCCCTCTTCTTCTGCCTCTCCCCCTGCTCGTTCTCTTTCAAATAAATAAATAAAACTTAAAAAAAAATTATCCATTGACTCTTTAGGGATCCAGGAGATTCCACAACTTGTGTTATTCTGAGAGGATCTGCTGCTATGGTAACTTAGCTGAAGGGCAAAGAAGTGAGAGCAAGAGAGATTAATTTAGAGATGAATACAAAGACTCCATTCCTTTTTTGAGGCGATGGGTGACCAACCAGACCAAATGCCATTCCCACAGTGTGTTTTTAGTTCTCAGACTTTACCAGTGAGACTGAAGTTCAGGGTACAATTTGTTATCAACAAGGACCAAGTACATTGGGATACAGTTATGCCAGGATGAAAACAATCATTAAGTGTTTTGGGGTACCTTTTTTGCACAGCTTGCAAATTCTCTTATTTACCCTGGTAAACACTGAGTCATTTCTGTGAACCCTCTATCTGATTGATACATGGCCTAAGCCACTCATCCTAGGGGTGGATGTCTCCACTTTGGGGATAACGAACAGAAAAGGACAAGGACACATTTCTAAGGGAGGTGCAGGCCTTCTGTCCTCAACAGTGTGGATTCTGGTTCTGATGTGTTGCAGATTAATAATATTAGTGTTACACCATGGAGTTTACAAAGTGCCTTTATAGTGAAGTCTCCTTTTGTTTTCATCCAAAGAGGCAAATACACAAAGAAATTGAGGGTCATGGAGGGTCACTGACTTGCCCAAGTGATATGAGGGAAGTGAAAGAGCTTTAGGTCTGTGGTTCTCACACCTGGGTATGCATCAGGGTTATATGGAAGTCTTATGTGCCTGCCCCAGCTCCTGATGCACAAGTGAGCAGGTCGAGGTAGGGCCTGAGAACCTGCATTTATCACTAATCCCTGGGTGATCCTGAGGCTCCTACTGTTCCATGGACCCCATGTTGAGGACCGCCAGAGTAAAAGATGGGTTTCTGACTCCTAGCCATGCCTCCTCTTTCTAGACCCCACTGCCCAAGTACAACAAATCGCCACAGATCCACTGGCTATCTCCCTCCAGACACTTTAATCTTTCTTTAAAATGCAAACCACAAAGTCTTATTCGAACAATTCAAACGTTTCCAATGGAATACCTTCTATCTTATGAAAACATTTTAACAAAAATGGAAAACGTCTCTCCCCCCACCTTTCTGATAGGGGAAATCCGGTTATTAAAGAGTATATTTTAAAAACCTATGATTTGACAAGAGAATTTAAACTTTGACAAATGAACTCATTTGGTGAAAAGAAACACATACTAGATAAAGTGTGGTCTGGTTGGAATCGACATTTCCATATCCCAAACCCTATATGACCGTTCACAAAATGAAGAGTCTGAAACACATACTTGAAGGACTCCATAGTACGGTAGAGAAACCAATGACTTTAATTTAAAAAGCAGTTAGCTTCTTTTAAATCTCTGCTATTAAACTTGAACTCTGAGCCGGGGTCTCTCAACCTTGAAACTATTGGCATTTGGGTTGGGTCCTTCTTTGTTGGGGCAGGGGAGGAGGGCTGTTCAGTGTATTGTAGGATCTTTAGCAACATCCCTAAACCCTACCCACTAGATGCCGGGGGCCTCTCCTTAGGACAATCTGAAATGTCTCCACATGTGACCAAATGTTGAGAACAAAGTCTTCAAGAGAAGAGAACTCTAACTGACTGCTTGCTCTGTGTCCCAGACTGCATGGGGCATTTTGCATACAAGATAACTGAGCTGGTTAATTTCATGCGGCTCTAGAGATGCTGGGGAGACCTTAACCCCACAACATCTTCTCACTGTTCCTGAAATCCCACTGTTTGTTTTCCTTGGGGCTAACCACTAGCCATTTATTTCCATGAAATTCTTTGAAGGTACAGGGACTCTGAAAGCAATAATACACTACCCCTCCCGCTGCTGTAAGACTTGAGTTTAGGGACCCTGACTAATGTCAGAAAGGCCAGGACAGGGGAGGGGGTCCATGTTTTAAATATTACATGTTTTAAACTTAATTTTCTGAACAAGTACTTTCTTCACATTTTAGTTATTTTCCAACATCTTTTTTTCTTTTTCTGTTGTTGTTGGTTGAGACTGGTTTAAGAGACAGAACAATAAGACTATTGAAAGGATGATCAAAAATGGAAAAAAAAAAAAAGTGGAAGATGAAATAAATAAGTAAGACCCAAAACGAAGTTAAATTGGCAGCTGTACCTGATAATTCAGTGAGCTCTGAGTTTCCTGGAGGCCAAAGGACATAGAGTTTTGATAAAAAGCAAGAGTTGCTCAGCACTGTCTGCCCTTTCAACCCTCCTTGGTGAGAGCACCAGGAACGTGACATTTAATAATGACCAAATAGCCCAACTGGCGTTACCGACTTAAAATCTATTTATATATTTGCTATAAATGACTAAAAAACAAGTGCTTCCAAGATATTAGCATTGTTTGCTAATAAAACCCTTGCCAAATCTCTCATCCCAAACGTACAAACCAAATTCAAAATGTAGCAGCTTTTTATAATCCAGAAGAGTTTTGAAAATAGAAAATAGAAAATAAGGAAGTAGATATTTGTATAACTCATAGAGTTACATGGGTTATAGAGATAGAGATTTCTAACTCTAACTCATAGAGATTTCTGCTAATTTTACATAGTTTTTGCGTTAGCCAGAAAATTTTGTATGACTTTTAAAAACTTTAATTTTGATATATTTCAGACATGAAAAAAAGCCCACGGAACAGTTTTTCAGGCTCTTTTGTATCCAGTACTTAGATTTAACAAAAACTTTTTGTCATAATTCCTCCAGAGCTTTTGTTTTCCATAAAATGGGAAGATAACCTTCCCTAACCAACTCTCCTTTTCTAGTCCCAGACAGAACTCTTATCCTGAGGTTGCTTATATAGCCTTCCTGTGCTTTTAGTACATGTTTCCATAAACAGCAGGCTATCTTAATTTGTATGTTCTGAGAATTTACACAAATGGTATCATACCGGAGGTCCATTCTTGATTATTGCTTTGTTCACTCAACAAAGTTTTCCAGTTTTAACCATGTTGATTAACTTTCATTCATTGACCTCTGCTGTGTAGTAGTTCAAGTTGTAATAAATACATCTATGTACCCTCTATTGATGGACAGACTGATTATTACTCCCCAAAGAGGTTGTAGCAGACGGGGAGGGCCTGGGTCCACCATTAAACCCTCTGCTAGACATCATAAGACATCTGAGGTCATCAGACTTTTTATTGTTACATAGTGTAAAAAGTTAACATTCTTTCCCTGTTGCTTTACTGATTTTTTCTGATTACTATCGATATTATTATGGAGATTTTTATTTCTTTTCTGTGAATTTTTTTTAAAGATTTATTTATTTGAGACAGAGAGAGAATGAGCAGGAGGGACAAAAGGAGAAGAAGAGAGAATCTCAAGCTGACCCTGTGCGGAGTGCAGAGACCCATGCCGGGCTGGCGATCCGGACCCTGAGATCTTGACCTGATTCAGAAATGAAAATTGGGACATTCAAGGACTGCGCCAACCAAGCACTCCCTCTCTGTGAATTTCTTATTCATAACCTTTTCTCATTGCAGGGAGCTGGAGATGGGGGTGGGATTGTTTGACACTTACTTAACATAAATTGAAATTGTTTATACATTTTAGGTGCTAATAAATTGTCTTTAACCCTTTAATGCACATTTTAAAAAATCAGTGTCTTATCATTTTTATTTGCTCATGGTGCCCCTTTTTATCTAATTATTTAAATTTTAGTGTAGTGTCATTTATAAGAAGACTTCATTTATGATCGATGCTTTTGTGTATTGCTTATGATATCATTGCTTATCCTGATTGTATAGTGATATTTTCTTTTATTTTTCTTCTAAGCATATTAAAGCTTTGCATTTCACACTGAGAACTTTAACTTATCTAGAATTGCTTTTAGGGAAAGGCTTAAGATGGGGATTTAATTTTCTTTTTTTCGATAATGCAAGCCATTGGTCCCCAAATCAGATTGTAAGTGGCTCATTTTTCTCCACTCATCTGTAATGGCACTTGTCTCATAGACTAGCTTTGCAACACACACATATACACACATACACCCACATGCACACACCAGCACAGGTGTGTATATGGGCTTGTGTTTGAGTTGTCTGTTTTGTTTCATTGGTCCGTCTCTCTACACCTGCAGTAACATCACACTGCTTTCACTAATCTGGCTTTATAATAACTCTTAATATCTGATCAGGCAAATTTCTCCTCCTAATTCTTCTTCAAAATTTTCTTGATTATTCTTGGCCCCCCCTTCATCCATATAAATTTTGGGGTTAGTGTTCTGCCAAGCTCATGAAAAACTGTCAGTTGTGATTTGCTGCATTAAATTTAGACATTTGTTAGGTGACAACTGACACCTCTATGATATTAAATCTTCCTACAATGGCATATACATTTCTCCAAAGACTAATATCTTCCCTTATGTACTTCAACAAATGTTAATAATTTTCTCCATTGGGTCTTTCATATCTAGATCTATTTTAGGTAACTTACAGCTACTTATGTATTCCAGAATATTCTTTTTATATTCTGAACCTTTGTCAAACACATGTTTTACAAGTGTTTTACCTCAGTATATGGCTAATCCACTGTTTTTGGATGGCAACTTGGTTAAGATCTTTCATACAATGTTAAATAGAAATTGACAACTGACATCCTTGATTTGTTCCTAACTTTGAAAGGTGTACTCCTATGAGTAATTATGATGTTTGTTTTCAGTCTGAGGTAGATTTTCTTTATCAGATTGAGAAAGATTCTTTCAATACCGATTTGGCTAAAAGTTTTTAAAATAATGATTGCATTGTATGTTTACATTTTTTATAAATTACTATATGGTTTTTCCTCCTTTAGTCTGATCATGTGATAAACTATATTAACAAATATTATCTATTTATTTATTTCTTTGACAGAGATCACAAGTAGGCAGAGACAGGCAGAGAGGATGAAGCAGGTTCCCCACTGAGCAGAGAGCCCGATTCGGGGCTTGATCCCAGGACCTTGGGATCATGACCTGAGCTGAAGGCAGAGGCTTTAACCCACTGAGCCACCCAGGCGCCCCAACAAATATTTTTGTATTAAATCGTATTTACCTCTTATGATAAGTCCTACATGCAGACATATACATACACATTCTCTCTCATTCTCTTTCTTTCTCTCTCTTTCTCTCTCTCTCACACACACACAGGGTTGGATTCAATTTACTGGAATTCTATTTATGATTTTGCATATATACTCATGAATGAGTGTGCCTTGTGAGTTTTCATTCCAATGCTAGTTTGTATGGGTTTGCCATGGAGATTTTATTGGCCTCATGAGATGATTCAGGGAGCTTTCCTTCCTTTGTTGTTTTCTGAAACAGTTGCTATAACACAACAGTGTCTGTTCCTAGAAGATTTGATAGGCCGCTCCAGAAAAATTTTGTTGGCCAGTTCTTTTTCAAAACAAGGAAATTTTGGATGTAGATCAAATTTGTATAACGATTATAAATAAATCTGCTCATGTCATGAAGTTTTGTGTTAGTCAATTATAGGAATTAATATTTATCTGGACTGTTGTTTATTTTAATGATTTTAAAAATAATTGGCATTGAGTTGTTTCTCACTTTATATTTTTAAATATTTTATCTCTGTCTTTATTTGTCCCTTTAAACTTCCTGATTTTATTTGTTTATTTCTTCTGTCTCTCTTTTTATTATTTTTTTCCCTGTCTCTCTTTTTAAATCAGTCATTCTAGAGAATGATTTTATTGTCTTTGCAGTAGGATAACTTTTGGCTTAATTGTTATTTCTTTTTGTCATTAACACATTCTCTTTATTATTTCCTTCCTTCTACTTTAAAAGTTTACAGTGTTGCTTTTTTCTAATTTTTTTTTTTTTTAGATTTTATTTATTTAGTTGAGAGAGAAAGAGTGTGAGTGGAGTGGAGGAGGGGCAGAGGGAGAGAGAGAGAGAAAATCAGACTCCTGTTAAGCAGGGAGCCTAAGATGGGGCTGGATCCCTGGTCCCTGAGATTATGACCTGAGCCAAAGGCAGATGCTTAAGGTTTGAGCCACCCAGGCGCCCCTCTTTTCTAACTTCTTAACTTAAATGTTTAACTTATTCATTTTTAATCTTTCTCTCTTTCTAATTTATGTGTTAAAGATTATGAATTTTCTCTAAGTGCTGTACCATCTGTATCTCATAATCTTTAAAATGTAGTTCTTTCACTGTCACCTAATTTTAAAAATTGTCATTTCTGT
Organism: Mustela erminea; assembly: GCF_009829155.1. Classification (NCBI taxonomy): domain Eukaryota; kingdom Metazoa; phylum Chordata; class Mammalia; order Carnivora; family Mustelidae; genus Mustela; species Mustela erminea. Next base: position 18,259,602 of record NC_045619.1, read on the forward strand.
AACACATTTTTAACCAGTAAACTGATTAAACATATATTTTGTTTAGTTTCCAAACATAATGAGAGGTAGGACTATAATTTTATCATTGCTTTTTATATTTACCTATATCAAGGGAAAAAAAAAACAGATTTGTACTTTGATTCTTTAATATTTTTGGCAATTGCTTTGTGACTCTGTGCATGGTTAATTTTATAAATGTCCACTGTGTGCTTAAAAAGAATACTGTTCTCTAGTTTTAAGATTAAGAATGCTGTTCTTTAATTTTAGGATTCCAGGTTTCAATAGGCAAGACATATATTCAGGAGTTTTTATTTTGTTTACCAAATGTTTTATGACTTTGCTAATTTTATCTGCTTAACTGACCTATCAGTTGCTCACAGAGGTGTGTTAACTCGTGAGTCTGTCATTATCTGATTGCTGCTTTAGATAGTGTGAATCTAGATGAGGCGGTTCTTACAGTCCAGGATTACCATAGTTTTCTCATAAATTATTCTTTTTAACATTTTTCATAAAGCTTTTTTCCCTTCCATAATGTTATACTTACTTTCTCTTTTTTTTTTCCAAGTTTTTATTTAAATTCCAGTTCATTAACATACAGTTAACATACAGTATAACATGTAACATCAGGTTGAGGTGTAGAATCTAGTGATTCAGCACGTACGTAAGATATTCAGTTCATCACAACCAGTGCCCTCCTTATTACCCATCATGCTTCTAGCTCATCCCCGTCCAGCAACCTTGTTTGTTTTCTAGCCTTAGGAGTCTGTTTTTTGGTTTGCCTCTCTTTTTTTTCCCCTTTATGTTCATCTGCTTTTTTTTTTTCCTTAAATTCCACATATGAGTGAAATCCTATGGTGTTTGTCTTTCTCTTTTTTTTTTTTTTTCGCTTAGCATAATACTCTAGCTCTATCCACGTCATTGCAAATGGTAAATTTCATTTTTTTTGATGTCTGAGTAATATTCCATTGTGTACATATACCACATCATCTTTATCCATTCATCAGTCAACGGACATTTGGGTTCTTTTGATAATTTGGCTAGTGTAGATGATGCTGTTGTAAATGTCAGGGTGCATGTATGTCTTCAAATCAGTATTTTTGTATCCCTTGGATAAATTCCTGGTAGTGCAATTGCTGGGTCGTAGAGTAGTTCTATTTTTAACTTTTTGAGGACACTCCATACTGTTTTCCAGAGTGGCTGCACCAGTTTGCATTCCCACCTGTTTTTTTCTGATTAATATTTTCCTGGTAAATAATTTTCCTTTAGGTTACTTTCAATCTTTCATTATTGTTGTATTTCAATAGTGTCTCTTAGAAACAGCCTTAGCAGGATTTTATAATTTTATTAATTCTCAGAATATCTGTCTTTTGACTATGGAGCTTACAAATTCATGCTTATAGTGGTTACTGATACATGTGATTTCTTTTTTTTTTTTAAAGATTTTATTTATTTATTTGACAGAGAGAGACCACAAGCAGGCAGAAAGGCAGGCAGAGAGAGAGGAAGGGAAGCTGGCTCCCTGCTGAGCAGAGAGCCCAATGCGGGACTCGATTCCAGGACCCTGAGACCATGACCTGAGCCGAAGGCAGTGGCTTAACCCACTGAGCCACCCAGGTGCCCCACATGTGATTTCTTTTTGTTGTTTAATTTTTAGTTTTATTTTCCCCATGCCTTCTTTTTTATTCTCTCTCCTCTTTTCCTGCCTTCTTGGGATTATTTGACTTTTCTTTATACCCTTTTCTTCACCATCAGTCTTTAGAAATCAAATATATTATTTTCATAGTTTTAGTGGGTACCCACAACTTTTAACTATGTATTCATAAAGTCAAAGTTTTAGCAGTGTTTCTGCATCCCTTCTTAGTGAAACAAAAAATTTTAGATCATTTATTCCACATTTCATGTTACTGTTACAAAATTATAATTCCATATTGTTATATTTTTAGAAAAAATAAATGGAATTGTAACTTTAAGAATTACTCTTTTTTAGAAAACAGTCCGTATTTGTTCATATTTTCTCTCACATTTGGTATTTTCTTTCCCCACCATTGCTAGTACCTGTTTCTTCAGGCTTGTTTCTTTTTTACCCAGGTGCATCCTTTAACAATCTTATTTCAGGGAGTGTTGGCAAGTGATAAACTCAGTCTTTGCATGTCTGACATACCTTTACCTTTATTTCACTTTCTTTCTTGAATTATATGTAAGCTAGGCATTATTCCATCACTTTCTGACTTCTATTTCTGTTGCTGGGGAGCCTTGGGAGTTGATCCACCATCCCTGAGGAGGACATTAAGTTTTCCCCATGGCTACATTAAAATAAGTTTTCTCTGCAACTGTAGCATGATTTATCAGATATGGTTTTATTCATTTTATCTTACTTGGTACTTATATGCCTCAGTCTATACTTTCACATTTCTAGTGAATTATGAAAAGAACTTCTATTATTTTATCTTTGAATGTATTGTCTTCTCCATTCTCAAACCTCTTCCCAGGTGCCTGTTGAAATGTTATATCGCTATGTTCCTGTCACTAAGATCCCTTTCAAATTTCACCTGTGGATAAAGGAGATTAAGAGTACACTTAATGTGATGAGCACTGAGTAATGTATAGAACTCTTGAACCACTATTTTGTACACCTGAATCTCATATAACACTGTGTGTGAAATACACTTCACTAAAAGAAAAAAGAGAAAAAAAAAACAACAAATTTTTGTGTTCTATCTTTTGCTCCCTCTGTGTAGCATTCTGTGTAATTTCCTCATATTTAGCTCTAAATCTGTACATTTATCTTATTGTATCTAGTGTGCTGTTGAGGCTTTAATTTAAATAAACATTAATTAATTTAATTTAAATAACTATTGAGTTTTTCACTTAAATAAGACATTAAAATACAGGCAGTTCCACTCAGTTTTTCTTCAAATCTAATTATGTTTTAGTTTTTAGTCTATTTTTTAAATTGAGGGTGTTTTTTTTTTGTCTCTTATTTTATAAACTCCTTCAGCTGTAAGAACATCTAAAATTATGGAAATGTTCATCCTCCTCTTTGTTGTGTCTGTTGACTCTCCCTTACAGTGGATCTTTTCCTCATATGGTTTATAGTTTTTGACTCTGAATTCACCTCTATCTGCACTTCCTTCCTGCCAGGTCCCACGAGCCTGGATAGAAGTCTGTACACAGCATACATATGTGCCTCTGGTTTCTGTCTAAGGCAAATCTTGACATATGTTTCTTTGCTTAGAAACCAACACAGTGTGGGAACATGCAATCCAAGCCACACCTACAGACAGTTCAGACTTGGGTTTCAATATTTCATGTGGAAGGTGCGGACTATTTTGTTCTGTGAGAGCCCCAAGAAGAGACAAACATCTCTTCTGTTTTCATGACCTTGTGGGTAGAGGTTTTCTCCCCACTCTTGTATGGCAAGACAGCTCCATCGAGCTTAGAACCTTATGCACCCACTTCAGCTCCAGCTGCACATTTTGAGCAGACCCAAGACCCCATCTTCTCAGTTTTCTCTCTCTACCTGAACATGAAAACCGCAACTCCTAGCTATTGGAACTCCTAGCTATCTACCTATGTAGATGTTTCTACATCCAGCATTTTCCTAGATTGCTGTAGTGTTCATTTGTTCAGACTTCATTTGGGCTTTTCATCCTGGTATCTGCATATCTGGGACTTTGTCCTTCTTTATTTTGAACTCATATTTAACTAATTATGTTATATTTTATCCCGTGTGTGTATGTGTGTGTGTGTATGTGTGTGTGTGTGTCTGTGTTGCCAGGACTGAAGGTACTTACATGTAACCTCATTCTGACATATATATTTGAAAACCTATTTTTCTTTTTGGTCACTCATTAGCTGTGCTCTAACTAACTTCCTACTACCTCAGCTTCCTCCTCCAAAAAAATTGAGTTAATCATACTACCGTATTTGACTGCCATAAAGATTAAATGAACTGATGCATATAAGCTAGGCACAGCACCTGGCATAGAGTAGCCCCAGGATAAACGTGAACTATTAATTAAGTGGGATTGAGTACAGTTGACAAACTTTAATTATGTTGTTCAGTATCTATAACTCTACAGATTTTAGACTGTTTCTGCTTATTTATTTTTAATAAATATAAGCATATGCTTGTATGTTGTGTAGTTATTTCATTCTTGAGTCTTAAAGGGAGTAAAAAACCCATATGACCCACAATATTTTCTTTCTGGTGATTTTTTAGTGTCAATAGGGCCCATGATTAAATATAGTCCAAATACTGAACTGATGATATATTTTGAGCCCAAGTCATTATATGTGCCACGTGTCTGCTGGTCTAGCCATGTCTCTGACTTGATAGGCTTATTCCAAACTGAGAGCATTTTCCCTGTGTCCTGGCTTAAATAAGAAAGAGTTTCAAGGGAAAGATTCAACCTGTCAAAGAAGATGCTTATCTTGTAGATAATAGGAATCCATGAATGGATTAAAAACCAAGGAATAACATAATGCAATTTGCATTCTGATGAGATGGCCTTTGGAGGAAGATATAGTAGACAGAATTCTAAATGGTCCCCAAGATTCCCACTGCCTGTGAGTAGGTGTGCATAACTTATGTAACCCTCTACTCTTGAGTGTGAGAGAAACCTGAGAATGATAACAAGTCATTCCTGTGACTTAGTTATATTGTATATAAGATTCTGTCTTAGCATCCTGAGATGGGGAAAGGATGGAAGTCAGAGAGATGTGCTCCTACTGAGTGGAAGAAAGCAACTCTAATGTTAATGGAGCAGCCCTTGTGACAGGAGGAACAGGTGGCTGCTGGTGTTCTGTTGGCCGGAAGGAAAGTGGAGACCTTCATCCTACAACAGCAAGGAATTGAATTCTACTAATAGTCCCATGACATTGGTAATGAGCTCCAGAAAGGAACATAACCCAGGTGACAACTTGTGAGAATTTCGGCAGAGAATCCAGCTAACCTATACCCAGAATTTGGACCTATAGAAACTGTGAGATAATAAATGGGTGTTTTATAAACTGCTAAATTTGTAGCAAATTGTGACATAGCAATAGAAAACTAATACAGAATGTAGTACTGGAAACAGGTCAGTTGGGTTATCAAATAATCCAGGCAAAAATGGGAATCATTTTTTTTCACTTGGAAAATGGTTTAATGATGTTTTACCACAGAAACAAACTGTACAGTTATAGTAAGTTACATATATATATATATATATAGGCAGCCAAATGCATCTACACAAAAATCATTTCATTCTGATTCACTACTATCTACAGCAATCTCACCCAAGCCTACAGCTCCTGCAGGAGGCCCCAGGAGGGGGAATCATATAAAAGGCACTTTTAAAGAGACAACACTGCTCATATTCCCCATCACCTCCTCAGGTCTCTGGGAAGCACATCAGCTAATTCTCCAAATTGTAAAGTTGCATGTGTTTTGGGTTTTTGAAGTCAAGAAAATGTGTGTTTCCCTGGAGCCCAGATAACAAGGTCTGCCGAACTCCAAGTTATCAGCAGATTCTTATAAAACACCCGTATTAGAGGTGAAATGGCTAAGCAGACACTCTGGGGGCAGGGAGAGCCACTCAGATTGCAAAATTATCTAAGTAGAAATGTGAAAGGACTCCCAGCCAACTACTTAGAAACTGTCACTGTCTCCTTAAAGCTGTTGGACAATTTTGGAAAGAATCATTTATATTACAACTTAAGTTCCACAAAAGAGAACTCACACTCATATTTTAAACTTAAGTACATAAAATAAAAAGTTGCAGGAGGCCAAGGGGCCAATACCCCCTTATTGCCCTCCCGTGACAGCAGTGGAAAAACACCTCTGAATATATATATATATATATATATATATATATATATATATATATATAAGGAAGAAAAGAAAAAGGTGGGGAGGAGAAGTTAAGATACTTAAAGACAGAGAGAGAGAGAGAAATCTCTTTAGGAAAACAGGAGCACTGTCTCTTTAAAACAAAATAACTTCACACTGAGTCTATTGGAATGGAGATAATGAGAGTATTGAATAAAGATCTATCAATCAAGTAGACATAATAAAACTCAACCACCCACTGTCAGCATGAAATGTCCTGGAATAACATTAAGGTTTTCAGGTAGGTCTTGATGGTTTTAACCAAAGTGGGACAATCAGGGGTGAGAAAAATTTCATGGGAACATGATGAGTTCAGTTTGGGAGAGTTTAGGATTATCAGCAAACATGGCCATGTTAATTTCCCTCCACATATCCATCCTTCTTTGCAGTGAGACTTTGCAGGTCTTTCCACCGAGAAATGGAATCTTCTCAACACTTTTCTCCCGCCTTGACCTGTGACTTGTGTTGGCCAATAGAATGCAGATGAAGGAATGCCTGCCAGTTCCAAGTCTAAGCCTAAAAAGTCTCTGACCACTTCTGCTCTTTCTTTCTCTTGGAACCATGTAGCCCTTATGTGAGCAAGCCTAGGCTGACCAACTCCAGGATGGAAGGTCACGTGCAGCAGAAATAAGCCACCTTGACCAAAGCCATCCTGGACCAGTCAGACAGCCCACCTTACCAAACAGCTGACCTTGGACCATCCAAGGTGGACCAACACCAAGGATGGTTTTGGAGTCCATCCAACATCAGAAGAATCACCCTACTGAACCCAGCCCAAATTGCCAACCCACAGAATCATAAGCTAAATCAATAGTCACTAAGTTTTGGAGAAGTTTATCATACAGCAAAAGCTAACTTTTATAGAAGTATTAAATTTGAGATTTTTGTAAAATATCCATTTAGATATGAAGGAAGATTCAGATCTGAATCTTGGAGAGCAGATGAAGTTCTATGTAGAGATTTATGGGTTATCAGCATGAGGAAGGCAACTGATGTCAAGGATGTATATCAGAATATTCCTTAATTTCTGAATAAGATGTTAATATTCTGATCATGAAATATTGTTCTTCATTCAGCTCTGTTGCCATTATTTCTGAGGAGATACTATGAGGTGAACAATTAAGGAAAAGACCTCTGAAAGAGTGATTTTTCTTTTGAGGTGTTTTGAGGTATCATGCAGCTTGAATCATGCCTCTAAGAATGAAATGTTTGGAAAACAAAGTTTAAATTTGTCATTTCATTGGAACTGTCTATATTTTTGCTTATTGAGAGACCTAGCCACCTTCTGCATATGTCATATCTGTGTATAATGTAGGTAGCCTGAAATTGAGAGATAATGACAGCTGTATGATTCAACATAACCCAAGAATCTCTCCCTCATGTGATCCTTGCAATAACGCTGTGCTGTTGAGGTGATGATTATCCCCAGTTCACAGATGGAGAAATGGAGATGCCTGAGTTTCAAAAGCTGCTCAAGATCACTCAACAAATAAACTTAAGAGCCAAAGTTTAAGCCTGGTTTTCTATCTAAAGTCTTCTGCACCCCATACTACACTATCCCAGCTCAAGGACTTTTCATATATACAATAGAACTCAGTTCTTAATACTATTTCTGAGGTATTATTAATCGCTAATAACGATTAGTTATTAGATACAACTTATAAAGCTTTATTTTTGTCACCCCCACCCCGACACACTTTTTCAAAGATGATTTTACCCTGTCTAAAATCCCATGGATGCCCCTTCACATGGCTCGAGAAATAGGGCAGGACCAGACTGGGTTATGCTCCCGAGTGAGTCACGCTAACCTATCTTGTCATTAGAAATGGCTCTGCATCTTTATCTGCCCACAAACTCTAATTAATGATCATTTAACTGTACTGTCAACTCTGTTTAAATTTGAGTGATACCAGTTGTTTCTTCCTTGGGCCAACCAATAGTAACAGGGGCAAGCATTCATGCATGCCATTGTCCGGGTGGCTCTGGGCCTATGGCAGCCCAGTTTAATGGGTATTCAGAGCTCATTAGTGAGGAAACACATCGGGAGTGACCGCTCCGGTGCCACACGTTGCAACTAATAGCCCTGCCGAACAGAATCGTTTCTGTTTCTGCTCACTTGTTGTGAAATCCTTTCAATGTCAACAAGTGGTCGTGTCGGCAGGAGCCCGCCATCCTGCCCAGCAGTTTTATCCGTTGCTCTCCTGAGCCAGACTTGTGTCCTCCTCCATTGTCCAGTACCACAAAGGAGCCTGAGCAATCACAAAGCCTTCACAGCCATTCATCATCAGCTCACCGATTCTGTGGGCAAGATTGCCGGCCAAAGTTTGGGCCAGTCCTGTGGGCATGGCGTGTGTGACTCCAAAGGCAGGACACCAGGCCTATGTCCTCCTGCCTTGGGGATCTGAACAGCATAGACATCTGAGGTTTGATTTCCTTATGCAATAGAAAATCAAAATGACATGCAATGTGCAGAATTGGGCTAAGAATATACTATGAGCATAGTAGAAATTGCAAGTATGGCAAGATTGGGTAACTTATTTCATCTAAAAAAATGTTCTATAGTTTGGAAAAAAGAGAACTCTCTGATCAAGGGAGACGGGCTGCACTAATTAGACAGGTTTATCTACTCACAGGATATATATTCTTTTATTCCTAAATAACTTGGTCTATCTTCCCAGTACATAGAAGAGAAAGTTGTCTATAAAATGTCATGTAAAATTTTTAAGTTTTACTATATTTATTATTTATTTATTACAATAAAAGCTTATAGGCTTTTAGAAAGAAAGGTGATACTCCCATTTGTGCAATGTTTTGATAACCAGATGATGCAGAATTGGTCACATTTTCTTGAAACACAGAAACACTAAAAATGATTCTCCAGATGCAGCATTTCATACCACTATGGAAAATATGTTCTATTTTAACTAGAAGAATAAAATTTCCTGTGCTTGGATGCAATATCTTTTCCATTCTTTCAGGGTCCTCTACAAAGGGGCTGTTGTAATTTATTTTGTATTTGACAAAGTAGGTAATGATCAACACGACAGAGATCCTGAGTCCCTCAAACTCAACCTTCAAGCTGCTTTATGCTTAGTATATCCAGCTTCTGTATGCTCTTGTATATAATTCTTTTCTTGTCAAGATCAAGAAGATTTTTAAGTTATTGGCTTGTGTGTCTGCATCCCTTGCTACACGGAGAGCTGCTAGAAAGCTCTTTCTACTTCTCGCTTATTTTGGTTGACTTAGCATATACAGGTGATTAAATGAGCAACAATTATATGTTGAATTAAGGATCAATGTCGCAAAGTCATCAACAAGTGAATCTATGTCTTTGTACTTTCAACCTCGTGGTGCCACAAAAAGAGATCAACCTATTAAACATTTTTGGAATGTTACATCCAGTCAACATACCTTGCAAATTTTGGACTTGGTTATGATAGATAAAAAGATCACTTCCTGACAAAAATATTTGCAGTAGGATGAACACATATTTAAAATATCCATGTTATAACTGACAGGCAATATGTCTCCAAATTATTTTTATGTTTTCTTCTTAAGATACAGTTTCTTTTCCAGCGTACCTCTTCTCATTGTTACCATCACCATAGCTTTCAATAATTGAGCACCTACCATATGCCAGACACAAACTGATGACTATGGTCTTTGCTCATTCAAATCTGTCCAGCTGCCTTTACTAATTCCATGAATATGTAAGGTAGTATGATGGCTGCACAGTGCTTCTACCCATTGTTGTGGCCACAACCCCTTTGCAAAGGTTGTGTATTTACAAAATATTGTGAAATACTTCTACAGTTATTCTGTTTCAGAAACTGAACAATTTTCTCTCTCATAGCACTTCCAAACAATCTCTGTCTTATACATGTGTTTTGGCTTTGCAGGTGAAGGAATAAAAGAATATTCCTGGAGTAGATCTAATGATCTACTCATTGAGTGTATCTAATGATACACTCTCCCCTTTGATCAGAGAATTCTCTCTTTTCCGAACTAAAGACAGTTAAGCATATGGCCTTGCTCCTTTTTAGGGTGAGAGATGACTGGTGTTGGTTTTGAAAGGAAGTACCCAGAAGATGGCTAATAACTAACACTAAGAAGTGTCTTTGTCATTATTAAAATAAGAAAAACAAACAAATATTAATACTTTATTGTTTACTTTTTATAAAGTTTCTTTAGTATCCATAATATGTTAGCTCTGACCTTCACAAGTTCAATTTGGTTATAAGTACTTTATACGAATTATCTCATTTAATCCTTCTAAGGATTAAATATGAGGTCCTCCTAAGAACCTCATAAGGGTCCTATGAGATCAGTTTTGCTATAATCTCTATTTCACACATGAAAAAATTGAGACAGGGAAAAGCTCACCAATTTGCCCAAGATTAGGGAAGGTCACTGAACCAATGTTCAAGCTTCTTTTTAGAGCTTGTGACCTTGACAAGAGTACATGCTTCCATTGGTTTCCCTTGTGAGGCCAGGGCTGAAGTTTAAATATACTTGGTATCTTTGGGCTGTTGCAGGTGGAAATTTCCTTAAGTAAGTCTCTCATAATGCCAGAGCTACTTTGGCAACATTAGCCCAGTGTCCCCAGGAAGGTGCCAAAAAGGCTGTTCCCATGAGACTTGCCATCTTCTGTTCTCCAAGCCCTACATAAACAGACCTTCATGGTCTGGCCACCTCTAATCTTACAATAGGATACATTGGGGTTTGTTTTGCTCTTGTCTTGCAATCCCCACAGCATGTCACAGGAAAGTAATATAGAACTGTTATTAAGAGCAGCTTTTGTGTCCCTGTCTGCATGGGTGGGGAGTGGAGAGCTTTGCAGTACATTTCTTTGGGGGACTTTAAAAGGGGTAATTGAATTGTTTAAATCAAATTTGGGGCCCCCTGTCACAAATCATTACCTTGTCTTTCCTCTATCTATCTCCTTGTTTTTCAAATTAATGGCACATACCACACACTGACCTCCATTAGCTTAATTTGGTTGAGACATTTTCCAGCCCATATCATCAAAATGAGAGAGAAAATTATGTTGGCTAGGGGACCATCTGTGGAGCACAAGATGTTAAAGAAGCAGTCATTATTCTGCGTTTTCTCATTTTTCAGTTTGAAACTATTCTATATACAACTCTAGATACTTATGGTTACTAAGCCAACACATTTCTTAGATTGCTGACTTGGATTTGGTAAGTAAGACTGGTGTTTATATTGTCAAGGATGGAATTAAAAATATTCTTATCCTCAAATCCTAATGCATGAGCTACATTAAAAAAAAATGATTAGGGCCTTGACTTCTTAATCAAACTTTTCTCTTAACTAAGAGTGCTGTGTATAGATAGGGCTATATTCTTTCCAGCATTCACAAGATGTTCTGTGAATTAAAGTCGTGTCCAAGCACACCTGTTCAACACACTCCATTTTTAATGCATTGTTGTGTTAACCAGCACCAGCTCCTTCCTTCTATGAACCAAGCAGTTTTTCTAACTTTCCTGTTGGTTTCATTATCATCAACATACATCTGAACTTAAGAAATCTGATCTATACATGGAAAGGTCACTGTATAATTCAATTGAGCATACATTTTTTGAATATGTTCCAAGAATTTCTCAATGACCATAGGACATGGCAAGGGGAGGAAAGTATACTCTTTACTAGAGCACAGATAGAATGATCATGTACCTATCAAAATCTAATGTATTGAAAATCCCTCCACAGACTCCTTGTAGACATAGGGAGAAAGCCTGATGAAAGGAACATGAGCTAGATGATGACTCTGGTCCTTAGCACACGGTTTGGGAGTGTGACTCCCAAACTAGATAATTTTATCTAGCCAAGTGGTTGTTTTTATTTTATTAGACTTCTTGAAAATTATGGAAATTGCTAAGAGATACTATTATGACTTTCAGAGGTCCTCAAGTCAGAAACCATGAGACCAGAAGATTGTGGAGACCTCTCTTTAAAGTCTAATATGGTACCATTCATTTACTCCATATTTATTGAGTAGCTACTATATATGAGTAGCTGATCTAAAATCTTAGGATACACCATAGAACAAAACATAAAAACTTAGCTTGGTGGAACTTACCTTCTAGTGGAAGATACAGACAATAAAATAAAATAAGTGAATTATGTTATATGTTGGAAGGTGATGAGTAGTCGTGGGGGGGAGGGGTTGGACATCAGGAGTCCCTAGGAAACTATAATTTTAAACGGGACTGTTGGGAATAGATGTTATGAGAAAGTGACATCCAAGCAGAGACTCGAAGGAAATGAGATGTAAGTCCTGTACAAATCTGGAAGGGTGTGTTTCAGACAGAGGGACAGTCAGGCAAAGACTCTAAAGCACAAGAGTATCTGGGGTGCTCAAGATCCATCAAAGACACCAGTGTGACTGGCTCAGAGCCATCAAGAAGTGGAGTGATAAGAAAAGAGGTCATAGATGAGGCAGGACTGGAGGCAGATAAGTCCTGGTAGACCATTGTAAAGTTTTCTCTGAATGAAATGGGAAGCCACTGAGTTCTGAGAGGGGGTATGACATGATCTAACTTACATCTTAACAGGATCACTTCAGCTTCTATATTGAAATAAACTGTAGAGACAAGGGACCAATTAGGGAGCTCTTACAGTAATCTAGGTGGTGGTGATTATAATATGATATGATAACATCTCACATATTCTATATATTATTGTACATTATCTATGTAAAATATACTTATATTAATATACTTATGTAAATAAAATATACTTATAATATATAATGTATAATATATAATTATATGTTAGATGTTATATATTATATATACCATACCATATATGTTATATATTTCATATATGTTATATATTATATATTTATGGTAACATAGTTGATGGCAGCTTAAAATAGAGTAGTAGTAGAAGTGGTAAGAATGGCTGGGATTCTGGATATATTCTGAAAGGATGTCCTGATGTATTCTGAGAAGTGAAACAGTAGAGTCAAAAAGAATTCAAGATTTGGGGCATGCGGCAAAAATGAAATGCCACAATTAAAAAAAATTTTCTAAACATTGATGCGAATCAGTTCGTAAAATAATAAAATTAACTTCACTGTTCAATTTTAAGCATTTCTAATTTTTTTCACCTTTCGCACTGAATATTAAGCAATTTTCCCAGGAAATTACTTCAGGACACATTAACAACACTTCAATACAGCCAGGTGCATAACACAAACCACAGATATGCTTTCCTAACAAGCATGTATCTTGAATTTGATATAGCAGGCAAGGTATTGGGTTCTCTGGAGATGGAACAAAATTTGCTCCTGCCTTCAAGAGATGTACAACTGAGAGGTAAATAAAATAGGTACATATGGAATATTTAAAGAGAAAGGGGCCAGGAAAGAGGTTTAGATAAAGTGTTGTGTTGTGGGGAGTCAGAGGAGGAAGAGATAACTTCTAGCTTTTACTGTCAAAGGAGGTTATCTGTAGACAGGACTCATGAATTGCAGGCCTCTAGAAGTGGAAGGAACTTAAATCTGTTGAAATAAGGACTAACCTTTGTGGTCTATGAATCCTAACAGAGCCAAGAATGGATAGTTCCCTTTAAGACTTAGAGGAAGTGAGACTGATTTTTATACCTATGTAGATAAGACATAAGAGCAGTTTGAACTTGATGCAGCATGAAATAGAGGTCCATTCATGGTGTTTCAACAGGGAACTAACGTGAAGGGACCCAATCCACAAGACAGATGGGAGGAGGGATAAACCAGCGACATGCAGCGTAAGAAAGAAGGTAATGAAGACCTCATATAGGTTAGTGGAAGGTCAAGTAGGAATATTTAAGAGAATGTGGGGTGGGCTGTTTCTCCCACCAGTGCCTTGACTAAGAGGAAGACCTTGAGCTTTACCTCTCACACCACTATGCTCTCTCTGAAGTGCAGAACAGAGCCTTTTCTCCACGTCAAGGAATCGCTGGGAGGGAGAGTTTTACAAAATTAGTGACAGGAGGCTGCCCATGCATGGTAGGTTGGTAAGTCACAGTGAGTCATTTAGGACTTCGATGTCCTAAGTCACAAGTCATTTCTGCTGGTTACTTTCCATGGATGAGCATCGGATGCCACCATGAAGGACCACCAGTGGAACTGTCCAGCATGACCATGTACATTGTGAACTGAGAAGAACCACTACTGTGAGCACTGGCCCAGTTCCCCCTGGCTCACAGGACTGGCTAAAGATGACATCCACAAGAGTGGAGGTTGTGCAAGCCCTGTTCTCCTTGTCCTGGAACCCACAGGCTTCCCTCCTTAGTTACCCCTCTGGTCCTCTCATTTTTCCCTTCAACCCAAGATATCTGTACCTAGCTGATGTGGATAGGAAAACTGGAATAATTTACCACAAACTCCTCCAGATTCAGAGTTTATACACTGCATTTTCTTGGAGTCTTGACTTTGAACTTGGAAGACCCAAGATAGTTTTCTTCTGTGATACCCTTTACTACGCATTGAATGGTGGTCTTTGTGAGACAAAATGTACATGAGGATGCATGTACATTGAATGCAAATAATTACCGGCTATATATTTCTAGACAGAAACACTGTCTAGTTTGTCAGAATATCCTGCTGTAAAACAGTGTAAGGTTTGAATATCGATGGTCAATTTGTGACCCATTAGTGGAGAAGAATGCTACAGAAATGGGAACAGGTGTAAGAACAACTAACTCAGAAGTAGTCAGGCTGAGCTGGGAACTCCTGAGACACCCTTGAGGGAAGAGACCAGCTATTGGGAATGAGTGACTGCAGAGGTCTCTGCTTGAGGCTGAAATTTGGGGCTGTCTTTTTAGAGGCGACTACAAGGAATCGCAGAAAAAATAAATTGCTAAAAAGAAAAGTGTGGAAAGAAAAGAGAAGGGAAGTAGGAGGAGAGCCAGGGAGATAACATATCACAAAGGTGTCAGGCTGAATGGTTCTGGACAGAGAGGCAAGGGTTGTTTATGCTAGAACAAGGTCAGGGGGCTTAAGGGTTATGAACAGGATTTGGGCACCCAGACGCTCTGGTAGTAATCTTGGCTGCATAGTAAATCAATTATTTCAATATGTAATCATCCCATAATACAACCTTCTTCAAATATTGTGGCAAGAAAGGCTTGAGAATGATGCAGGTGGTACTTCATGATAGTCAATCAATACTGGCTGGATGGGGACAAGGTAGATTGCAGTGGGTGTTGGGAAGGCCCGGCAGTATGTTGCACAGAAGTCATTCAATAAATAAATAGCATGTTTAGAAAGAATGTCTCAGATGAGTTGTGAATTGCTGTAAAAAAGGCATTCTTTTGTTGTTACAGTAATAGAAGCAGCAGCTCAGTGTAATTAAGATATTGGTTAACAGACCTAGTTGTGAATATTTTCATGTTGTAATATGAAACCCAAGGTACTTCAGCTAGGATAGTGTCACAAAATCCTAATTTTTTTTTAAAAGATTTTATTTATTTATTTGACAGACAGAGATCACAAGTAGGCAGAGAGGCAGGCAGAGAGAGAGAGAGAGGAGGAAGCAGGCTCCCTGCTGAGCAGAGAGCCGATGCGGGACTCGATCCTGGGACCCCGAGATCATGACCTGAGCCGAAGGCAGCGGCTTAACCCACTGACCCACCCAGGCGCCCCACAAAATCCTAAATTTGAATGTTGTTTGTTTTCCTGCAACTTAACAAAACAACGTGTAAAAGGAATCTGAGATTCTTTCTATTATTAACTTCCTGTATCTTCAAAGTCCCTCTAGGCCGAAGTTCTACCAAAGGGCAGATGATAAGAAAGTATGTGCTTCCTTCTCTCCTCTCATATGGCTTATAAGTAATGGAAATCCCTGCAGTTCAGTAGCTATTGAAGGAAACCAAAATCCTTCATGATGCCCCCACCCACCCATGAAATGCTAGGAATCAGAGGAAGCCATCCTCCGACCAACAAAAGCAAACCAAACCAAAAAAATCTGCTTTTCTCTCCTGTGCTCTGAGCAGTTACCATCATAGCATGTCACAAGTGCTATCAGTGACATCCAACCCCTCAGTGCCCTCTCCCACCGATGTTCTTTTATATTCTGGAATTTGGCAAACCACTAGATCAAACACTTTTAAAGACATTTTTCCTCCCAGTAAGGGCAGAATTTAGCTCTGGAAAAACCCAACATTGTGCATTCAAAGATATGGT
The DNA here is from genome assembly GCF_009829155.1 of Mustela erminea. Lineage (NCBI taxonomy): Eukaryota > Metazoa > Chordata > Mammalia > Carnivora > Mustelidae > Mustela > Mustela erminea. The sequence goes on from NC_045619.1 coordinate 18,275,663, forward strand.
TCATTCGTGGAGGGGAGCGATTTCAAATGAAACACATTATTGTTCTGCGGGTTTTAAAAGGCAAAAGGTAGATGACAGCCCAAAATATCTTTTAAATAAAGGACAACAGATCTCTAGGCTTGGCAAATGATGCATGAGTAACAAGAATCTATGCCTTGATCACAGTACTTATAACTGACAATCGAATAATCCCAGTTTACAGATTAATTATAGATTTGCATTATCTTTTACTGACATTAGAATTTTTATTTGGATGAGAGTTTACATTTCTTCTGTTTCTTTCTCCTATTTGCATCCCAAACCAAAGAGAGGACAGCTCCCCTATCATATTGCCAGACCAGATAAAAAACAGAAAATGAGGAGAAGATATAATGGACTCTAAGAGTGTTCTGTGACCCCAAAGAGATGTTTGTTCTTGTATCTTTTTTATTTAAAATGGGGGAAAAAAAAAAAAAAACTTCACAGAGAAGTAAACCTGAGACACTGATTCGAGAGCCAGACAGTTCAATGAACAGGATAATCGGGGTAGTTTTTGACAGGTGCGGCTGCCTGCCTATAGCTGGCATATAATCATTACCATTTTAATAAGGCTCTAATAGGGGGGCTGATCATTCAATGGGGTGTGAGGATCCTAATTCAGCTCCCAATCCCACATGAATGTGCTAGAATTTGCAAGCTTTGTTTTCCTCTTTTGTACCTCTGAATGCCAATAATTACTGGCTATAGATTCAAAAATTCTTAGAACTGGAAGCTAAATTAGCTCTCCTAATACTGCACAAGAATGTCAATACTCATAAAAAAGGAAGCAAGTGGTTTTTTTGTATTCTTTTTTTTTTATTACACTTGTAGGCATTGTGAGGACCGGCAGTTGAAGTGGGCTGGTTTACTGCATGAATAATGACATTACTGTCTCTCACAGGAAGCACCCTCCCCTTTTAGGAACAAAAGTTATCCATTGGTCCCAGTGAAATAAGTCTTCCAAAAATCATACCATTGCTTTTTAGCTTTCTGCCTTGCTAGTTGTGAAAGACTTCTCTCTGGTCTGGCTTAAAGACAGGATTTATAAATATTCTATAACTCCTAGTTGAAATGTAGATATCTCCCCCCTCCTCCCCCTAAACCTTTAACATTCCCAAAGCCTTTCTTCAAACCACTTGGGTCATAGGTGAAATTGTAATAATTATTATTATGATATTGGATAACATTTAGATAGCACAACGTGCTGGACACTGTGCTTGATGCTTTTTGTGTGTGGATAATTATATCCTTCAACACCTCTATAAGGTACGCACTGTTTTTTTAGGCCCATTTACAAAGAATGACACTTGAAGTAATTAAAAAATTTACCCAAAGCCATATATCTGGTAAGTGACAGAGGAAGTATTCAAACTGCCTATATTATAACACAAGTTTAGTCTGTGTTTCTTATAGATGGCATTCATATTGTCTGAAGATTCCCAAGGCTTATGCACTTAATTGAATGGTGACTGTGCCTTCCCCTACGTCTCTGTGCCACCACAAGGTGCCACAGCCATTCACTTCCCCAGGGTTGGCAGAAATGTTCCTCCGTGGAGCTAAAACATCGGGCTGATGCCAGGAACACTTGAATTCCCTCTTTCGTGCATCAGACCACTGTCTCTGAAGAAGCCATAGGAAATGAAAACTTCAGGTGTTGATAAGTAATCTCCAAAATATAGTTTGTCTGCAGGGACGACTTGCTACATTGCTGTTCTTTAGGAGTCATGCTGGCTGCTCGGCCAGCTTCAAATGCTCTGAGTGACAGAAGTTATGGACCAGAGACCTTTTGGATAATACTGTGCGTGCGCTCACCTTAAAACAAAATCTCCTTTGTGTCAGGCAGGCCATGCCGACGTTCCACATACCCATGTTTAAAATTCGAGAATACAGATTACATTGTCAGTCCTGGTTTTGTTTGATCCAAATACTTCATTCATAAAAGTTTTACCTAAAAGAGATTTTCAATTTTACAGTTTTACAATTTGGAGAGCTCAAGTGTCTTGACCATTGTCACAGAGTAAACGTGACACCAGAATCCAATTTTCATGTGTCAGAATTATGTTCATTATGAATCAGTCATTGAAACCTTTAAAACATACACACACACACACACACACACACACACACACCCTCTCTCTCTCCACAAATTGTATTTTCATATAATTTCATGTATTTCATGTAATTCTTATGTGAAAGATTGAAGTATCATTAATTAGTTTCTGATGGGCCAGTGTAAACAGACAAAAATAAGCAATGCAAAGAATTGCCAACTGATACTATATATTTATTTTCTTAAGTGTCCTAGTCTGACTCTGTGTCACTCAATACAACTCTGTATTAGCTATTGCTACAAAAGGACTTACCTAAAAATTCTGCAGCTAGGTGCAGTGATAAGCTTTTCTTTTTTTTTTTTTTTTGTCTCACAGTTTTTCTAGGCCAGGAGCTCAGGAGCAGCTTATGTGAGTGGTTTTGGCTCAGAGGTCTCTCATGAGGTTGTTGTTAAGACATCAGCCAACATCCCAGTCACCTGAAGCTTGCAGGGCTGGGACATCTGTTCTAAGGTGGCTCACTCACATGACTGTCCCATGGACCCTTTAATGTCTCATCACATGGATCTTTCCATGGGGTTGTCTGAGTGTCCTCATACATGGTAACCACTTCCACAGCTCCCTAAGAGTGAACAAGGTGGAAGCCATAATATCCTTTATGACCCAGTCTTAGAATTGTATGCCATCCTTTCTTCCATATTTTATTGGTTGCATAGGTCAGCCCTACTCAGCATAAGAGGGGATGACACAGGGACAAAAATATGGGAGGAGAGAATCACCAAGGGCCATCTAGAAGATGACTACCCCAAACTCCAATACAGAACTCTTGACTCTTGTATGCCCTTGGGTGCAAGAGGAAAGAGGTAGCTCCCACTCAATTAACAGAGTAAAGCCAACTGGTTAATTCTCCACATGCAAGTTTACACAGAAGCAGAGACCCAGCAGGGACCCAGATCACAAGCCATCTCATTTGCGTTTTCCAGTAATGTCTAACTGGTGGCTAGGAAAAATAAAGACTTCTGTTTCTTATTTAGTCATGCATTCATCCTTTCTTTCAACAAAAACTTGCCAAGGACCTGCCAGGCACTGTGTTAGGTATTGGATAACAATGAAAAATATATCTAGAATATATTCTCTAGAATTCAACTTAAACTTTCACAGAAGTGTACCACTGAGGTTCTAGTTCCTCATGGAAAATTCTCATAATAGTCTAGGTTTGGGACTCCTTATTAAGGGAAAACTGACTTGTTTGTGAATCCCATTCCACTTGCCATGTTCCCTAAGGATCAAAGAACTATCAGATCTAGGGAAATGTTAGATAAATAAGACACATTTCCCAGCTGGTGCAGGGAAGGACATTTTGTCAAAGGTCAACCAGACAAGCATAAACCTACAAAAGGTAGCCTGCAGTATTTAAACCTGTCATAATAGAGATAATACCTTTGTTCATAACATCCAACTCATTACCTTACCTAGAGTATTTACATGCAAATTTTATATTATTCATAAAGTTGAATATATTAATCATGTCCTATTGAATAAAAATATTGCATCAATATAAGAGATGACTGAAATAACCATTCCTGTCCTGATAGTCTTTTTCCCTTTAAGTTGTTAGACCTCATTTTACTCATTAGAAAAAAAAAATGTAAAAACACGAATACCCATTTCACAGGATTATGTGAGAATTGAATGCAATACTTTATACATAATACTTAGCACAGTGCCTGAACTCTAAGTGCTCAGTAAATGTTATTACATACCAGTACGTATAAACCATTCACAGATAACTGGCTTTACTTTGATGTTACTCATTTATTATCACTCTTTTAGAGAATTTCGGTGATTGATCAGAAATTCAAATTTCAAACTAAATTTCTCTCCTAAAGCCTTAAAATCCTCTATAGTAATGGGCTCTCAAATGAGCTAAAGAGAATGTCTTTTCTACATATTTTTTTCCACATACTTTTTGCCAGTGTTATATGACCCAGGATAGCTGGTGCTTTAAACAAATCATAGTGTCATTTTGGACTAAAACCAGAATCACTGTAGTCTGTGACATATTTTTCCACGTGCAAAACAGGATGAATGTTTTTATTAGTCTTCTGTCAGTTAATACACCACAATTGATATCTTACAGATCAGGAATGTATATGTTGATAAAATGATTAAATGGAATAGCAGGTGAAATTAACCTATGCTGTCCTCTTTCAGATAATGAACACCCTTGAGTTTCCCACTTGTCAGGTTTTTCATTTGTCTGTTAACCATAACTGAGCAGAGCAATATATTTTGCCAAAATCCAAACTTCTGCTGATTTTGTGAGTATGACCTTTAGAACCAAATTTCGGCCGCCCTGCTTCCAATTCTTTTGAACATGAAGAAAATGTGATTTCCTGGAGCAAAATAAAAGGCTTAGAAAGAAGACTGAGAAGTCTCCTTAGATATCAAATAGCTCTTGCGAAACGCGGTTTTGATGAAGCAGCGTAAACGAATCAGAAACATATGTATTAAATTTCCCTTGAGTTACTTGGAGTTTCAACATCAAGGGATTAAGAAGGTGGTAGGGGCCGCCCTTCAGTTGCACAGTGCCCTTTGAAACCCCCCAAAACATGTTTTGTGGGAGAGATCTAGTCAATCCCTCAAAACTTCAGGATATTCTCTGGCTGACCTGGAGGTACCCAGAACTCCCAAGATTGTCTTTTACTGCCAGATCTCCAGTCCTATTCCTAGATCAAAGAAATGGAGTTAAGTACCCAGATGCTGGGAGGCTTATCTGTACTGAAGTAATGATCCTTAGGTTTGTCATGCATTAGAAATAATCCTCTCTTTTTTCTGTCTTAAATCAGAAAAGAAATATTAGACACATTTTCCTTACTGAACTCCAATTCTGAAGATAGCGCCCTCTGAAGAATTTGCTAAATTAAGAAGTGTGACTAGCTCAGCTTCCATTTAGCTTAATTGAGTAAAATAACTCTTGGTGCCTCTAGCCCCAATTCTCTGATTGTTTTCTTACTGGAGGATGTCAACAGTTGTCTCCAAAGGGTGTTGGAGAAGGTTTTAAAAATGCCCCAATTATATTATTAAACTATAGTCTAAAAAACAGATTTCTAACATCACTATTAAAATGGAGGAAAGGTAAGAGAAGGAGTGAGGTGTCCAGAGGTCTAACAACAAAAGGTCTGCTCTGAGGTATTGGACTTCCATGTGTTGAACAAATTCAGATTAAATTTAAATCCAGCAAGATTTGGAGACCATTCTCTTTGGAGCTTGGAGAAATTGGCAAATCAGCTATTAAAAATAGGACTGGGGTGTTTTATCTGTGTTGTCCTTTGTAATTAGGCTGCTGAATAACAGAAGTATTATCACACCAGGGTTAGTGCCAGAGGATTATCCAAAGTTTTACAAATGGGATGCTAAAGTGGCCTGAACAGGTGCACATACAAAGACTAAGGGAGGGGAGAAGCAAGAGAATGAAAGCTGAGGCCTACTACTTTCAGCCACATAGTAAAATTAATGGTTTCTGTAAATGAATGGCACGGTTAGATTACCATTGAACTTGTAAAATTAGAGGAAGGAGTCAGATTCTTCATTACACTCCTTTTTCTCTTTTTTTAATTTGAACGGAGGAGGTCGACCTTAATTGTCGTTTTACCTCCAAAAAGAAAATCTTTTCATTCGAATAATTTTGCAGCAGGCACAGTGACTCCTCAAAGGAATTGTGCTTTCTGAAATCTTTTTTTTTTTTTTCTTTCTGGTCTTCTCATGTGACCTGTGTGCTGGAGAGAAAAGTGAGTTAGATTTAAATGAGTTCATATTTGTGAAATTGGTGCATTTAAAAAAAAAAAACAAGAAAAATAGCTATGACCTTAAAAACAACAGCAAAAATGGAAAGTCAAATGGGCTTCATGTAAGCAAAGGAAAGTTTTTTGTTTGTTTTTTTTTGTTTGTTTATTTTTTACTAAGATCTTTGCTTAGAATTAGAAGCAGTTGTGTGGAAACTCCTAGATTCTAAGCATCCTCACTTGGACTTTATATTGGTTTCCCCCAGATAGAATGGTAGTTCCATTCATTCAACCCTAAGTTACTTCTTTATTATAATTCATTTGTGAAAAAGAAAAAAGCTTTGGATTATTTAACTTTAGAAATTTAAAAGTTTTGAAGCCATTCCACAAAGACGATACATTTCCATTTCCAATGGCTCCCCTCCACTGCCTTAGTTCTTCCAGAGCTGAATGGCACACATCTTTAATCTGAGTATCTGGGTAAGCATTGCCTTTGCTTCACTGGTTTTAGATTACAAGAACCTGACAACACTGCCAGATTTCCACACCTTTCCAGGACACCACAAGTATGTCTTGATTTTAGCCAATCTAATGCATATGAAGCATGAAACTCCCAACAAATGACAATATTTCAACCTCTATTTAGCTGTTACTGTTGTTATTTCTGTTAAACCACCTTTCTGCCAACACATTCTCAAAGACACCCTACCAATATAAAATGGCTGCCAGTAGAAAGGTTAGTGCTTCCCCGCACAACCTCAGAATCTACTTGTAAACATGACCCATGGCCATGAAACTACATCACTGACACCCCCTTCCAAGAATGAAATAGACAGTTTGAATTTCATCATGCACGGATCAAATGATCTTGACAGTCATGTTGAGATTATGAGTTCTATAGCTATTTGTGAAAAGTATCAAAGCATTTACATACATCTACAACTAAATCTTAAAACTGAGTTTAGTTATTTGTATAAAGATTTGAGAGTTAGAAACTGTATCACTGGCCGTGTTCATACTGCATCCAGCACTGTGCTAAGAACATTATGCCCAACATAACATTGAATTTTCCAACAAACCCTCTTTGGAAAATTATATTTCCCTTTTTATACAGCTGTGGAGCCTAGAAGTTAGAAATGTTAACAACTTTACCAAAAGATGGAGTAAATGGCAAAGTCAGAAAACTCATATCCAACTTTCTAATAACTATAGATGTGCACTGCACACTGCATTGTTTTATACCCTATTTCAGTACAATATGTTTATTGATTGAAATCAAAAGATCATTCACATTTTCCAGGAGCCACAGAAGACCCAATCTGTGGTGTAGCAGTTTCAAACTCAATTCTTCTTCACATCCTACCAACTGCGGTTTTGGCCATCTAAAGAATGACATGCTTTAAAATCCATATCTGAGATGAAAAACAATTTGTATTATGAACAGCTGATAGCAACAGCTTGAGAATCTAGCTAGTGGGGCGCCTGCGTGGTTCCGTTGGTTAAGTGTCTGCCTTTGGCTCAGGCCATGATACCAGGGTCCTGGGATTGAGCCCCGCATGGGGCTTCCTGCTCAGGGGGAGTCTGCCCCTTCTTGCCCGTCCCCCCCAATCCCATCTGTGCTCTCTCTCTCTCTCTCTCACTCAAATAAATAAATAAAATCTTGAAAAAGAGAGAGAATCTAGCTAGCATTTCTATTAAACTGCCAGTAAAGACATGAACTAGTTTAACCTTACTTCACACGTTTCTCATAAAATGAAGTTATAATCCGTATGTTCAGATGATCAAAATAGAAGCTATACCTTGAAACATCACCTTAGACAGCACCAAGGGAAAACCCTAACGTGAACCATGAACTTTGGGTGATTACAATGTGTTGATACATGTTTGTTGATTGTAACAAATGTCCCTGCTGGGATGTTGATAATGGGGGAGGCCAGGCATTTGTTGGAACAAGGAGTATGTGGTAAATCCCTGTACCTTTCAATTTTTCTGTGAAGCTAAAATTGCTCTAAAAAAGCAAAGTTTTAGAAAAGTAACCCTGAGCATGAAACTGGGTGCTGGGACTTTGAAATAATAATAATAATAATTATTATTATTATTATTATTTACTTTTATGTCTATACTTGTATGTTTTCTACTTTGAGCTTCACTTTGTGTCTCCATCCTCTGTTGGTATGCCCTTGGCCCGTGCTATAAAACTGTTCCTGAAATGCCCACGGAACAAGTTCACCACTGCTTTCCCAGAAACCTGCTGAGCCCCCTCACTCTTAGCTGGCTGTGTGTCTAATTCATATGAAGTGTCACTGAATTAGTTCTTTTGTAGTAATGTTACCAAATAATGTCACAGTTCACCTACCAATTTACCTCTTGAATAAAATATGGGGTATCAGCTTCTACAGTGGTACTTTTGTAATATTTGTACTGGCTTTATGCACATAGGATTTATTAAACAGAGGATAATACTAATCATTTTCAAGGGTAGGAATGACTTTAAGGATCAGAGGTGAAAGCAAATGTTCAATTAATATTTGTAGACTAAAGGGATCTGTGAATGAAACAAAACTATGTGAAAGAAGAAACCACAAAACAGAGATCAGATGTAAGTGAGTTTAACACAAAGTGGGAAAATAGGGGAGAAGAACACTGCAGACAAGAATTCTAGGACTGGTTAAGCTATGATTACCACAGGCTAATCATATGTCCTAGTTTGCCCAGAACAGACCTAGTTTACTTGGTTTATATTTGCCTTTCTGGTATAATTATTAATATTATTCAGTTTTACTCTGAGAAGTGCTCTGGTTTGAATGATAAATTCTATGGTCACTTGACATATTAGCATGTGACACTGAAAAAAATCATTTAAACTTTTCAAATTTTTTTCCATACAGAAAATTAAAAAGTTGAACCAAATAGACTATGTCTTACCTTCAGCTTCTTTGGTGTGTGAAGTCATTCCTTCTCAATTTCCCTGCCAACTGTTCCCACTTTCTACTGGGAATAGAAAAAAAAAAAGTTACAACATTAAAAGAGCTTCTGCAGAAACAAAATCAGATGGGGAGGAGGGGAGAAATATATAGTTCTCTGAGCAGTAAGAGTGATCATATTTGAACCATAATGCAAAACATATCTATGTTATTATGAAACTCTAAGCCAAAAATAAAAATCTGAAAAATATGCAGCAGTGTACTCTGTAAATTTAACAAATACCAAACTAACTTAATAATTAAGAAATTATCTGTTTTTTTTTGTAATGTTTTTATAATTGGGATCAAGAATCAGAATGGAACCTGAACCTCTCAAAAGCAACACTGAATGCTAAAAGATGATGGAGTAATGCCTTCAGAATCAGGAGAGAAAACATATTTCCAACCTAGAATTCTAGGTCCAGACAAACTACCATTTAAAGTGTGTACACAGAACAAATACATTTCCAGAAAGGAAAAGGTTTGATAAATTATCTCTCATGTACTCTTCCTCAGGAAGCTATTAGAGGCCGTGTCTTAACAAAACAAATAATGAACTAAGAAAATAGAAGATATGCAATTCTAGAAATAGGAGTTCCAACACAAGAGAGAGGTGAAGGAAGATCAAGTCTTTCTATGAAGAAAGATCCAAAACAGCGTTTCTGGACCAGGCCTAGACAGTAATCTGCTCATATTAGACTAACTCAGGGGACCCTAAGAGCAAACTGCAAGAAGATAGAATCTTTGGAACACCTAATGTGCTTGAATGTATTAAGAGGGTGTTTTCACAAATGGGAGAGATTTTGAATTTAAATTAGTGGCTCATCTATAAATGTATTCATAGGTCCACTGATTACTAAATATTTCTATAGCCCGTGGAAGATGAGATATGAGAAGTGTGCATGTGTGTGATGGGGAAAAAAGGTAGTCACCGAGTGGGATGTTAACAGGTAAATATTTAAAACTGAATAATCAGAGTGCACATAGAGAAAGCTTGCAGCACTGCGATGTAGCATGGTAGTTACATGTCTAGCCTCTTGAGTCAGACTCTCTGAGTTGAAATTCCACCCTTGCTAATTCATAACCATACGACTTTGGGTGAATTGCCTACGTATTATCTAAAAACTGGGATAATAGTTATCTACCTCTTAAGATTGTTATGTGGGCTAAATTCTCAAGGGCTTACAATAGCACTTGGCTTGCCACGAGCAGTATGGGAGGATTGGCTAAGAAAACATTGCTAGAGATGTGGTAGTAAATATGGAAAGAATCAATGGAAGAAGCAGAAATTGGTTGTGGGGGAAGGGACTGATGCTGTAGAAAGAAGATTGTTGCTTTTCTCATTTTTGTAGGAATTTTATTTTTATTTTATTTTTTTTTTTTAGTTTATGTTCATGAATAACTTTACCAACAAAACAAAACAAAACAAAACAAAAAAACAGTTAAGTTTAAAGTGATAGGAAGTACCTTCTTTCATGTAGCCCAAGGCTGGATAAAGCAGCTTTTATTCAGGTGCAAATATTATAATAAATAGGACAAAAAGAGTGTATGCTCTTCCAGACCATTTGTATTAACGTGATTCTTAGGCATAAGCAAGAGAGATTTATTGAGCTAGTTTAAATACAAAGGTATTAATTAAAAGATGTTGGGGAGCTCACAGAGCTGATTTGAATGCTAGAGAAAAAGGCTTTAAAATGGACAGGTGTGGCAGGAAATTACAACCATAACTATGCCTGAAATCTCACCACATACTGTAAGGTGAACATTCCATATTCACCACTGGACTCTGATTACCCCAATTTACACTTAAGATGCTGGAAGCCATTGCTGGTGTGGCTGCCACTGCTGTCCCTGAAAATCGGATGCTGCTGCCACTAGGACCTTGCTGGAAAGAATTCTCCATTCCTATGTTGTTTTATATCACCAACCCCAGTTTAGATCATACCCCAGGGCATATGATTGGGGCAGGAAGCCTGGGGAAGACAAATAATCAGGTATTTTTAATTCCTATAGCAGGACACAGGCTCTACTTCCCTCCAGGAGCCCTAGGTCAGGTAATTTTCCAATTATACAACTGGATGAGGTAGACTGTTCATCGTCACTTATACTCACTGCTTCTCCAATGGGAGAAGCACATTATTTACCCCCATTGATTCAGGCTTAGCAATGTGATTAACTTTAGTCAATCAAATATGAATAAGGGTGACATATATCACTTCAGGACAGAAGCACTAAGGGCCAGCATATGGTTCTTCCAATTTACTTTTCCTTGCCTCTGAAAATATGGAAGCATGCTAAGATAATGCTTCTGTCAGCCTAAGTCCCTAAGTACAGTGAGCAAAATCTCCTTGTCAACCTGTGGTGGACATACAGAATGAGAAGAAAATCAACATCATTGCTTAAAACCACAACAATTTGGGGAATTGCTTGTTACTGCAGCTTACCTTACCAATCCTAACTGACTGTGGTGATTCAGTTGTTGCACAGTAAAAAAATATCACAAAGATTCATGATAGTACTTATCTGTATGACAAACATCTTGAAACTTGTCCAGCCCTATACAAACTTCTTAATTATCAGTTGATAACTGTAAAAGCAGCTGTTCTCATATTATTTCAAAAAACTGTTCTTGGCAGCCCTTTGCCTTTGACCTACACTCTTTCCAGACCTATTTCTATATAGTTACTATATCTTATCACTCTTTCCCACTCTTGCCCTGTGAAATCAGTCCTGATACTTGGTTTCCCAAACCTTGACTATGACTTCTTTCAGAGATAGGGCAGTGAACAAAACAAATCAAAATTCTAGCCCTTGGGAGCTGACATTCTAACAGAGGGAATAGATGGGTTTATTTCCATACAATAGAAATAAAGTTAAGCAAATTAAAGACAAGCCAGTAGGTAGTGGTAAAACGTACTTTCAGTTTTAAACAGGACTGACCAGAGTTGTTCCCAGTGAGATGATATTTGAGCATAGACTTGAATGACTAAGTAAGTGAACCCTGTGGTCACCTGAAGAAAGTATTCTAAGGAGAAAGAATAGGCAGTGCAAACTCTCTGAAACAAAAGTATACCCAGAATTTTTGAAGAACACCAAGAGGTTCTTTTGGGGAACTCCTAATTTCTTAGTATACATAGATGCTCACTTTCTTTGATATAATTTTTTTTCCTAATTTATGATTGTACAATCTGGGCTTCTGTTTATGTCTTTGGTAATATCATCTATAAATTTGTAGTCTTGAAGGAAAGAATATTCTTAGTTTTTATCTTACTTTTACATCAGTAAATTATTTGGCCATTATCATCCCAGAGATTGATGTGGGGCAACTTTTTCTCAATTACAATTTTTTCTTTTTCTTTCCCTTTCTTTCTCTCTCTCTTTCTTTCTTCCTTCCTTCCTTCCTCCCTCCCTCTAACTTTCTTTCTTTCTTTCTTTCTTTCTTTCTTTCTTTCTTTCTTTCTTTCTTTCTTTCACAACATTTCCTAATGATCCATTTCACTCACATTCTTGGAAGCCACCAAGAGTTCATATTTGGTCTTGTTACTAATACCCAAAACAACCACCACTGAGACAGTAATATCTAGGTGTAATGGAAGATGTATAAGTGCTTGAAGATCTGATGGCCATTTTATAAATATAAAAGAGAAAAGGGAACAGAAAGGATGTGTTCACAGATGTCTTCACCTCCTCTGAGAGCAACATGAGGAAGCACACTGGAGCTGACCTCAGTTTTCAAACCAGATATACATTCCTATAGCTGAGTTGTTTGAAGTGTGCCCCGTGTGGTTTAGTGTGCGGTATAAGATGTCAAATAAAGCATAGTATAAGATGTCAGTGTCCTTTTGGACAAAGCAACTTCTGAATTTTCAGCAGGGACAAAATTACATTCATAAGAGTAGAAAACACCCACTGCCACGAACAAGTCCCTTCTTGTCTTTAGATCAAGTCTTTTCAAAGATTTCAAGATTAAAATAGACCATGCAAACAATACCTATAATCAAATTTTCTTCTCTAATACCTGTCACTCCCTAGACATAAATTAACCTCCTGAGGGAATGCATTCAAAGTTTTCACTCTATTGGGTTACCATTGACCCACAGTAGGAAGCACAGTATAGGCAGTCATCATACAGTTGACTAAATCTAAATTTCGGTAATGAGAATAAAGACTTCTCCATAGTATTTGACTATTAAATCAGAATCCAAGGAGATTACCCAAGAGATGGAGGTTAAAGGCAAGTTAACATGGTGGTCTCCTAGGTAGTAGTCCTAGGATCTATAGAATAGCAGTGATACCATATCATTTTGTGCACTTCTAAAATTCTGAAATTATAGATTTGCAGTAATGAAAAGGAAGTAAAATGCAGAATAAATAAATTAATAAATGGAGAAAAAAATTTATACCACATAAACTTTAAGGCTTACCAGCTGAATGACTTTAGGCAAATTCTTCTTTTTCTTTTTTTAAATGATTTCAAGGGGTGCCTGGGTGGCTCAGTGGGTTAAAGCCTCTGCCTTCAGCTCAGGTCATGATCCCAGGGTCCTGGGATCAAGCCCCGCATCGGGCTCTCCACTCTGCGGGGAGCCTGCTTCCTCCTCTCTCTCTGCCTGCCTCTCTGCCTACTTGTGATCTCTGTCTGTCAAATAAATAAATAAAATCTTTTTAAAAATAAATAAATAAATAAATGATTTCAAAAAATATTTTAATTTATTTATTTTAGTTTTTTTTTTTAATTTTATACAGTGCTATATTAGTTTCAGGTGAACAATATAGTGATTCAACAATTCCATACATCACCCAGCGCTCATCACAAGTGCACTCCTTAATGCCCATCCCCCATTTCACCCATTCCCCCCCACCTCCCCTCAGGTAATTATCAGTTTGCTCTCTATTGTTAAAAGTCTGTTTCTTGGTTTCTCTCTCCCTCTTTCTTTCTTTCTTTTGTTTGTTTTGTTTCTCATGTTCCACATATGAGCGAAATCTTGTGCTATTTATCTTTCCCTGACTGACTTATTTCACTTAGCATTATACTCTCTAGCACTATCCATGTAGTAGCAAATGGCACAATTTCATTCCTTTTATGGCATAATAATATTCAATTGTGTAAATATACCACCTCTTCTTTATTCATTCATCTACTGATGGATGGACACTTGGGCAGCTTCCATAATTTTGTTATTGTAAATAATGCTGCTATAAACATAGGGGTGTATATATCCTTTTGAATTAGAAATTTGGATTTGGGGGGTAAATAAAAGTCAGGTAATTGCTGGATCATGGGAGTAGTTCTATTTTTACAGTGCAGGAGGGTTCCTTTTTCTCCACATCCTCACCAACATTTGTTTCCTGTGTTTTTGATCTTAACCATTTTGACAGGTGTGAGCTGTTATCTCACTGCAGTTTTGATTTGCATTTCCCTGCTGATGAGTGATATTGAACATATTTTCATGTGTCTCTTAGTCTTTGGAGAAATATCTGTTCATGTCTTCTGCTCTTAGTTGGGTTATTTGGGGATTTTTGGTGTTGAGTTGTATCATTTCTTTATGTATTTTGGATAGTAACAATTTATCAGATAGGTCATTTGCAAATATCTTCTCCCATTCAGTAGGTTGTCTTTTAATCTTGTTGGTATTTTCCTTTGCTGTGCAGGACCATTTTATTTTGATGTAGTCCCTATAGCTTATTTTTGCTTTTATTTCCCTTGAACTTAAGGCAAATTCTTAATTTTTTTTAGCTTCTGCTTTCTCAACTTAAAAATGGGCTAGATTCTATCAGTTACTAATATTATGAGGCTTAAACAAACCAACATAAGTACCTAAAACAAGCTCTTGTACATAAAAGGCAGTCAACAACTTTAATTTCTTCCCACCTAACTTTAGATGGGAGTGGAGGATTAAGTAAAATCCCATGCAGTATCAGAAAATTGCCCAGAGTCGTTCATCTAGTGAATGAATGGTAGAACTAAGGTAGATTTTTAAACCCTTAATCCAGTACCCCTTTAATATTGTGTAAATTATTGCCATCAACTTTTCATTGACTTTTTATTTTCATTAAGTTAAAGTTCATTTATTATACTTTGAAGCTGAAAATGGAACTGACTCAATTCAAGTTGTGACTGCATAGCAATAAATGTCACTAATAGTGGGAACTATTATGGACTCTAAATTCAGAATTTTGATTCTTGATATTGAGTTTGGGGATTAAGGTGCCATTGGCCATTTGGATCCCTTCCATGATGTTCATGACATATCAGGGAGCCTTATTCTCACCCTAACCAGATGTTAGGGGGTCATAAGTGTGGAGAATTTTTTTTTTTTATGGCATAACAGGATCACCTAGCACTAGGAATCTCTCCAGGAATTCTCTTGACTTTCTGTGGGACTTATCTCAGAGAGCTTTCAGTGAAGGATATCAAACAGTCTCCCCCTTTATCACTAGATGCTACGTGGCTAGTCTGGGTCAATGCAGCATAGAGGGTAAGAACACAGCATTGGGTTCAAAGTCAATTCTACCATTTACTTGTTAGGTGGCTTAGCCAAGTTACTTAACCTCTCTGCACTTTGGTTTCTCCACTATATAAGCCTAATTCCTATGTATAACGTTTTTAGAAGAGTGGTTGGAGCACAGTAAGTGCAACATGTTTGCTGTTAGTACTATTTTCAGACTCCCTCCAATGTGTAGGTCTCTCCTGACTTTATAATCTCCAATACCAAAATATTTGTACCTTTCTTCTCTGTTGACTGGCATTTTACAATGCCTAATAGATGTTTTCTACATGAGGTACTCCAACTAGCAATTTAAATTCAATGCCTCCAGATTTGTAGAACATGTTAATTACATATTCAATTATTTTTGAAAGAAGGAGGGCATAAGCAAACAGACAAATCTATTCTTCATATCAGTCCTAATAATTTGATATTCGAGTGTACATACTTTGGGCAAAAGAGTCTAGAACAAAGTGCCAAGATCTTCTTGCATGCAATATATATAATGGTACTATTTTATTTTTTCAACCTAGAAACTCAATTTAAGTTAATTGGCTGTTATGAAAAATAGTACCGCATAGGCTCCAGGGTCAGACTGACTGGATCTGAATCCCAATTCCATCACTCACTATCTGTTTGACTTGGGGAAATTTTACTAACTTCTTACCTCTGTTTCTTTATCTATAAAAGGCAGATAATAATTACACCTAATGACAAGATTGATACAAGGATTAAATGGGTTAGTATAAAGCACTTAGCACAGACTCCTTGCACTGGAGTGCTATATACACATTTGTTTAATTATATAAATAAGGGTTAGGTATCATTAGAATGGCACAGGTTGACTAGCATGGAATAGAATGATTCCAGTATGGAACTTGACAATGTAATTCTCACAGGGCTTTCTCCTACAGCATTCATCAAAACCAAAAGAGACTTTACCCATTCACTGGAATCACTGAACAAGTCCCTCTTGTGACTTTGTAGGAATGGCTCTGGATCCAGTCCTCTTATGTATCTGAGAAAGTCTTCTCTGGCCCTAGAATAAGCACATTACCACTCCTTCTAAGCTTAAAAGAACACATTGGGCTTGAGTGATGAATGTAACCGTGATAGTCCTATTTCTCTGCCTCCTGCCCTCATGTGGTCACACAAAACAATAACTCCCTATAAATTACCCAAGAAACATCTCAGGGAGTTGCAACATAAGACCATACTTGGGTTTGAGAATTTTGCCTGATATTGATGCATTTTAAATATGTCAATTTCTTGAAGATGGTCCAAGGTTTGGAAATCAAATGGATGTCTCAAAGACATCTAGATATTTCAACTGCCACCTGCCCAGACCAAACTCAGTGACTTCCCTTCCCTTCACACTGTACTGGGTCCTTCTGGGTACTCTGCTCTTTTACTAAAAATGTGGAGCTGTGTGCAACATCTCACACTTTCTCCTTACCCCTGTAACCCCTAATCATGCACAGAATCCTAATAATCATGCTTCTAAGATGTCCTGAAATAGTCCTCCTCTC
Source organism: Mustela erminea (assembly GCF_009829155.1). Lineage (NCBI taxonomy): Eukaryota > Metazoa > Chordata > Mammalia > Carnivora > Mustelidae > Mustela > Mustela erminea. The sequence goes on from NC_045619.1 coordinate 18,292,491, forward strand.
CTATAACCACTATTCAGATCATACCCTCCATTGTTCATAAACTAGAAAGTGATACTGAGACTTCATTCTTACTTGCTTGGTTGGGTGGCCAAAAATGGATAGGTTGAGATTAAAGTTACAAAACCAAAATATCTGCTTTAAAGAATTAGGCAAATAAGGTTGATGGAATAGTAGAGGAACTATGAAATGAGTAAAAGGTATAAATTAGTACAGAACATGAAACGGGTCAGATTCTGATTAAAGTGAAATCTAACCTATGGCTGAACTGTTCTATTTGCATGTGCCATCTACTCTACTCTGTGATAAGCTTTTCCATGGAAAATTAAGCTCTGTATTAACCTATGTATTTTTCATGGTACCTTAAAAAAAAGTATTTGTAAAATAAAAAAATGTTATGACAGTGGAAGCTGCTGTTTTCAAGAACAGGTAAAGTGTCTTCTTGACCAAGAGTTCTATGATTCTCAGCTCTTCAGATACTTTCTTTAGGATTATAGCTTCTAGCTCACAGCTCCCCATCATTCAGTTTTATTTAAATCCTCTTTCCCTCAATGCATACTGTACCTTTTATTTGCATATGAAGAAGATCATTTGTCTAAATTCTATTGCTCATGAGGAAGTCTTCTGAGTAGAAGGCAATGTGCAATTGGTGAAGGGCATAAAATACGGGGTCAGCTCTCACTGGGTTTGAATCCTACTTGAGCAGAATTAGCTACATATCACTGTGGGCAAATATCCTCACCTCTGTAACTGCCACTTTTCTTATCTCTAAAAATGTCTATATTAAAAACCTTCCATGAAGAAATGCTTTGGGAAATTAGTGATCTACTGCATTTGATGTATTTCACCCACACCTGAAACTTAACAGTATTAGTTCCCTTCCTTTTAGGCAGGTTGGTCAACACTTATTATTTCCTCTGAAAATCATTTTGCCTATTATTTTTGCCTGCAGTTTCTCTTTGGAGGTCTTTGGAAATTTATACAAAAAAGGTTCCTCTTATCACTTCCAATGACTTTATACAGGTTTTAAGGGGTCATAAGCCATGCTCATAGAGGATGTCCCTGAAAATTCCCTTAATTCAGCCACTCTTTTGACTAAATTATGGTTGCTTTGCATTCTTAGAATTCTTTTCCATATTTTTAGACACTATGATAATAAGAGCCCTCACACTTAGTTTTAAGGTAATTAACCAAATTTTCTTATATAATGTGTGATCTGAGGTAGAAGCATAAATTCTAAAAATATAGCTGTATTGATTGATCAATGATGGCTGTAGGGGTGTGTGTGGGGTGGGGAGGGGTACCTTTCTAATGGTTTATGTGAGGCAGGGTACTCTCACATCCCAGAGCACACTGCTTTTGTGGAACTGGCAGGTTGGTGAGCAAAATTGCCTGTTACAGGTGATAATATGAAAAAAGGCTCTTATTTTGTGAAGATATTTTTCTGTTTTGGCTACAAGGGGAAAAAAAAGGTTTTATTTATTTATTTACTTACTTACTTACCTATCTATTTATTTTTATTGGAGTGGAGTTAATTCCCCCAAATGAACCTATTCATTCAATTGACATCTCGCCAGGAATTTTTGTAGAATTGCAAGACTAATTCAGAAGTGGAAGGGAGGGGTTCCACTTCTGGGAAGATGGAGTAGATACACTTTATCTTTTTTATCACACTAAGTACATGAAATACTTTGGGCTTTATGTGTAAAATGATCATAAGAACACTGAAAGATAGAGGGAAGGGAGACTGGCTAAGGAACTGAGACCTGCAAAATAATGTGAAGGTGATTTCTCTGGGTTTCCTTTTTGATGAATATACCTTAGACTTGGTGTTAGAGAAGCCAGCAATTTGGAAATGTCAGTTGGCACAGACAACAAACGCCCTAACATAAGCCTGTTCTCTTTGGCCAAAAGATGAGGTAAAGAACAAGCTAGCAAGATGGGAAACTTTTAGAAAGAATTGCACACCATACAAACACAAAAGACTAAACTGTGACCCCTACCTCTCAAGCCCAGCAGCAAAGACTAAGAAGAAGGTTTAGCCTTCCACCCTTACTAGGCTGTTAGTGAGTTGCCTCGACCATCCCTGCCTCATAAATTGGGGTTGTGCCAGAGAAGACTTGTATGTTGCCTCCCCCCAGTCTTTCAGAAGATCACATTGGGAACTTGGACTTCCATTCTACCTAGCAAGAATGAGTTTCTGCTACCTTCCCCATTGGATAGTGCCAAAGGAAGCCAATGAAAAGTCAGAACCCTCACCACTAACTAGCAATAAAGAAGATCCCTCCATCCATGGTGTCAATGGAGGCAATATGGGGGAACTGTAATAAGAAACCCCTACTTTCCCAGCAAAGGAGGTATCAGTGGAGGCCTAATGGGGAACCAAAACTTCCATCCCCACCTAGCAGAGACCAGGAGCATCCCCCTTCAAGAAACTGAGGGTGTGAGAAATGAAAACTAAAGGCAAACATAATATCTTGAATGCAATGAAAGAGAAGCCACACCTTCCCTATGGAAGGTGTCCATATCCATAATGTGGATGACAGAGTATTTCTCTTCAGAAACCACAGTGACCAGAAATGGCACATTTTTCAAGTGATAAAATGAAAGACGACATCACAACCTTACATGTCAACACAATCACCAATAAGATCTAATGGACAATGACAAGACACTTTAACCAACGAAGTAGAATACGGATTCTTTCCAGTGTCCACAGAATATCTATCAAGATAGTCCATATTCTGAGCCATAAAACAAACCTCAACAATTTAAAAAGTGTTAAAAATCTTACAGAATGTGATCTCCAACCATGATGGAGTCAAACTAGAAATTAATGACAGAAAGATAATGTGAAAATTTCCAAACATTTGGAAACTAAACAGCAAGTGTCTCAATTTTTCTTGGGTTAAAGAAGTCTTGAGGGGAATTTAAAGATACAATAAACTGAATAAAAGGGGAAACGTAGCATAATACAACTTCTGCGACACAGATAATGTGGTATTGAAAGGAACATTTATAGCACTTAACTCATACATTAGAAAAGAGGAAAAGTCTCAAATTAATAACCCAAGTTCCTCCTAAAACAGCTACATAAAGACGAGCAAAATAAGCCAAAAAACTAGCCGAAGGGAGAAAATAATAAAGTTAAGAGCAGAAATCAATGAATTGAAAACAGAAAAACAATACAGAAAACCAATGAAACAAAGAGCTAGTTCTTTGAGAAGATCAATAACATGGACAAACCTCAAGCAAGACTGACACAATTTGCCAGTATTAGGAATGAAATAGAAGGTATTATTACAGACCCTGCAGACATCAGAGGAGGGATACGCATCACCAGGAGGAGCTCCACATAGACACATTTCACAACTCAGATGGAATGGCCCAGGAAGAAACAATTTTTAAAAGAGAATTAATTAAGCATAAGAGGTACAACTGATACAGTGGTCTTAAGGGGAGCTCCTAGGTGTTGCTCGGATGTCAGTCAGTTAGGCATCCAACTCTTGGTTTCCACTCCAGTCATGAAATTACAGTCATGAGATCCAGCCCCATGGAGCCCCCATGCTGTGCTCTGTGCAGAGTCAGCTTAGCCTTCTCCCTTTCCCTCTGATCCTCCCCCTATTCTGTCTTAAATAAATAAATAAAATCTTTTTTTTTTAAACTGGACTTAATGAAATTTAAGAATCTAATGTTCCCCATCAAACACCATTATGAGAGTGCAGAGAAAAGCCACAAGGAGATTCCATAGTATTCATATTTGATAAAGGATCTATATTCAGACCATATAAATAATTTCTTTTCATCAGGAGAAAAGAAAATCAGAAAACCAGGTAAAACATGGACGAGCACCTTGAACAGGCTTTTCACAAAAGAGGATTCTAAATGAGTGATAACATGCAAAGATGCTGAAGATCATTAGTTATTGGAGAAGTGCGAATAAAACCACCATACGGTCCATCAGAACGTCTAAAAGAAAACATGCGAGGGGCACCTGGGTGGTTCAGTCAGTTAAGCATCCAACATTTGATTTCAGCTCAGGTCTTGATTTCAGGGTAATGAGCTCAAGCCCCATGTCAGGCTCCTTGCTGAGTGTGAAGCCTACTTAAGATTCCATCTTCCTCTCCCTCTGCCCCTCCTTCTGCCATTTGCACCCTCTCAGTCTCTCTAAAAATAAAATAAAGTAAAATAAAATATGTGAAAATATAAAGAATTGGTGAAGATTTAGATCACCTGAACTCTCAGAAACTACTGGCAGAAATGTAAATTGCCGAAGCCACTTTGAAAAATTGCTTGACAGCATCTGTAAAACCAATAATATGCCTACCCTGTGATTAGTACATTCACTCTTGGGTATAAACCCAACAGAAATGTGTATTTGTGTGCACAAAAAAGCATGCACAGAACATTCACAGCAGCATTATTTTTAATAATCTAAAACTGAAAACAGAACACAAGAAAATGAAAAAACTAAATATTTATAAATGAAATATTATAAAGCAAAAAATAAAATCTCTTTCAGATGAATTACTGCTACACACAACATGAAAAATATCATACAGCAAATATTGAGGGCAAGAAGCCAGTCTTGAAAGAATTTATACTCTAATTCCATTTAATAACATTTAGAGACAGGCAAAACTAGAGCCACTTTTTCTAATTCATGTAATGACTAGGCAGAAGCATGAGGAAAACTTCTAGGTTACGGGTAAGATCCTACATCTTTCTCTGTTTGTGACCCATGGATGTGTGTATGTTCTTTAAAATTCATTGATGTGATCACTTCAGACTTGTGCTCTTTGATGAGTGTACTTTATACTTCAGTGAAATGTTTTTTAAAATAATCAGGATTTGGTCATTTGCCAGGTGCAGCAATAAAGAGAAATGACCATAGGTCTCTGATATGAGTGAGCGAGCGATAGTAAGTTGTCCAGTGTGAGAAGCAGACTGGGAGGGAATGCCACTTACTGGCTCACTGCATGGGCTCCAGAGCTACAATGTATTGATTTGAATCTTGGCTGTGCTACTACTTCTGGGAGTTTAGGCAAGTTATGTAACCTCTTGTGCCTCTATTTCTGCAACTGTAAAAAGGTAATGATAATAGTAGCACTTACTCTATTTACAGGGTTAGTGCAATGAGGAAATTATTCAATGTTTGCTTAAGTGAATGCTTTATAGAAAGTACATTGTATATACACATTTTCAATATAAATTAAACATTGAAGGACCCAGTTTTGGAGGGAATTACAGAATTCAGTTTTGGACAAGTTGAGTTGGGAATGTATCTATACTTCTCTCTATAGATAGATATGATAGAGGTCATGGGCATACAGGTGTTAACTGAAACTCTACCAACATAGAGAGTCCTCCAGGAAAAGCATATGTTAGAACAATTCGTGGAATGAGAATGGAGCTGTAGCAACAAGAATCAGCCATGATGTGAGGGAAGAATGGAAAGAGAGTTTCAAGGACAATCAGGAGTGCACAATTTCACAGGAGCCAAGGAAACAAAGCGCATCATGTAGGGAGAGGAAACATAACTGTATTGTAGGTTAGACAATCAACAGTTACCTCAGTGAGATGACCCATCACTCTGTGGTGGGGGGAGGGGTGGAAGACAGTTTGGAGGGGCTCACACGGATATGGAAAGTGAGTAAGTGGTGAAAGGAGGTGTGACCTCACTTAGAGAAAGCTTGGAAAAGAAAGGGAAAGAAACTGGAGATAAGTTGGTTTTTGCAGGACACTGAGTAGCCTTTAGGCTGAGGGAAAGAGCAAACCTGCCTGCAAGAGGCTAAGGAGATAAGAGAGGGAGAGGAGACTGCAAGGGCAGGTAGAGATGCCATCAGGGTTTGGATTCCCCAAAGCCCTTCTCACCGATTAGTGGGTGTCCTTGTCTGACGCCCACACTCAGGAAGCTAGCCTGCTCACATTCAATGCTGATAGCTTTTTATGATTGCTTTTGACAGTTCTCCTTTGGTGCTTGAAAATGCATATCTCTGAAAGAATATTTATATGTCATGTGGCAAAAGTTAGGTCTTAAAGGGAGCAAAGGGAATTGAGAAGAATAAAATAGATGATGTGTTTCCAGATCTCTGGGACAGCTTGCTGTCATGGTTGTCATTACCTCTCCTGAGGTTACCTCTCCACAGTCACAGCCTATCCTCGCCTAAAAAAGGGAAAAAGATGAGTGTTGGGCATTATTTCCTTAAGGCTTACAGAACTTCCAAGTCTTGAACTCCGACATAGCCAAAGGGAGGGATGTCAGTGTCTTTGGCAAATGCCTCATCTGACCACCATCCATCCTCAGAGGCTTTACTAACCAAGAGTATGGTTGAGGTCTAACTATGACCTGTGTATTCATTAGAACTACCTGTGGTTAATTGGTTATCTGACCCCTTTTAGCACAAACTTGCTTGCATTTCTTTGTTTTGGTTTTTGTTTGTTTGTTTGTTTGTTTCTTTTTGTTTTTCTCCTCAGATTTTTTTTACTTCATCCCTTTGCCAGTTACTACGGAACACTTCTAGTTTTATTTTCTATCCAGAAAATCATCTTTTTCAACCTTCTGAAGGAACTCCATTAAAGGCAATATAACATAACCAATGGGCCATTCAGAAATGTACAGAAAAATTTGATTGCCAGTCTAGGAAGCAGAGCTGGGTAAGCAGGGAAGGCAGAGGTACTGAAAGCAGAATGGTTTTTAAGCCTTTTACTTCCAAGGCTATCTGTAGCATGTAAATAATAATGCTATTTCTGGTTTTGAAAGCTGGAAGAATTCACACAAACTAATTTGTTCAGAGTCTTGAAGCATACGCATATAAGATTCAAAAGTGAGTTTCTATAGAATTTTAACTATTTGGTATGAAAACCTCCCTAAAATATATTCCATTTCCTTCTCTTGATACCGAGTATAACTAGACATCCAGCCTTTTCTTAATCGCTGACTTTTGTTTATCCAGGTCTCCACAGAGAGAGAGCTGCTGAGACACCTAGGCCTGCTTGCCATGGCCCCAAGTGACCTCAGGTGGCCATGTTTTTTGCACCGTTGTGGTTATTCTGTATAGGATTTATCTCTTATATACAGCCATGAGAACACAATAAAAACATTTACTCTCATTTTAAACATAATTAAAATGATTCAGTCATCTGGATTTCTAGCCCACAACAGATAAGAAGCTGTGGCTGCCCCAGTGTCTGTTTCTGGCAGCCATCCCATCTAAATCTCTGCTCAAAATCCACGTGGGCTAAATACAAGGCACTGTGATAAGCACAACAATGAAGGTAGTAGAGTCTTAGAATGGTGTAGCATTTTCTAGAAATACATCCTGTTTCTTCATTCAGTATCCTCTTTGGTCCTGACAAAACCCTATGAGAAATAAAATAAGATTTATTGAACATCTGCTGTGTACCAGGCACAGTGTAAAGCTTGTTATATTCATTATTTTATTTATTCACTCAACAAATTTTCACAGATGGCTACTCTGTGCCAGGCACTGTTCTAGGCCTTGGGAATACTGCAGGGGACAAAACAACCCAAGTTCTTACCCTTGTGTAGTTCCTATTTTAGTGGAGTGACAGATAACAGCCAGCCAATCAAATAAATAAATATGTAGTGCCTCAGATGGAAGGAGTGTTTTGAAGAAAAATAAAGCAGGGGAAGAGGTTAGCGATATGAGGAAGTAGGGAGCCATTTTGAGCAGGGTGATTGGGAGGGGCTCACTTAGAAGGTGCCATCTGAACATAGAACTAATGGAGATCAGGGAATCATCCAAGTAGATTATCCAAGGCAAAAAAGCATCCTAGTCAGAAGAAACAGCAAGTGCAAAGGCCCAGTTGTGGGAATGAGATTTGTGTCCTAGGAGTAACAAGGAGCCAATGTGACTAAAATATAGCAAACAAGGGAAAGAGTAGTAAGAGATGATTATAAAGTAAGAGATGATTATAAAGTAAGAGATGATTATAAAATCTTCATTAAGAGGACTTAAGCTTTTATTCTGAAAAAGAGGAACCATTGATAGGTGTTTGAGCACAGAAGAAGTTAAGACCTGACTATATTTAATAGGATCATACTTATTGATGAGATGAGAACAGACTTAGGGAGCAAGGATAGAGACAGAAAAACTAGGTGGGCAGCCATTATTTCAATCTGGATAAGATACGGTAGTAGCATGAACACAGGGTTATGATGAAAATGAGAAGATGTAGGAGTCAAACATACTTCAAAGATTTCGCACCAAAGATTTAGCACTGTTGACAAATCAGATGTGAAATTTGAGAATCGAGGGCCATTCCTAGGTTTGTGGCCTGATCAATTAAAATAACAATATTGTTATTCATGAAATTGCCACACATAATGGGGAGAGGAGCAGATTTGGGGGGAAAGTAAAAGATGTTCACTTTGAGATGGCTTTCACACATTCAAATGGGAATATTAAGGAGACAGCTGATGTATACATCTGAGTTTTAATTTTTTTCAGATTGGAGGCAGATGGGAGGAGACTGGATCAAGGGTAAGCAGGGAGAAACTACTTTGAAGGAAGAACATTTATTTTTTCCCTTGAGATACTTGCTTAGAAGAAGCTACTAGGTGAAGATGGAAGGAAATAATGAAATAGAGTATGTCAGAGAGCTCATTTCAGGTGGCCTCGGACTTCTAGATGAAATAATAGGCAAGTGAGGAGCATACAATAACCTCTCAGGCAGGGTTTGCAAGTATGTAGCGAAAGTGCAACATTGTCCATTCTAGCACTCACTGCAGACATCACTAATCAACCACAGCACTCCTTCCTACTGATCTGTGATGCAACTTCAGTCTGGCAGTCCTTCTCAGTTCCATGCTTCTAGGTCCAGGCACTTAGGTCTTGAAATGAAACCAATTGCCAACTCTACTCAAGAGTGAGCTCAAAGTTTTCCTCTCTATTCACTTCATCCTGATAGAGAAGCAGCTCAGATAAGATTAAGTACAAACTGGACTTGTCATGGACACAAAACTAGGCTTCCTCAGTGAGGGGTGAGGTTTGCTGTGAGAGGATGGAAGACGTTAAACAGAACTGGATGGCAGCTCTAGTCCTCAGTATCTTCCCCATTCTGCTCTCCTCTGGAAGAAGGCACACACATTGCCTCCCCTTGGAAGGCCAATAGGGAACTTGTTTTTCATTATTTTCTTGAAAGTTTGCCACTGCTATAAATGGATCCATTTTATTGTACTTTATATCCTTGGGCATAAAACAACCTGCACTTAGAGGAGATAGGGGATTCTTCTGGGCAAGAAATGCTTCCCAGGGGAAGAAAATTTTGAGCCTTTGTTCACTAGGTGGACAAATGAGAGAGGAAAAGTCTAGAGAGGGAGGATGCATGTAAGGCTATGTGGAAGGACGGCGTGGAAGCTAAGAGGCATCATGGAATGGTGGACCCGTCACCATACGTGAGCCACATGGTATGTTGGGGAGGGTGTTATGACACAGAGGCAGCTAAAGCAGAACTAGAAAGGTAGGTTGTAGTCAAACTATGAGAAACATTAAGGTTCTGATTGAGCTTGCAATAGAAGGCTGTAGCTTTTACAAAGCTGAATGGCAAAACTGTGTTTTGTTTTCTTACAATACAAATATCCGTCCATTTAAAGGTTTACAATAAATACTAAGCACTTTGCATGCATCTCTCATTTCATTCTGCAACCACCCAATGAGGTAGGGAGTGAGTATCCTTATTTTACAGGTGAGAAAACTGAGACACAGAAAGATTATCTGATCCCACATAACCCAATTAATAACTGACTGAATCAGAATTTAGAGCTGAGTTATCTAGCTCTATACCTTCTTTGGGACAAGACCCATGTAGGTTTTTATTATTTTTACTACCCTCTTTCCTGCTGTGGGGGAAAAAAAAAATCTATCATGGTACCTGGTAGATCTCAGGCACTCAGAGACCTCTCTGTCTTACCTTCATGCATATGGTCATTCTCCCTGGTATCCCAAAGGAGCATTAGGGCACTAATTTATCATGGGGATTGACAATTCCAGCAGTTTGGCTGAGTTCAGAGCACACTAGTCACAGCATGAATCACTTGAACTCCGGTCATCACAACAGCCCTATGCAGCCACCACCATCTACAGCTGAGTCTCAGAAAGGTTAAATAACTTCCCCAGAGTCACACAGTAAGTTGCAGAGATCTTGAGTTATCTCCCTCAAGGTCTGGCTGTCCCCAGCACCCACTCCTCACCCCTCCTGCCCACATACACCTGTCTCATTTCCCACCATGTCCCAGCAGAAATGTGCCTCCTTCTGCAGACCCCAGTGACAGCTTGCTTCCCGATGGTCGCCTGTGGTGGAGGATGGATTTGCTAGGCTCTGGCTGGGCTGTTTTGTGCAGTGACCAAGGGCACACATTTTGTTAGACATTCGGCCTGAATGAGGGGCTCAGGCCTTTAGTGTGTGGCTGTGGAACATAGAAAAGCTAACTGACCCAGAAGGGGATTGAACTTGTGACCCAGATTTCAGAGCACCAGGCTCTAACCGCTGGGCTACAGACACAGCACCTCCAGAGGGAGGTTTTATGGGAGACCTGCCTTGCATTTTAAATCCCGTGCCCTTCTCCCCAAGGCCCCCTCCTCAGTGCTGAAGATTAAGAAACTGAGGTTCATGCGAGAGCAGAGTGAGAAGAAAATAAATCGTGATTTAAATTCATGCCTCTGGACGCGTAGCTTAGCCCGCTGAACCTCTCCCGCTTCATCTCTGCCACCTCCATTCTGTGATTTATTTCAGGCGATGGCCCTCTGTGTATGTGTAAAAATCCCCCTGAATGCTTTCCCCTGAGGGCAGTCAATGCATCTCTCTGAAGTTTAGCGCCAATGCTGATGTGTGCAAAGGGATGAAAAACGTACATTTTCAAGTCTCCCCAAAGCTTGGAGCCAAAAGAAAAAAAAAAAAAAAAAAAAAGAAAAAGAAAAAAAGTTGTCCATTCCCCTTTTTCAGCCCTCGCACTTCAAATGCTAATGAAAAGTGTGTTGTCTTGGGCCCTGAATAGGTCTAAAATGCTCTGGTTTGGAAGTATTTGCATACCCTCCTGAATAGGGAGGCAGCCAGCAGACAGGATTAGCTCTACACATCAACTCCTCCGAAAGGGAGCTGACAGGGCTGAAGAAAATTGAGTGTCGGCAAAAGCTTGACTGGAAGGTTGGGGGTGGGGGGGGTGGAGAACTATCTTCTCCAGAGACTCATCCTTTCCTTATTTCCCCCTCAATTAAAAAAAAAAAAAAAGTAAATAACTAAATATATAGATAAGTAAATAAGAGAAAAAAATACACAGAGTAGGCGAACTATTCCAAGTAAAGGAATTTGCACCCAACAAAGCGGGGGGAAAAAATCTTAACCTGCCACTCAAAAAGAGCTGGTAACTCTTTAATTTTGCAATTCACCAACATGCATGCAATTTTTATTTTTCTTTATATTTCTTGTATTGAAGCATAGTTGACCTAAGGCACAGGCATGCTGTTTTTCAGTAGCTGGAACAGTTTTGCATTTTTGATGCATAATCTTCCTTGGTTGTATAATGCATTACTCTTCCTTAGTTACAGTTAAGTGTCTTCATACTTAGAGCTTTTGATTCTGTTGAGCTATGTCTTTAGAATAAATCCCTCCAAGTTTCTTTTAAGGCCCAAATGGTGTGAATATCTTCATAATTTTTCTGTTTCATCAATTTGTGGATTACCTATTTAGAATAATATAAGTATGTGAATTTCCCAGTCTTCCTTCAAACATAAATCTGTTTCAACCTTAATTTTTAATGAATGTTTAAGTTTCAAAGATCTTAACTTTTAATAGACCTCAGCATCTCTAAATTGACATCTTTTTACTATCAACCTCTCTAATACCTATTTCTTTGATCACTAATGAGGATCAAAATGTTTTCATTTGTTTATTTCTTATTTGTATTTTCTCTTAGAGGAATTACCTGTTCTTTGATCATTTATCAAATGGAATGTGGACTTCTTTGATAAACTTTAATAAGTCTTTGCAAATATTAATATGAGTACTTCAGATGCTAGAACAAATATATTAGCACATATATATAAGAACAAATATATTGTTCTAGTCTGCTGTTTATTGTAGTTTTGTTCTTTAGCCTTGTATAGGCACATTCCATCTTTACATTTTCCGACTAACTTCTTTTGTTGTTTGTGATTCCAACAAACCTTATGTGTGGAACTCTGAGCTACAGTCTAGACACAAGACAAGGTACCAACTTATTCTGAAGCGGAGGGAAGCAGTGAAAGGCATGAGACAGCTATGAGCTAAGCATTAAATGAAACACACTCCAAGCTTAATATCTTGGAATCTATGACATACCTGCCCTTCTTTGTTCTTCTATGGAACCCAGTGATCACCAGCCATTGGACAATTGCAGGATGGTGTGATTTAAAGGCTCAGGGAATCATGCTTTTCAGAAAAGGAAGGAGAGGGCTCGTTTCTCTGGCCTCTGTTTTGTTAACATAAGAGTTTGTACAAAAGAATTTAAGATATTGCACTAAAATTTTATTTCTTGTTAGTAGTGAACCACAGATCAATTCATTAAAAATATTTTTGTTCATCATGCCTAAAATGAAGGCCATCCGTTTGCATGAAAAATATATTAGATTTATGACAACCTTTTGCCATTAGAGCATTAGAAGTGAATCAAAAAAACATCAAGCCCTAAGAAGCAGATGCATTAAACATCTCCCTTTTACGTTTTTGAGTTTTAGAGTTAAATTTTCTATCAGGGAAGCTCAGAAGATACAAAGAATTCCTTTTCCATCTTAAAAAAAAAAATGGCATGCCTGGTTGTATTAAAATAATACTACACACATGGAGACATTTAACAGAGTATTTTTAAATCTTTAAAAGCAACACAGCTGCATATAAGTTTGTTGATGTGTAGGAGCAACTCTTCTTTTTTAAAAAAGAACTCAATATAAGCTTTCTACAACTCTTATTTTGTGATTTTGTGGACATCATAAACATCATGCTCTATAATAGTTATCTACATTCTGGAAATTTTTATTATTTTTTAAAATTTTTTATTTTTATTTATTTTTTAAAAGATTTTATGTATTTATTTATTTGAGAGAAAAAATGAGAGTGAGAGTATGAGAAGGGGGAGGGTCAGAGGGAGAAGCAGACTCCCCGCTGAGCAGGGACCCTCATGCAGGACTCAATCCTGGGACTCCAGGACCACGACCTGAGCTTAAGGCAGTTGCTTAACCAACTGAACCACCCAGGCACCCTGGAAATTTTTTAAGGGAGGTTTTTTTGTTTCCTTGTTAAAACTCTCAAAACTTTGAGCCAAGTAGGGCTATGAACTTTGAGCCAAGAAAGGATATAAAAGGAAAAATAATGCAAAGGTTTTTTTTTTCTTTTTCTTTCTTTCTTTTTTTTTTTTTTTTAAAGATTATTTATTTATTTATTTGACAGAGAGAGAGATCACCAGTAAATAGAGAGGCAGGCAGGGAGAGAGAGAGAGGGAAGCAGGCTCCCTGCTGAGCAGAGAGCCTGATGTGGGACTCGATCCCAGGACCCTGAGATCATGACCTGAGCCGAAGGCAGCGGCTTAACCCACTGAGCCACCCAGGCACCCCTTTTTTTTTTTTTTAAATAAACCTCTACCTACCTACCCACCTACATATCAAATATCTACCTAACAAGTTTGTGCACATCAGCACACATGCATTAAGCAACTAATCAGTATAGTGTTTTCACCTAGGTATTTCAAGTACACAAACAGATATTTCTTGTGATCATGAAAATAAAAAGATAAATTACAGTAAATGATAGTATATGCTACATACCAAAAAGCGACAAAGGCAAGAGATGTAGACCAGTGTTATTCAATCTGTAACCCACAGGCACATGCCAGTCCCCAGACCGTCCTGGTCTAGGTAATATAAATACAGAAATTGGGAATATACGTTTAGAAAGTTTCATAGAAATTTGACAGAGTGATTTTATGTTTGTTGACTCTCATAATTATGTATCTGTCCTTGATTTCATATAGCTTTGTGGTTTTTAAAAAAAATTTTTTTTATTCTAGTTGTTTATTTGTATTATATTTTGCAAAAACAGATGTCTATGAATGGTAATTTTAAAAAACAGGCATGGTCCTTCACTCTGAACAATACTGAGACAGAACATATATATGCATTTACACCTACACACATGGCAAGCATCCTGTTCCAGTAGAAAAATACCCTATGAGAGAGCATGCATGTAGATTCCTTCTGTCCTCAGTTATTGTCAGAAAAGGAAGTTCTTCCTTTGAAACCCTACATTTTCTATCTCAGAAAAAACCTTCCTCTACCTTTTGTCTTCAGAAGCTATTATCTTTCAAGATAATGATTATCACCATTTGTCCTGAGGGTTTAGTATGAAGAGTGAAAGTCACATTTCTTGCTAAAAATCAAGAATCTTCATGAAATCCCAATATTTTATCTTTGGTTTTGTTTCCCTTGCCTCAAGAGACATATCTAGTAAGAAGCTGCTACAGCTAGTGTCAAAGAGGTTACTGCCTGTGTTCTCCTCTAGGATTTTAATGGTTTCATGTCTCACTTTTAGGTCTTTAATTCATTTGGAACTTATTTTTCTGTCTGGTGTAAGCAAATGGTCCAGTTTCGTTTCTTTGCATTTTGCTGTCCAGTCTATTTTTTTACCCATTGATATTATTTTCTGCTTTGTCAAAGATTAATTGACCATAGAGTTGTGGGTTCATTTCTGGGTTTTCTATTCTATTCCATTGATCCGTGTGTCTGTTTCCGTGCCATTAACATACTGTCTTGATCACTACAGCTTTGTAATATAGCTTAAAGTCTGCAAATGTGATGCCTCTAGCTTTGCTTCTCTTTTTCAAGGTTGCTTTGGCTATTTGGGATCTTTTGCAGTTCCATACTGATTTTAGGATTATTTGTTCTAGCTCTGTGAAAAATGCTAGTGGTATTTTGATAGGGATTGCATTGAATGTGTAGCTTTGGGTAGTACAGAAATTGTAGCAATATTTGTTCTTCTGATCCATGAGCATGGAATGTCTTTCCATTTCTTTGTGTTGTCTTAAGTTTCTTTCATCAGTGTTTTATAGTCTTCAGAGTACAGGTCTTTCATCCCTTTGGTTGGGTTTATTCCTAGATATCTTACGGGTTCTGGTGCAGCTGTAAATGGGATTGATCTTTGTTTTCTCTTTCTGCTGCTTCATTATTGGTGTATAGAAATGTAACAGGGGCACCTGTGTGGCTCCATCAGTTAAGTGTCTGACTCTTGATTTTAGCTCAGGTCATGATCTTGGAGCCCTGAGAATCCTGGGTTGGGCTTTGCACTCAGCAGGGAGTCTACTTGAGGGTTCTCTCTCTCCCTCTCCCTCTGCCTCTCCTCCAATTCATGCATGCACTCTCTCTCTCTCTTTCTAAAATAAATAAATAAATCTTGTTTGTTTTTCTTTTTTTTTTAAGAAATGCAACAGATTTTTGTGTGTTGATTTTGTGTCCTGTGACTTTACTGAATTTGTCTATCAATTCTAGCAGATTTTGGTGGTCTTTTTGGTTTTCTATAAAGAATATTATGACATCTGCAAATGATGAAAGTTTTACTTCTTTCTACCTGTCATTTATTTCCTTTTATTGTCTGATTGCTGTGGCTAGGACTTCCAATACTATGTTAAACAATAGTGGTGAGAGTGGACATCCCTGTCTTGTTCCTGACCATAGAAAAAAATTTCTCAGTTTTTTCCCACTGAGGATGATATTTGCTGTGAGTTTTTCATATGCCACCTTTATTATGTTGAATTATGTTCCCTCTAAACCTTATTTGAGGGCTTTTATTATGAATCAACATTGTACTTTGTCCAATACTTTTTGTGTACCTATTGAAATGATTGTATGGTTCTTATCCTTTCTTTTATCAATGTGGCATATCATGTTGATTGATCTGTGAATGCCGAACCACCCTCACAACCTAGGAGTAAATCCCACTGGATTATGGTGAATGATTCTTCTGGTGTATGGTTAGATTGGGGGGGGTGGTTAGTGTTTTATTTAGAATTTTTACATCCATGTTCATCAGGGACTTTGATCTATGATTGTCTTTTTTAGTGGAGTCTTCATCTGGTTTCAGTATCAGTGTAATGTTGGCCTCATAGAATGAATTTGGAAGTTTTCTTTCCTTTTCTATTCTTTGGAATAGATTGAGAAGAATAGGTATTAATTCTTCTTTATTTGTTTGGAAGAGAGCACCTGGGTGGCTCAGAGGGTTAAGCTGCTGCCTTCGGCTCAGGTCATGATCTAAGGGTCCTGGGATCGAGTTCCACATCGGGCTCTCTGCTCAGCAGAGGACCTGCTTCCCTTCCTCTCTCTCTGCCTGTCTCTCTGCCTTCTTGTGATCTCTCTCTGTCAAATAAATAAATAAAATCTTTAAAAAAAAAATGTTTGGAAGAATTCACCTATGAAGCCATCTGGCCCTGAATTTTTGTTTATTAGATTTTTTATCACTGATTCAATTTCTTTGCTGGTTATTGGTCCGTTCAAATTTTCTATTTTCTCAAAATAAAAAGCTTTTACATAGTGAAGGAAATGATCAACACAACTAAAAGGCAACCTACTGAATGAGAGATGATATTTGCAAATAACATAACAGATAAAAGGTTAGTATCCAAAATACATAAAGAACTTACAAAATTCAACACCCCCAAAACAAATAATCTAATTAAAAATGGGCAGAAGACATGAATAGACGTTTTTCCAGAGAAGACCTACAGATAGCCAAGAGACCATATGAAAAGGTATTCAACATAAGTCATCATCAGGGAAATGCAAATCAAAACTACAGTGAGATATCACTTTACAACTTGTCCGAATGGCTAAAACCAAAAACACAGGAAACAACAGATGTTAGTGAGGATGAGGAGAAAGGGGGAGTGCACTATTAAGGGGAGTGCAAACTCGTGCCACCACTGTGGAAGACAGTTTGGAGGCTCCTTAGAAAGTAAAAAATAGAACTACCCTATGACCCAGCATTGCACTAGTAGATATTTATCCCAAAGATACAGAAACTAATATTACACGGTATGTTACCTAACTGGAATTTAAATAAAAACCTAAAGAAAAACACACAAGTATCTTACAAAAACCTTAAGGAAAAGAAAGCTAAAAGAATCCTGGAAGAAAAATTTAAAAGATACCCTGTCAAAGTCTGTTATATTATTTTTCCAACTTATTTGGATACAGAAACCATTTAAAGGACAAACTCCCATTTTCATATTTGCCTAAAAAACTTCCTATAAAGCTAAGGGAAAATAATTAAAGGCCTGTGCTTTTATAAGGTAAAGATACCTTATTACATATATATTATAGATTTCTATGTTAAATATTATATATTATTTTGTATAGATTATATATTATAAATATATATTATATATTTATTGTATTATACATGCCATATTATTTTATAATACATGGGCTGTATATAAGAGAAGTATATCATTATACTTTTTATATTAATTATATAATTTTATAGATTATTAATACTAATACAAGCATAGATTTATGAAAATTTAGAATTGAAGGAGATCGTCAAGGTTTGGCCAGGCATTTTACAAAATATGTTACATGGAAATATCATGAAGAGTCAGTCAGAAGTAAAAAAGCTTTTGTTCTTAAAGAAGTTTGGATACTTTTGAATTAAATAAAGTTACTGCTGCTGGATTTCTCATAGTCTTTAGTAATATTTTCTGAATAAAGGGTCCCTGCATTTTTGTTTTGCACTGAGCCCCACAGATTATGTAGCCAGTATTTCTAGGAGGCTTGAACTGAGGAGGAAACTTTTGCACAATAATCTGAGGGAGGTAAGAAGAAAGCTGTGTAGCTAGTGGGGGAAGAACATTCTGGGCAGAGGGAAAAGCATGTGCAAAGCCTCTGAGCAAAAACATGTGTATTGTGTTCTGGTCACAAAAAGAAGGAAGGAAAAAATGAGCAAAGGGGAGAGAAGAAGCAGCTGAGGTCATAGTTTGAGGTGGGGGATTTGAGGTGGGGGAAGTGGGGCCAGGACCATGATGGGGCCCTGGAAGGCCACCATGAAGATCTTTAGCTTTTCTCTATGTGAGAAGGAAACACAGGAGAGGAAGATTTTTTGAGCAGTGACATGATCTGATTTACATTTAAATAGGGCCACCTTTGCTACAGGGTGGAAGGTCTACTTCAGCAGAAATGTGAAATTGGGGGATGGGCAGGGAGAACATTAAAGCCAAAGCAAGAAGACCACTTCAGAGGCACTACAATGGTCCAAGCAAGAGATGATGGTGGCCAGGAGATATTCTGAAAGGGGCACAAACAATCCATGCTGAATGGTTGGCTGTGGATGTCAGAGAGGGTCAAGATGACCACATGAGTTTTGGTTTGCAGCGACCAACAAAATGGAATTGCGGAAAATAAATAAGGAGTGAGTTTTAAGGAAAACTTCAGGGGTTCCACGTGGACATGTTAAGTTTGAAAATACAGGGTATACATCTGCATATAAATGTTAGGACTCAAAGGAGATGGCGTGGGTGAGAAATATAAATTTGAAAGTAGTCAATTTACGGGTTGTATATAAAACTGTGGTATTGGAATACATTCTGAAGGAGGGGGAATTGATCTGGACAAGTAGAGCCCAGATTTGAGCCTTGGGATATGTGAAAATTGAAGTGACCAGGGAGATGAGAACATACTTGCAAAAAGGCTAAGACTTTTTGGCAAAATCCAAGATTAGCATCTTTTCAATCATCCTTATCCTTTTTTGATACCCATAATATTAGCAATGCTTCCCTTGTAAAGATTTAATGGCATAATTTACTTATTTTTATTTTTTAAAAATATTTTATTTATTTATTTGTGAGAGAGAGAAAGGGAGCAAAGCAGGGGGAGTGGCAGGCAGAGAAGGCAGAAAAGTCAGAAGGAGAAACAGCCTCCTCCTGAGCTAGGAGCCTGATGTGGAAGACTGGATCCCAGGATCCTGGGATCATGACCTGCGCTGAAGGCATCCCTGCTCTAGATAAGTAAATTATGCCATGAGGAATGCCTGGGTGGCTCAGTAGGTTAAGTGTCTGCCTTTGGCTCAGGCCATGATCCCAGGACCCTGGAATCAAGTCGCACCTCAGGCTCTGTGCTCAGGGGGAGTCTACTTTTTCCCTCAACCTGCCACTCTCCCTGCTTGTGGTCTCTCCCTCTCTCTCTCTCTTTCTCTGACAAACTAATAAAATCTTTTTTAAAAAATAGATATATAGAGTGATCTCTGGCCCATAGTAAGATTCAATAAATTATAGCTATTTATTATTAATATTTAAAAATTGCCTTATTTATTTCAGCAATGAGGAAGCAGTTTTAGTGATTCTCAGAAGTTCCCTTAGCTAATAACTGAGAGAACCAGAGTCATATCCAAGCCCTTTTGTCTCCTAAAATCTGTGCTTTATCCATGGCTTGTTCTATATGACTTTGCTCCCAAATATGTTTACCTATGCCAACCAGGAAATAAAATTTAAAATTCACAATCACCAGTCATGTATTGAGCTCTTTAATGTCCAAGAAACAGATTGGAACAGAAATAGTTACTGTGAACATTTAGTGAGCATGTAACGCATGAACAACATGTTATTTCATTTAACACTCTCAACAGCCCTATAAGAGAAGAAATATTACAACTCCTTTTTACAAATAATGTGAGTTTTGGAGCAGTTAAGTAAGTGTCTTTAGAGACACGTGTATAGGCTAAAAAGAACAATTGTTAGAGTGACATGGATGAGGTGTTTCAGGTATATGATTTCAGTGTGGGATCTTGGTGATCTTTAGTATTAGTGATTAATATTTACCAGCTTACCAGAAAACATGAACTATTGGCCCAAACTCTTTTTTCAGGAGTGCCTGTTTATTTGTTTCCAGCTTTATTAAGATATGATTGATAAATTAACATTGTCTGTATTTAAAGTGTATAATGAGGGCGGCTGGGTGGCTCAGTGGGTTAAGCCTCTGCCTTCGGCTCAGGGCACAATCTCAGGGTCCTGGGATCAAGCCCGCAGTCGGACTCTCCGCTCAGTGGGGAGTCTGCTTCCCTTCCTCTCTCTCTGCCTGCCTCTCTGCCTACTTGTGATCTCTGTCTGTCAAATAAATAAATAAAAATCTTTTAAAAAATAAAGTGTATAATGAAATGTTTTGATACAAGGAAGGTATACTTGTATAAGGGAAGCTTAAATTCTATCAATAATTTTCCCGGGGAGGGGGATTAGTTTTTCTCCTTCTGTCTTCCTTCATTGCTCCATTTCCTTCTTCCGTTCCTTCTTTCCTCCCTCCCTTCCACCCTTCCTTCCTTCCTCTCTCACAGAGACGACCTGAATTCAGATGCAAAGCAGCCCTGTATAGGGTTATCAAAAAGCTGAAGGAAAACTCAACTTCAGGGTTTACGCAAACAAAGAGAAATAACTCCGCCAGAAGTAACAGATGGCTGTTTCTCGTGTTTTTTTTGTTTAGTCAACTTTCAGTGTGAAGCATACAAGTTGTCTTCACTTCCATGTCCCTATACACCTCTGTTATAACCCCTGCTACGTTTTACAGGTTTCCTCGCTATCAGAAAGTAGAGCATTTTCTTGAAAACTTTCATAAGCCTAAATGGTGTAAAGGAAAAAAAGTAATTATCACTAAGTTACATGGAAAAAATTTTGAGCCTTCCCTAGTCCCCCAAAATAACTTCTCTTAGGCATTTCTTACACTTTAGGACACATCTTGCTAAGGAATGCACAAAATAAGTTGAGATAAAAAGACACAGCCCACAGCCATGATGGCTGGGTGCTGAGATGCTGAATGTAGTTCCCCAGGGAAGGAACCAGAGGGGAAAGGAACCAGACTGGGCAGGATCCTGACGGGGCAGCCCTCATTGCTGCTCTGGGTGCAAGCTGCCCCCGTTGAGGCTCACTGCAAAACAAATGCTGAATTATATTTTCCCTTTTCATCTTTTTTTTTTTTCATAAAAGTAAAAATCTTCTTTATATTTCTTTTGGTTAGTTTGAAAACAGATCTTTCCTAAAAGCAAAGTGGCAGAAGGCAAATTTTCAAAAAGCATGTGATTCCTGTATCAGAACGTATCTAATTCTGTGATCTGTACTGCACTGGAATGAGTCACCTGAAGATTTAGGACTAGGCTTTTCAAGAATTAAAAGCCTTGTTTGAAAGAATAGCAAGGAGCCCAGTAAACGGGTAATACAACAGAGTGGTTGGGGGCGGGGGGGGAGTCTGAAGATAGAATGCAAAGGATTGAACTTTGTTCTGTCACTTACCAGCTTTATGACCAGAGACCATTATGATCATCTAACCTAACTGAGCCTCAGTTTCCACATCTTTGAAAAAGGGATAACAGAATCTCTCCCTCGAGGTTACTAGGAGGACTACATATGTAGCAATTAATACATGTGGCCTATGATACTGATCCCTTTTCCTGAAATGTTTTCCCTGAATATCAACAAGGCAAATTCTCTTATCTCCTTCCAGAATCCAGATATCATCTTTCCAATGAGCTATACCCAGACCATCACATTTTAATCACAAAACCCTCTATCCCATCCTTGGCTCCCCAGTTCTCCTGTTCTGATTTTACTATTTTTATAACACATATCATTTTCTAACATAATATATAATTTACTTGTTCATTATGTGCTACTTACTAAGCTGGAAATTTGATATTTGGGACTTAAGGAGATTCCAGTTTAAAACAGCTGTGTCTGATTACATGTTTGGCCACTTACTGAAGTGTGACATTAGCATGTAATGACTGAGGTTAGCTTCTTTTGAAATAAGTCCTTGAACACTAAACCTTCTTAATATTTATTCCTGAAAAGCTAAAGGAATACTTCCCCAGGGGTTTGTGTACAGATTATGTGCAGTGGTCAGAGAGGTGCCACTTTTGGACATGGCTGGGTGGTTCCTGAATGACTGTCTTGCACATAACAACATAAACTCTGGAAAGAATATAAGAAACCATTGCCTAGAAAATACTGGAAAGTCATCCCAAACAGGAAAATTCTGGAGGGGGATTGGCTATTGGAAAAAGGAAATACCACTGGGTGAGTTCCTGTTCTTATAGCAGTCCATGATGTTAGTGGCCCAAAGAATTAGAAGACAGATTTCAGAGCCATTATAGAAATAGGGAGATTTCCTGGGTGAACAGAACAGAGAGAGCGCACCATAAATTCTGCGTATAAACTTAACTTAAATCCCTGCTGATCTCTCAACTTACAAGGATAGTTAGCAGCAAACTCCTAATGGCTCATCCAAAGCAAAAAGAACTGGATTAAAATTTCAGCTGCTGCCCGCTGTAGGGAGACAAAAATTTGCAGTTGACTTCAGCCGAATTAACTGTTTGAAAGACAAACTAACAAAAATCAATACGCCTCATAGGAATATAGCTCTATCAAGAGTCCAGACAATGTACCATGTATGATTTCCAGGATACAACCCAAGTTTTATGACTGAATTTCATGACTGAAAAATGTAAGGTAGGCAACGCAAAGTCATTGGATAGATTAAAGATGAGAAATAGTTAATCAATTTAAAGATAAATCAATAGAAATATTCTAACACAAAGAATGGTGATTTTAAAAAAACAGGCGTGGTTTCTCTGGAGATTTGTTTTTGTTCTTGTTTTTTTTGTTGTTGTTGTTTGTATGTTTGTTTGAGGACTGTAGCTAGACCATCTGGAGCCCCATTACAGGGACCTTTCAGAACTCACAGTCTGACTCAGATTGGTGGGTTTACCCACAGAGGCTCTCAAACCACAGCGAGAAGGGGTGGAGCTTGTTCACAGGCCACGTTATGATCTACAGCCTCGATGGAGCTCTAGATGAGTATTACTTAATGCATAGGTAGATGTGATTCCTGAGTCTCTTGGCATATGGTGCTGGTGACAGCAGCAAGCCAAGTGGGGCTGTAGCTGGGTCCTGAGGGGTATAGGGTTGTTTCTAGGTCTGTAGTCAGGATCATAGTTGGTGAGTCAGCAACCGGGGCCTGGGCCTGTATTCTCAAAATGGCTCTCCTCAGTCTTGGACTACACCAGGGTTTCAGGATCTCCAGTGCGGATCCCAAAGTTCCCTCAAAGGTACTTAGTCCATGGATGGATGCCACATCACTATTGTTCAGAGAGGATGTGGGATGGCGGGCGCCTTATTATATCTTGCTGTCATCACTCTCTGCAACCTTAGTATTTTGATCTAGCCTTTCCTTGGTGTATTAGCTAGTCCTCCCTCAGAAATAGAACCAGTAGGATATGTATATAGAGAGAAGGAGATTTATTATAAGAACTTGACTCATATGATCCTGGAGGATGGCAAGCTCAAATCTTCAGTGTGAGTCAGGAGGCTGGAGACCCAGGAGAGTTGATGGTGCTGATAAAGCAGTTGGATAGAGAATTCCTTCTTGGTCTGGGAAGCTGTGCTACTTGGATCTTCACTTGATTGGATGAGGCCCACCCACATTATAGAGGGTTATTAGGTTACTCAATACTCACCAATTTAAATGTTAATCTCATCCAAAAACATCATCCTGGTTGATACATCAAATTAACCACCATATATGACAACCTATATCTTCATCATTTTTTTAAGAGTCTTGGTGTCGCCTCGTTAAGAATATTTGCATTATCCCAAAGTCTGATGGCAGAACAAGGGAAGAAACTATGGGACCAGGTTCTCATCAAATCATAACTCTCTTTTCCCTGATGTTAGTTATACAAGATGACTGTCCTAAGATGGTTATGCCACATTGACAAAATCAAATTGAGATTTAAGATACTATCTGATCAGTTTTTAGCAATTTCAGCAGCCTGTTCAGTTAATTAGAGCAGGAAGAAAACCATCTCTTTTCTCAAAGTTATTTCTTTTGGTTTAAATAGTTCATGTCATAGCTTTGCCTGATAGATAAACCCATTTTTTAAAGCCATAGATCTTGTTAGCTAGATAGCTTCATAATTTTATAGATTTAGCTACTGCTTTTAGTGGGAAGATATTTTTATGGATCAAATTATTCATTCTAGGGTATACAAGGCCAGAATTGAATCTGGTATTTTACTGTGTGAGACCAAAATTTATATGGAAGAGATCTACATTCTATACATACTATGCAAGTTTTTTTTTTCTTTGTAATCTTCATAAAGCTTGCTCCCCTATCCCCTTAAGTAATGTGCTTGGGTTTGAGATAGGTTAATTCAATGAAAGGTGTACTTTCTTTTCTGAGAACATCTGACACACTCACTCAGAGTGGCCAAATGCTGATGTGTTATTGACATTGCCATGGAGCAGTATAATCAGACTCATTTATCAGTTTTTGCTCAGGAGGACCTGGAAGTGAGCTAATTTAGAGATTGAATTATCTCTGGCCCTCAGAGCCAGATGGCAAGTTCCTGTGAAGGTGAGAAATATTGCTTCCAAGCATTATTGGAAAGTAATCTCCACACCTGCCACAGCCTATAGAGCAGACTGATAAAAACAGAACATTCTACATTCCTCCCACCAACCCATGGCCCCAGACAAACACTCTACAGCCAGAATCAACTTCAGCATGAAATGCAGAAGTTATCAGTCCCTTTGCTTACAAGTCCCATTTGACCCAAACTCTCTCAAATACTGACTACATTTTCAAATAGAAAACTTGGGTTAGCTATCACTTTCCACCCAGGTGCTTAAGTAAGTCTTTTCTTCTTTTCATTATGAAACAGCATGGTCAAAGGCAGGGAAGAATGAAGAATGGGGAAAACACTCATGTGTTGGTTTACGGGAGTATTATTAAAGAGAAGGAATTACTTTGCTTCAAAGGAAGAGATTTAAAATACCTGTATAATGTTTCTAAAAGGGATAATGAAAGGTTTGACCAGAGTTCTACTTCTTGCACTGATGTTTTTTGACCTGCATGTACATATTCAAACACACACACGCACACAAACACACATACATCTTTGTAATATGTGGATTCTATATATCTTGCCTGCCCCTTGGGGTTATTAAAGAGTGATTCATTCATTTTCTCACTTAATAACTATGTTTTATGGGAGGGATGAAAACATGCAGAAGGCATAGTCTAGTTTCTGAAGGAACCATCTTGGGAAAAGGATTAAGTCATGCAATAATATGGGTAGTAACTCCTATTATTTTAAAAAGTTCATATTGCACTAATATGTTTTCATAATTGGAGGCATTTTATTTTCATCTAGACATACCAAATATGGGCATGTTCAGAATTATTAGAGCCAGATGGTTTATAATAACATATTGAGTTGACATTTTCAGAGTTTTTCATTGTTCTATCCACAATATCTTATCGTTTTTAACACGAATGTTTCTTATTATGTTCCTTTGGCTGTTTGAAATTAATAACAAAAACTTGATAGAGGCATGGGAGAACATGGGCTTTCAATCTAGCCAGACCTCGTTGACTCTTGATTTTACCAGTGAGTCACTAGGTAACCTTGGGAATGTCACATGAACTCTCTGACCTTTATTGTCCTCATCTATTGAATGGGGAGAATGATCTTTAATTTTTAAAGTATTTTTTTAATAAGAGTTATCTCTAATTCTATATTTTAAAAGCACCTCAGAGGGTAAGTAGTTCTATAAATGGCAAAAATAAATGGTGGTCTGATTTTGTTTCATATAAAACCTGATTATTATAATATGACAAATCTGTTGAAGACCTCAAAGTCATACCTTTCCAAACCCAACTCTAGGGAATCATTTCAAGAAGGCCTTAAATTATTTTTTTAAGATTTATTTATTTATTTGAGAAAGAGAGAAAGTGAATGAACAGGAAAAGAGGTAGAGGGAGAGGGAGAGGGAGAGAATCTTAAGCAGAACCCCGCTGATGAGAAGTCTGATATAGTACTCTATCCCAGGGCCCCAAGATCATGACCTAAGCTGAAATCAGAATCAGATGCTTAACAGATGCAACTGAACCACCCAAGTGCCCCTTAAAATTTTTTTGTGTTACAAATTTTAGTCAGTTAACATAGAGTCAATATTGGGTCTTAAAATTTTTAAAAAGCTATCTATGAATGTTGTAAGAGATTTTTGTCATAATAAATAAAGACGTCTATAAAGTCATTCATATGACATCCTTCTCAGCCTGGGAGGGCAAAACAAAATGTTAAATCCAACAAGGGGATGAGGACTTCAGGCTGCTGCTATGTTTTTTCCTTCCAAGAGGGATAGCTCTTAATCAGAGTGTATTCTCCATTCAAAATAATCTGTGAAGACTGGCATGAAAATGCAGATTCCTAATTGAACAAAGACAATTATTTCCAGATTGAAGTACAGTGGTGAATAGCTCTGTGCTCCAATTATCGTCAGACTTTTATTTCAAATGGGAGGCTGAAATCACAGATGAGTTAGCCTTAATTGGGAGAAATGGCTGCAATTGTACTTTTAATACCCGACTGTAACAACGTCTATGTAGGTCACCTTTTCTCATGGATACATGACAGTGCCCTGTTTATGTCCATTTGGGACAGCAAGCTGTAATGGCAAAAGGGATAGCCTTCTCTCAAACAAAGGTAAAATCACACAGAAGTTACTCAGAGCCAGAAAACAGTAAAGCTTTTAAATAAAGCAATCAAAGAGTACATTATTATAGCTATATATAAATCACAAATTAATGTGAAAACCTAACTCAAGATAGTGGTTCAAGCAACATTTTCCTTGATCCTGACAATTCTTTCATAATACATCCACAGAGAAACTATCAGAAGGTAGCCCTGCTCTAGAATAGATGCCCCCACCCCTGACCCCACCCAAAATCAGGGCAGGTCTAGCAGATGAAAAAGAGGCGATGGAAAACATACATACACACACACACACACACACACATACATACACACACACACAAATAAGAAGTATATACAAAGTCTGTGCTTCTCAAACAACCAGCGTGCACTAAAAAAGCGTCCGCTGAATGGCTGAGTTGGAAATGGTGATGGGTTGGGAGAGGTGAAGGTATAGAAACTCTTAGTGATGATTCCTCCCCTCAAATTCTCCTTTCCTTCCAGCTGGGTACTTTAGACTGGGACATGTGCAGGCACATCACCAACATGATGAATCCTTTGCATTTGTGTAGATAGTCCTAGTTTTCAAAGGGGGTTCACAAGCTGCATTTCAATTGATTCTCATCCCTCCAAGCATCATTCCATTACATGAATGAAGAAACAGGTCCAGATCCTTGCTTAGGGTTACAGAACGAATGAGCATGGAGCTGGGATTAGGACCCAGTCTTCGATTGATGCTAACTAACCCAGGATATAATGTGTCACTGGAGGAATTGCAAATGACTTTAACAACTTAGCCTGGGGACCACAACATGCCACTATCTATGGAGTCAGAGAAACAACAATAAAAACACCTGGGCTGTCTGTTGCCTTACTTTCACTAGCATTTGTAATTAGCAAGATATTTATTGTGATCTCCCTTTTGCAGATGTGACAACTGGGACACACAAAGGGTAAGTGACTCCTCCAAATTTGTACATTATTCAAATGCTAGAGCTAGACCTAAATCCGGACACACTGATCCAGGTTCCTACCTCCATCCTTTCTCCTGCTGTTCACAGAATTTATTCATTCACTCAACGAAAGTCACAGCAGCAGACAAAATAGAGCCAAACCCCTCCCCCTATAGAGCCCACATTCTAGTAAGAGAGACAGACAATATACAAAATAAGGGGGGGAAAATATTGTGTATTTGATGATGGTAAGTGCCATAGAGAAAAATAAAGCTGGAAAGGATTTGCTGGGGACAGAGAAGTTCCAGCTTTAGGTTGGGTGGCCCAAGGATGCTCTCCTGAAAGGTGGCATTGGAACAAAGACCTGAAGAAGGCGAGGGAGTGAATCTGCAGGTGTTTGCATTTAAAGCAGAGGGAGGAGTAAGCAGTCCTAAGCTTATGTTTGCCTGGTTTGTTCAAGGAATAGCACAAAAGCTAATGTGGCTGGAGCTGAGTTGGCAAGGAACAACGTAATAAGGGAGGAGGTCCTGGGAGGTCAAATAGAGCTGGGCCTCAGGCCTACCTGAAGTCTTTTCTGAGTGACATGGAAGCTCGTGGAGGGATTTGAGTAAAGGATATCATCAACTGAGGTGTCAAAAAATAAAAATAGCTTCAGGTCTGTGCTGGAAATAGATTGAGCCAATGTCTAAGACAGAAGCAGGAACATCAATGAGGAGACAAATAGTAAAATAGGCAAAAGATGGTAATTGGTTCAGGTTAGGCAGATGGTGAGAAATGGTCAGAAAGGTGAGGAATAAGTCTAAGTCCTACCCCTACTGCTGCCTCTTGGTTGCTAAGTGTCTTGGAGATACTCAATGGGAAAAAGCCCTTGCAATAAAGTGCTGTGGCCAGCAGCAGTGGGAGTAGGTACTCCGATCTTTCTTCAGGAGAGAACCTACTATGAGGAGGGGAGTTCGCTGACAGCCCTCAGCGGCTGAGCCTTCATGATCCCCTGTGGCAGCTTGCTCACTGGGGTCGCATTCTCCCCAGGCTGCTCCCAGACAGTGATGGAACCCAGCAGAGGCAAAGAAGCCAAATTCCTGCCTAAGTCAGCCTCCTCTCACAGACAATCTCTGCTCTGGGTGGACACTTCCTCAGGGCGGCATTGCAGCCCAAGGCTCTTCCTGCCTATCTTCCTTCCTCCCCTCTCTCCTTTCACAGACATCACCCCTGCACTGCTGTCTGAAGGTCTTCCCACCTACCCCTGTTCCCTCTTCCCTATATCCCTCCTAGAGATTCTCCCCACCCCCAATAACCTCTTGCACTCAATTCTTTTTAAAAGATTTTATTTATTTTATTTTAGCGAGAGAGAGAGTGGGAAGAAGGGAAGAGGGAGAGGAAGAGAAACTCAAGCAGGCTCTATGCTGAGCACAGAGCTTGATGCAGGCTTGATCTAGGACCCTGAGATCATGACTTGAGCTGAAACCAAGAGCCAGATGCTTAACCAACTGAGACACTCAGGTGCCCCTCTCTTGCACTTTAAGTTCCACTTGGCATCTGCTTCTCAGAAGACCCAAACTGACATTCATTACCTCTCTTATCAGCCCTAAATTTCAGCAGTTCTGTCTTTCTCTCGGCTGAGGTTCTTGGAGCCCCAAATAGCATATGTAATTGTTTGTTCTAGCCAAGAACAAATACGATATGATTAATAATAATCATGAATATAAACTGAGCTTTTACTATGTGCCAAAAACTGTGCTACATGTTTTACATGGAATATATATTCTTAATCTTTATTACAACCCAATGAGGAATGTACTATTTTCTGTATTAGAAACTTTGTTTAGAAAGGGTAATGGATTTACCCAAATTCAAACAACAGGTAAATGAAGGAGTTATTATTGAATTTGATCAGCTTAGGTATAGAATCTAAACTCCTGCTACTATATCAATCTCAGGACCAGGTCTTCCCACTTTTCTGACACTTTGGCTTCATGCTTCTTGGCTACTCGTTGTCAATCTCCAAATATCAACAAAAGATCTTGACCAAACTTGTCCTTGGTACTCAGCAAGAAATCGGGGTACCAACCTTATGGTTAGACTTCCAGCCAACTTCCCAGGGTCACACAGTTCTACTTCTCTGGAAGAGAACTATTCTCATTTCTCTGCAAATATTAGTCTGATGCCTGGCTAGTGTTTTTGTTACCATATTTCATCATTAGTCTTTTATTAATTTTAATTAATAATAAAATTGTTATTTTAAAATTTAAAATTATAAAATTTAGAAAAATTTTATAAACTATCATGGGGTATAAGAAGAAGCACTAGATTAAGATCAGAAGACCTGAGCTCTGGTCCCAATTCTAACATTAAGATAGTTCAAGACGTTTTTAGTTGCAAATCACAAAACTCCACCTGAACTAGCCAAAGCAAAGAAAGATTTGCAGTCCAAACAGGAAAGTTCAAAATGGTTCTAATTTCGTACGTGACTATCCAGGGATTGAAATAACAGCATTAGGACTCTGTTTCTCTCAGTGAATCAGTCACCTCTGTCTGCCACTCTTTGGCTTTATTCTTGGTATACCCATTTTATTTGACATTAAACATGGCTCCCCTTAACTTCATGCTACATTTTCCTTAACATTGCTGATCACAAAAGAAGTGAAACTGTCTCTCAGTGTTCATACAAATCCCCAAATAAGAACTTGATTTGTCTTGTTTGAGCAGGTGCTTGACAATGAACCAGTCATTGAATTTAGGATGATGATCTACTTTCATGGACCAGCCTGAGTCATAAGTGCATCTTTACAGTGGGGAATGAGGGACCAAATGGTGAGGCAACCTGTCAGTGGGAAACATTTCTTTCTGTAATAAAAGTGAAAAGAATGCTGGGCAAGGAAATGTAACAAGCCTATACAACAAGCCCCAAAGGTCTTCAGAATATAATATACATGCATGCTCCCCCTCAAGACAGGAAACACCAGAACTCATCTATTTGCTACATCCAGCTCAAAGTCCCAAACTTCTGGGTGATATGGTCCAGATATAAAACTAAAACTAAGTTATCTGACCCTATGTATAACTTCCCTTACCACACACATACATATAAAATACTCAGTACACAATGATGAAGTAGGGACAGGCTACTTGCAACAAAGAGCCTGCATTCAAGACAGAGAGAGATAGTAAGTCAGCAGCCTCTACTCTTCATCTGTGATGGAACCCTGAGCAGGTACTGGCAGAACTTCTTTGATTTGATCAGTCCTAGGATCTATCTGCTTTTAGCCAGTTTTAAATGTCAGTAACCAAACCCAAAGACTTTTTCTAGATAAGTCCTTAAAGCCTGCTTTATTTATTTGTATTATCTCTCTCTTCCTCTCAACTCAACATTGGCCAGCTGGAGGCCAAAGCAAAGGTAACTGTGGCTAGGAAGCCAACACAGTCTGAATTCTGCAGTAAACCCAAGTCCTTTAACTGCAAAATTTCTGGCGTCTTTTTTCATTTAACATCTTTCCGTTATTTCCTGCTATTTAGGATCAAGAAGTAGATGACATTTCATTTCTATGAGGCTCTCTATTTCTAGATCCTTTCTCTGTTTTCTTTCTTTTCTTTGAAATTCTTGCCTGAGTACATCTCTTTCTTGGAGTCCTTAGAATACACCCAGAATCCACTAACACACATTAACACCTGGCTTTTCCAAATTCTTTACCTAAAGACACAGACTCCAAAACTATTTCTTGTGCCTTCCAATTGCTGTAGGCAACAGTTTAACCAAATGTTTTTCTATAACATTCAGGGTCTCTGGAAGCTCTTTTTTCTCACCATCTGACAAACAAATACTAAGCCATTGCCATATATCTTAGATTTTGATTACAACATGACACCGCTTCAAGTTTTAGTAGGATGAGCTAAATTGTTATGAACAATACATCTAAAATAAATATAGAGAGTTATTTCTTTATTTATATACCAGTCTGGGGGGTCAATATTCCAAGTTTTTAGGTGATTCTCCTCCATATAGTCATTCAGGGACCCAGGTTCTTTAGATTATGTTGGTCTCATAGACCCGTCATCCCTTGAAGCTCTGCTATCATCTTTGTTCAGACAATAGAATGAGAGGGGGAAGCATAAAGGACCTATGCACTTCTTAAAAACTTTGGCTCAGATATGACATACATCATTTTAACTCACATTCCATTGAGTAGGATTTAGTCATTAGGACTCATCTAACTGCAAATGTAATCTAGTTATATGGCCAGGAAGAAAAGGAAACAGATTATTGATAAACATCTAGGAGTCTCTGTTGTGCTATGTAAAGAAAAAGTGTGTCTAAAGGAGAGTGTTCAACTCTAGATATTTAGTCATTCAGATGACCAAAATGTATTTCTAATATATATTTGGTCAACATCCACAGATCCTGACTTATAGCTTCCAAATCCCTTGGAATTTCCTGAGCAATAAAAATAACAGAAGTATCTTTTTTTATAATATTTGGTCTCTTGTCCTCAGTTTATGGCTTCATTTTATAGTTCTGTTTATGACTTCAGAGCCATAAAGGTAAAACAGATATCTTGTTATTTATAACAAGAACTTTCCCACTGCAACTGGGTTTATGATGATGAGATTAACTTTGGAAATCACCTAAGGATGGAGACTGGTTGCCAGGGGAACCAACCATGATTAGAGTGTAGGAACTTTCAATCCCACCCACTTATTTCTGGGGAGGGGAATGCGGCTAAAGGTAGAGTCAAACACCAATGGCCAACAAGTAAATCAGTCATGCATCTGTAATGAAGCCTATCATCAAACCCCAAAAGGATAGAGTTTGGAGAGCTCTTGGTCTGTGAACATATGGAGATATTGGGGAAAATGACATGTCTGGTGAGGGCATGTGAGAGGAGTGACATATGCATCTCTGCCATCCTGATGTTTTTGAGTTATATCTTTTTACAATAAATTGATGATCTATTAAGTTAAATATTTCTTTGAATTCTGTGAGCTGCTCTAATGGGGTCATTGGAACTGCTAATCTATATGGCCAGTCAGAAGTACAGGCTTGTGATTGGCATCTAAAGTTGGGGTGGGGCTGAGGCAGCCTTGTAGGAATGAGCCCTTAACCTATAGACTCTGATGCTATGTCCAGGCAGATAATGTCAGAATTGAGTTGATTTGTGCCCAGCTGGTGTCAAAGCACTGCTTGTTGTAGGTGTGGGGACTACCCGATACACACACATGTTGGAAGTGGGTCTAGAAACCCAATTTAGTTGGTATCAGTGAAGTGGGATTTGCTAGAAAGGCCCTGCCTGGCTCACAGCAACATGCAGTTTGTGAAGAAAAGATCAAAGGATGGAGAATGAGGAAATCTGTGATTCCTGGGTGAACACATGGTCACCCATGGTAGAGTAGCAACTGTGCTACCATCAATTGCTAAAGACAAGAGTTACCAGTGAAATTTACAGATGGATCCACCTCCTGGGGAGCTGTTTCCCTTGATACATGAAGAAATGAAAACTAATGAGAAAAAGGCAAATATTCTATCCCTTGGTTCCTGTTATCTGTAATACCTAAATTAAAAGTAAAAGAGAAAGTAAAAGGACCTTGAGCCTGGACCAAGCTCAGATTTCAATTGAGTCTGAGTTTGGCGACTAGCTTCAAAACTGCCCCCCACCCAAAGGAAAAATTATGCAGGGACAACAGAAAATATCTCTAAGATCTCTGGTTACCAAGAAGGTAGTGATGTGGGCAAAGTGCAAAACCAAGAAACTATTGAAACCAGAACCTGTAGAATGAAGGAGTTGTTCTATTTTGAGGATTGGTAACATTCGCTTCCTGAAGAACTTTTACTGAAAAGGATTCTGAGATTAACTGACCTAGGGGTTGTATCTTTAGTTTTGAATGCTGTCCTCAGTTTTGAGTGGATGAGCATGTTTGGGTTCATACAAGACCCACAGTTCACTATGGAAAAATCACAGATGGCTATATGTGGTCCAGACACACAGGAGGTTGTTCCTGAAGGAATAGCCAGTCTGATGGACTGGGTAAAAGCTACTGTAAGGTTTGTTTGTTTGTTTATCCTGAGAAGGGAGACTGTCTTTCTCCTCCATGAATGCCAAGTAGAATTGGCATTCCACTTGGTAGAGCAGCTGATATGCTTCATATGCAAGCCATGTGGGACTGACTTTATAATGACCAGGGTATTCACCCACTGAATGTGCCTGCAACCCCGGGTATGTGAATGCACCTTTCACAGGGGCAGCCATATAACCTTACTTTTGCAAAAGGAAAAAGCTACTCAGAAAGCCTTAACAAATCCTGTGCCTCAGCTTCCCCTCCTGAGTCTTGCAGATGCTAATAAAAACATTAGGTTAATTAACAAGAGAATGGGGAGCAATCTGAGGGGAAAGTCAGGGGACTCTTCCCAAGAAGGTGGAGGCTTTTAAAAGGCTATTAGAAAATAAAGGTAAATAGGGGCACCTGGGGTTAAGGCCAGTGGGTTAAAGCCTCTGCCTTCCGCTCAGGTCATGATCCCAGGGTCTTGGAATTGAGCCCCGCATAGGGCTCTCTGCTCAGCGGAGAGCCTGCTTCCTCCTCTCTCTGCCTACCTCTCTGCCTACTTGTGATCTCTGTCTGGTAAATAAATTAAAAAAATAAATAAAGGTAAATAAATCAAATATTGATAGGATTGAAACAAAAAGGAAACAGAAATTCGAGTCACAGAACTCATCCCACCAGGGTGGAAATCTTTAGATGGTTAAGAAATGGGATGAATAAAACAGACACTACATAAGGTTAAGAGTCACAAAAAGACGCTATACAGATTCGCCAACCTTACAAGCTCACCAGCAAGTCCTCTCTATGTTTAAAGGCCAGAAATGAGAGATTACTATGGAAATCATGGTCAGCAAGTGGGCAGTGGTTAGGCAGGTTAACCAAATTAAAGATGGACAGAAGGGTTAGGGTCCCTCAGCTCACCCTCTCATTGGGGACCCAAGGATTTTTGCACAAGAATGAGTAAAATGGTCAGGAGGTGGAGAAGTTTCTGAGGCCCCTTCATAGGAGAATCCCTTGAATTGTGGTAACAAAATCCACTGGTTAAAAAAGTATCAAAATGGAAGCAACTGAATTCCTAGAGGAATTAGAGGAACTAGTACTCTAAGAAATTAGAGTACTAGTTCAATAGAGAATTGAAATGGGAAATTGGTACACTGGTTGTCTTAAGTGGGGGATGGGGATAAAAACATGAAGGACTAGCTTACATGCCTTCCTGCATGGATGTACACGCTACGAGTGTCTCCACTGGATAGATTTCCATGTTTTTCTGATGGATCTTGGGAAGGGGGTATGGGAAAAGTGCTGATATTCTTTC
Organism: Mustela erminea; assembly: GCF_009829155.1. Lineage (NCBI taxonomy): Eukaryota > Metazoa > Chordata > Mammalia > Carnivora > Mustelidae > Mustela > Mustela erminea. The sequence goes on from NC_045619.1 coordinate 18,327,339, forward strand.
TCTCTCATATCACTTCAACTTTTCCCCCCTACCCAATGCAGTTGTCATGGGACCAGGGCTGCAGAGATAAGGGCTGAAAACAGGCATGATTCCTTAGCAAGAAACTGTGACTCTATTTTGTTTAACTTCAATTAGTCAATATATAGTACTTCATTTGTTTCAGATGTAGAGTTCAGTAACGCATCAGTTACATGTAACACCCAGTGTTCTTCCTATCATGCATATCATGTGCCCTCTTTAATGCCCACCACCTAGTTACCCCATCCTCTCTTCGCATCTCCCCTCCAGCAACTCTCAGTTTTTCTTTCCTCTATGATCCTCTGCATGATTCCTTTTATTCCACATAGGAGTGACTATGTTTTTAACCTTTATGTCAGAACTCCTAAGAGCTGGCAGGATGTGCCTTCACTTCCTGAGGCAGAAGTAAGGTTAACAGTGAATGCAGCCTTCTTGCTTGGTGGTTAAGATAGCCTTCTAGTCTTGGTCCCATATAACCTGATCCTATCTGAATAGAAGTGGGTGACGCAGAGGCACTTGCTGGGCTAGAACTACTGCCTGCGATCCAGACCAGCACAATGACCAAACCTAATGTTCCTTTCAAAGGTGAAAGAGTTTGGGTACAAGGGTAGAGAAGGGAAAGAGCAGCTAAATAAATGAGGGAAACCCACTATTAGGGTAACACCTTTGAAGAGGCTCAGAGCAAGAGATGATGTCTCTTAGCTCAGTTATACCAGATCTCTGAAATGGTGAAGCCATTTTTGCCAAGACCACTCCTGCTTTTAGAATCTGACATGATCAGATGTAAGGCTGTCAGCATAACTTAAGTACACCCTGGGTGCACATCATATTCATATTGTGTGATGAGCTAGATAGATTTTAATGATGGGATGAGATTCTAATAATGTGCTAGTATGATTGCTTTTGCTATAAAGGATCAACGGATGGACTATAATATTATAATTTATTATAAAAATATATATTTGGTCTTGGTCCATGTTTCTAGCACATGGTGCTCAAAACCCTAGGGATTTCCTAAGTGTTTGCAGTGATAAATGTGTCTTTTGTTATGTTAATTAGGTGACTTTGGGAAAGCACCTAAGGATGGGAGATGGTTGTCAGACATGTGACTAACATGTGACTGGGGGTTGGAACTTTCAGTTCCACCCTCTGGACTCCATTGAGGAGAGAAGTTCTAGAGATGGAGTTATCACCAATGGCCAATGATTTAGTCAGCCATGCCTATGAAATAAAGCCTCTATACAAATCTAAAAAGATGGGGGTTTGGAGAGCTTCTGGCATGGTAAACACATGAAGATCTGGGAAACTAGTGCATTCAGAGAGGCATGGAAGTTCTGTCTCTCCTCATACCCCTCTCATGCATCTCTTATCTCTGTCTGTTTTGAGCTTTTATCGTAAACTGGTAGTTTAGTGAGTAAACGCATTTTCTGAATTCTGTGAGCTGCTCTCAAAAATTAACTGAACCCAAGGAGGGGGTCCTGGGAAACTTGGATTTAAAGCCAGTTTGTCAGAAGTAGGGCTAACAATCTGAACTCTTGATTAGCATCTGAAGTTCAAGGAGAGCGTTGTCAGAAACTTCAATTTACAGCACAGGTGATAACCTGCATTTGCAACTAGCAGCTGAAGTTTGTGTATAGGGAGAGCAGATTCTTCTTGCAAGAATCTGGTGCAATGCCTGGGTAGATAGTGTCAGAATTGAGTTGATTTATAGGACACCCAGCTAGTATCAGAGCACTGCTTATTGTATATATGGGGAATGCCCACCCCAAAATTGAAACTGGTCAGAATATCTTTAGAGATCAGATAAGTTAAGAGCTGATATATAACCGATTTAGATAGTGGTGATTTGAAGGTGAATTTCTGTGAAATTAACAATTAGCCAGGCTAGCTGGCTTGCCAAAAACTGATAAATAAGGAAACAATGGAGGCCTCAGATGTAGTCATCCCTTTCAAGACCCATGGATAAGAATGGCAGGAAAAAGCTGGGTACAGTGAGGTGGGGTAGACAGGATTTTCATTTTTTTTTAATTGAAAGAACTCAAGTATATATAAATATTGATAGAGAAGCTGCCGACAGAGAGGGAGATATCTGTAAATCAGCAAAAAAAAAGGAGAATAACATATGATGTAAGGACCCCAATAAGGCAGCAATAGGCTTCTAGAAAAAGTAAAAACATGCTTCTTTACTGCAGGACTTCTTGGAATCTTTGATATGTAATTAGATTATCTTAGCACAATAATGTTAAGTAACTCACTTCATCAGTTGATGGTTTAAAACAATACAATTTATTATTGCTCATAAGGCTCCCAGGTGGTTAGATGGTGCTGTGGGTCTTGGCTGGGCTTGTCCACAAATCTGGAAATAGGCTGATTGTTGACTTCTCTTGGCATGGCCTCTGCCATGATGACAACATCAACTTGGTTCTGTTCTGTGTGTAGCATCTTCTAGTAGGCTAACTGGAAGAGAAAGTCAAGGAGCAAACACAGAGTGGAGAAGCACAGCACCCTGAGTCTGCTAACATTCTGTTATCCAAAGTGAGTCACGCAGTCAAACACAAGATGGACCAAGGGACAAAGGAATGTGGTCTACCTTTTGATGAAAAGACCTACAAAGTTCTATTGTAAAGGACACGGATGCAGGGAGGGCTGAATATTTGGGGGCATTGATGCAAGCACTCTACCATAATAAGCTAATATGCATTGTATCTTTAAAAGAGGGAAAATATATAGAGTGTTTTCCAAATTTATATGCCTAGGGAATACTAGGCATAATCTAGAATCTCCTGGGAACACCAATTTTGGAAAAACCAAATTATTGCAAAGTTACCTGGTACCCATTTATTTATTTATCATGTCCCTTTCTCGAAACATGTGTCTATATTTTAAGAAGAACAAGAAAAACTGTTTCCCTTAAATGGTTTACATTATATTCTTTGGACTTGGAGGGTTCAATGATGGGGAGCCACCATATCTGTTACCAAGAGGTAACAGACATTCTAGGTGAAAGACATTTCCTATAATAAAGGGTTAAATCAAAATAGCAGAGATGGTTTAGACCAGGAAATAAAGTATCTAGTGTAGAGGCATGTTATAGGTTGAAGTGTGTCACCCCAAGAATAGGTTGGAGTCCCAGTACCTAAGAATGTGACTGTATCTGGAAAGGGCATTTGCAGAGGTAAGTGAGTTAAGATGCAGTCATTAGAGTGTGCCCTAACCCATTATGGTGTCCTTATAAGAAGAGGAAATTTGGACAAATATAAATATAGGGAGACTATCAGGTGAGCATGAAGGGCCATCTACAAGTCAAGGAGAAAAGCCTGAAACAGGTACTTTTCTCACAGCTCTTGGAAGAAACCAGCACCTACTGGCACCTTGATTTCAGACTTTCAGTCTCCAGAACCGAGACAATAAATTTCTGTCTTTTAAGTATCCAGTTTGCAGGGTTTTGTTACAGCAGCCCTAGAAAAAGAACGCAGGGTGTCTGTGTGTCTGTTGTTTTTCCCTGCCTATCATGTATTCTTCCTGTGATTCTTTTGCAGAACCTCTCCTCTTGGTCTGGATCTGAACCAATGCATAGCTCCAGGAGTTAGCACAATCAATCAGGGTATCCACAGTGATTGATTAGTGAAAACAGGTTGGGATTTTTGTTGAAATCTTTATCAGGAACTGCTATGCTAATGGGATGTAGGCCTGAAGCTAGTAGTGGCCAACTTGCTAATGTGAAGGGATAACCTTCTTGAGACTCTAGCCAATGCAGAAAAAATCCAGTTGGAGAGATGGGGACAAAAAGAGTTCTGATAATATATAATTTTGAGCACCAGACTACAACGATTCCTGAAGCTGCATATTCTTCTGCTTTTCTGTATATGACCCAGAGCTTCTCTTTCTTTGGATTTGATTTTTTTTTTTTTCACTAGAAATTGAAAGAGTTCTGATTAATTGTCTCTTGATCTACTCTTGTCATATTTTTCTTTCCTTCTTAACCCCGTTCTGAATTCTCCATCCAGGAGGTCCTCTCCTTTGCACTTGTGAAGAAACCAGTACAGAGATGAGAGTTAAGTAACCTTTACACACTTCTCATCTTCCTTAGTCTATATGAAATGGGAAAGAAAACATAATCCTACTCTGCTCTTTTGTAGACTCCACTGTTCTCTATATCTCCCTTTAAGATACATTCAACTTCAGTTAGAGGAAGATTTGTTTTAAAGCTTCAAGAACACTTTGAAAGAAGGATATGAGAAAAATTTAGATCTTGGTTAATTTTGTCACTCATTACTAAGTAATATTAAGTGAGTAATCAAAATTGAGAATGGAATACCAAAAATGAATGAAAGTGGACAAGATTAACTAAAGACCTAGTGTTCCCAAACATACTTCATTCTTTTAGAGTAAAAATATAAATGTGAAAAATAAAGTTTGTAACAGTAGAATGCATATGTAATTTTACTTTTGATCATGAAATGAAATCTATGTGGCAGAAGGTGGAACCAAAATGTGCTGAGCTGTCTGTGGTCCTGAAAATGATTATTAAAAACATGGATACTTTTGTTATTTATTTTTATTATAAGTAATAATGAGACAGTTTTCCACAAAGACAGAGTGATTCTCAAAGATTTCTGAATACAGGCAGATAATTTAATCTCATCTTCATTGACTTTACTCCTAATCAGATAAATTAATGGAGCAAATTGCTTTTCTTATTCTGGCAGATACTTTTAAATTACAATAATGTACATCTAAAAAAATAATAAATACAAACAGGAAAAAAATCATTAAACAAAAACTAGAATGTGTAATCTTCTTGGTCTTAATTATGCTTTTCTTTGTAAGAAAAACATCCAACTCTTATCAAAGCCTGAATATTACTACATAATCTTCTTTGTAAGATTTTTTTCCCAATATTTATAAACAAGGACCTTTTTACAATTATGTTGTTTCTTTGTATCATGAATACTTGAACAAATAAATGTAATTCTGTATTCTTGATGCCTTTTTTTTTATTTGCAGCACAGTTTAGAGTTTTATTTGTTGTATTTTGGGTTTTACTTACTTATCTGTTTACTTATTTGTTTATTTATTTATTTTACTGCTAAAGTTAGGGGGAAAAGAAATATTTGTGCAGTATGAGTAACCACCTTGGTCCCTCAGTGTTCTCTAATATGGCTTTCCACAGGGTGGAGGGCAGAAGTATGCCTGTGAAGAAGGTAGTGCCCACTCAAATTTTGTGAGGAAAGCAGAGGTTCAGAGCACTTAACATTGTACAATAAATAAGTGGCAGAGTCCAAATGTAACACTGTGTGGCTTCATGTCTATGATTAAGCTTTCTCAAGAAGTCTTCCTTCTAATTTACCAATATAGTGTGTTTTTGCTTATTTTGTACTTTGTGGTTCTTTTCCATCATTGCAAGAGTGTGTTTTATCTCCACAGCCAGACGGTAAGCTCTTAAAGACCTCAACTCCTATTGCATCTTTTTTGGTACAGATAAACCAGGAAGCCTGTGATTCAGAGCATGGCTTTGCAATTGGATAGGCCAGATTTCAAAGTGGATTGCTAGACTGCTCTGAGCCTCAGTTTCTTTATTTGTAAAAGAAAGTTAACAGTACCTGCCTGTATACATGTGTATAAAGAGTATCTAATGTATCATAATGTTCAATGAATGTTAGCTTTTATATGTGTTATAGATGTGTCAGATATATAGATGGATGGATGAAGTAATAGTTCCCTAGCACATAGTTTGTGTTCTTAGTAAAGGAACAACAAGAAGAAGATTCTTTTTGGATATTGTAGAAGGTACATTATATGATAACTTAGATACTCAAGTAATATCAAATGCCAATAAAAGAAAGTATAATATAATAGTTCTCCTAGTTCCCAGAAAGGACTCAATATGTTTTTGTTGAACTTGGCCCAAATGTTGGTTTGCATCCACACACTTCTCTTTGCCTCCTCTATGGCCTCTCTCAGCAATTTTTTTTTTAAATTCCTATGAGTCAACGGTTATTTTTAGGTACATTTATAAATCCAACCAGGTTATATTCCTGAGAGCTCTGGACCTGCCTATTTAATTGCCTAATAGACTTTTCTGTGTCCTCTGAGGTCAGCATGTCACAAAATGAGCTCAGTATCATTCTTCCACCCCACCCCTTGTACTTGTACCTGTCCCTTATCACAGCAAATGAGACTTCAGTTGACTTACCAGAAACCCTAATTCTTCCTTACCCTTATATCCCATTGGCTCCCCACTGCTGTTATTACTACCTTTACAATATCTCTCCCTCCACACCCCTTCTCTTTCTCTACTCACACCTACCTCTGCCACTGCTTTCCCAGTTAAGATCTTCATTATCTCTTTTCTCCTAACTCTCCCTACTTTCTCCAATCCATTCTCCACCCAACTACCAAAGTGACCTTTTTTTTTTTTAAGATTTTATTTACATACTTTACAGACAGAGATCATAAGTAGGCAGAGAGGCAGGCAGAGGGAGAGGTGGAAGCAGGCTCCCTGCTGAGCAGAGAGCCCGTTGTGGGACTCGATCCCAGGACCCTGAGATCATGACCTGAGCCGAAGGCAGAGGCTTAACCCACTGATCCACCCAGGTGCCCCCAAAGTGACCTTTTTAACATAAAAACCTTCTCATGTCATTCCACTGCTCACACTCCTCTAATAATCCCCTTCCTCCAAGATAGATTCTAACCCTTTTAGTTGGCCTTGACGTTTAGAGGGGTTAAAAAATAGTACCGCTGTTCCCTACTCAGTTGAAAGGAACCAAAAACAGAGATAAAAAACGGAGGCTTTATTAAATGAAAATACAGTCAAAGAACCAGACTTAAGTCTGAGGAAAATAATAGCTTCCTAATGCTATATCCCTTAAATTAGATCACCTAACAGGGGGACATCCACAGACGTTCTCACCCTGCAAGGACAGACTCCCTTTACAGGGTAGCCAAGAACAGATCAGAAGGGTTGCTCTGCACAGGATAGAAGAGAAATGGAGCTGAACTCCTGCTTCTAAACAGGGGTGAGTGAGGAGCAGATAGGTCTGGAGAGTAATGCTAATGGAGGCTCCCCAGGAAAACACAAAGACAGAAAAATTAAGGTTCCCTCTCATTGTGCCGTCCTTGAGTTAGACACATCAACACAACCCTTTATGTTGTTGTCACTGATCACTTGGACACCTCCCCTCCCAGGTCTGTCTCTCTGACTTCCATACCCTGAAGCCATCCTTGCTAAAGGACTTGCAGGGACTGAACACACCAAGCCTTTTCTTGCTTCCCTGCCTTGTACATATCTTCATCTAGGTCTCAGTCTAGGAAAATTTTCTTTACTACTCATCCTTCCAGTACTTCCTCTTGAAGTCTCCTTTTCTTGCTCTGGCAGAGCCCTTCTCTGGTCCTACCATTGTATATTATACACTATGCCCATCCACCTGTCCCTAGGTCTGGGAATCTCTCCTCTGCAAAGTTGGAAGTTTTTTGAGGACAGAGACTCACACTTAGATCTTTGAATTCCCAGGACCTAGGACAGCGCTTGGGATACAGAGTAACCTCTAATAAATAGGCAATGATTGAATGAATGTATAGTGGACTTCTATTATTTTGCCTCTTCAGCATCCCATTCTCCTTTGTTAGGGAAACAACAGCTTGACTTTCCTTGGGAGAGCTGATACCTTCCTCCCCTGCTCCATACAGGATCCCAACAGACCCAATTTGAATCTTGAGCTTTAGGGACACAAAAATTGAAAAAGGGAAGGTTTTATTCATTTTGATAATGGTGCCCAAGTGCACTTAGTTGATAATGAATGATGAATGTTTGTTGAAGGAAGGGTGAGAAAAAGGGACAGAAGAAGGGAAGGGGAAGGAAGGAAGGAAGGAAGCAAGAAAACAAAGAAATAAAGGAGGGAGGGAGGGGGTGGGGGGAGAGTAGGGAAGCAGCAGTTTGGGACTGTGCTCTGATCAGGGCCCCAGTGATAGCTGGAAAGAATCAGCTTTGCTGAGCTACAGATAGGGAGCTGTAAACCCTGGGGTCTGGAGACCTCCTACCTTCTCTGCTAAAGGGCTCTGTATTTAAATGGCTGCTTCCTCCCCTGGACTATTTTGGTACATCTATTATTGGCTCCCATTTAGTGTCTGTTTATTTAAATCTGCTTTCAACTAGAACATAATTCTCTTGATTATCAGTTGATGCTGCGACACAGTAGGAATACAGATAATTGTCACTGTGCACATTCTGCTGGAAATATAAAATTATTCTCTTTAGAGCCATTTGAGTAGGGTGTTTGAGCATAGACGTTATGCAGTACAGGCACGTGGGATTTGTAGAGTGCTAATTTGTTGGCTCCTTTGCCTTCCTCCTGGGGCTGTCATCTGAGCCTCCCCCAGGAACTCAAGCAGTCATGCAGCTCCCCAGTATCCTGCCATTTCTTCAGCAGTGAGGAGAGAGGAGGAGTGCAGTCTCCACTCACTCAGAAGCTTGGTTATCAGGGACCATGGGGCTGGAGGAAAAGACCCCCCGGTGCTGGTCACTGCCTCAAGCTCCATTGCCTTTCAGGAGCTGGAGACAAAATCTGAGCAGAAAGGACAGCTGCACAGCCTAAAGTAAGACCGGCCTGAACTAGTTGTTAGAGCAAGGACTGGGCGGTAGTTCCTTCCGGTTCCATCCCTCCACTCCTCCTCACTTGCCTCCCCTGCCCCTCACTCACTCTGCAACTCACCCCTACTCCTCACCTGCTCCCAGCCCCCATGCCCGCCCCATGCACTTACCTCCAGCCCACAGCTCCCCACCCCAAGCAAGCTGCCTCTTCATTTACAGGCAGCATCACTAATTGCTTTTTAGGGTCCCTTTTCTGCTCTCTGTTCAAAATTCACGGGGCGTTCCCCAGCCTCTTTTATGCTACTTTTCTGAACCTTTTCAGCCTCTTTTACAAACTTAGCACTTTCTGTGCCTCTTTTAGTCTTTGCAAGAAGAAAGACTTGAGAGGGTTTTTTTTTTTTTTTTTTTTTTGGCAGTAAAGCTCCTTCTCCTGTACCCCCTCCCCCGCTCTCCCTCACCCCTCTGTCTCAACCCCCCCACCTCCAAAAGCACACGCATTGGCCCTCCTCCCACTGAATGGGGCTTTGTGCAGGGAATTTCCGGAACATAGCCCAGTGCCCAGGCCTCTGTGTGAGGAGAGGAGGGGCCCAGCCGGGCAAGGAGACCCTTAAGCCCACCCCATTACCACGGTCACTGTTTGCCCTGGATTCTCTAAAAGGCCTATTGTTGCCCGTTGCCAGGTATTCCTTAGCAACACTTAAGCCAAGCTGCCTACCCTATTTAGGCCCAAAACTTTTCAATGGTCTCCAAAACCCGTGCTTGTCAGCGCTGCAGACCGCTCCTCAAACAGCCTCAGAGGGGAGGGAGAAGCCACACCATCCCCCAGCCGTGTCTGCCTTTCAAATATCTGTGTTTGAGGCAGCTTGAGGGCTTCTTGTCATTTGCCTAGGATCAGCAGGCCAAACAATTGCAATTAAAATTTCTCTCTCCCTAACCCTGGCATGTCCCTTCTCTCTCCAACCCCCACCCCAGTTGCAGACAGACCTCTAACTTAATATTCGGCTGGGACTGGGTTTCATCATTTTCTGCAAGGGCCTCCTGACTTTTCTTCTCAACCATTTCAAAGGAAATTGCTTTATTATTTTAGAGTTTTGGTGAGCTTGCATGCAAGGTTTTATACCCCTCCCCAACTCTGGTGAAAAGGAAAATAATAGAATCACAGAGTCTGTATTCTAGAAGGAATCTTAATGATGGTCCACCGATGAGGGTCTGGAGGCCCAGATCTGGGAATTGGCTTGCTCAGGTCACAGAGTTATTTAGTAACAGATGGGGTTCTGGAGCTCAAGGTCCCTGGCGCCCCGTCCTATGCTGTTCCCCACTACACATCAGCAAGTTAACACAAGAAGCAGATTGGCAGACTAAGAAAAACACAGTCTGTGCATCTCAAAACTTAAAAGTGGTAGAAAAGCAGATTCTGATTTCAGAGGAGTGTATCCTGGGCTCTTTCCATTCCTTTCTTTCCAGAAGAGACATGAATTTTCCCCAGTCCAGTGATGAGCATCCTTGGAAATGTATGAGTTTTATTTGCTACCTTAGTCTCTGTAGCGATTTGAAGCCTCTCTCCCAGGTCCTGAATTAGATGGAGCTCAACCTAGCCTTCTAGAACAAGGCAGCCATTCAGTTGCTTCATGTGAATCCGAAGGCTCCACACTTGCCTTTAGCAGAAATTGAGTGACTTGTCCAGTCACACAGCACTTAGGATACAATCAAGCTCCTCCTCCTGGCCTGCATTGCTCTGCATGCCCAGGTCTATCCCATTGCTGCTTCATCTTCCACCTCTCCCCACTGACCCAGTTTATTCCAGCCCTATGTACCTACACTCTGTCCCTCTACACAACAAGCCCACTCCTGCCTCAAGACCATCCTTACTCTGCTCTCTAACTGGCAAGCTCTGCCCCCAGATCTTTGTGGAGCAATCCTTCTTACCATTCAAGACTCTGCTCCTATGTCCCTGTCTCAGAGTAACCATTTCTGTTCACACTATATTGGCTTAACTTTTCCTGTTGTCCATTTAAAAAAAATACTTTATTTATTTATTTGACAGAGAGAGGGAGATCACAAGTAGGCAGAGAGAGAGGGTGGGGAAAGCAGGCTCCCCACTGAGCAGGGAGCCTGATGTGAGGGCTCAATCCCAGGACCCTGAGACCATGACCTGAGCTGAACGCAGAGGCTTAACCCACTGAGCCACCCAGGCGCCACCTCCTGTTGTCCATTTTAAATTCCTTTATAGCATGTATTATTGTACATTTTTACAATCGACTATTTGCTATAGGATATCTATTATATTTATCATCACTATTATTTATAGACATTTAAAACTTATTCATTATCTGTTCCATTCCTGAACATAAACTATATGAGAACTCTATGCCTTGTTTATCATTATGCTTCTAGCATCTAGAACAGTGCCTGGAGCACAGGTTCTAAAGATTTAAGGAATCAATAAGTGAATGAGTGTGCTCATGGGTGGCAGATAAGAAAATTAGAACACAAGTCTGCTTTACTCCCACTATGGTATCTCCTTGTTTGGGACACTATGAGGATGATGGAAGGAAGGGTGCTAGTGTGTTGCTCAGCACCTCCCATATAATCCCAGTATAAAGATTCTTTAAAAACCTATTATTATTTTTGTTCCTTTCAGGAGCCTTTTTGGACACTTTTTTTTTTTTGCCTAACTGACCTCCATGAAATTATCAAAGATATACTGTATATTTATTTGTGTACTGTGGTCCTTTGAAAGGCTATAGAACAATTCAATGTCTAAGATCCCACGAACAAATTTTTGCTTCTTGGAGAGTGATATCACCTCCTTGGGAATGTATGTTACCACGAGTACAGCCACTCAGAATAAAAGCATACACATTTCCGATGGTGCTATAAAATCAGGGGATGAATCCTGTCCCAGAGGGAAATGGAGGAGAGTTGTCTCAGAACATGGGTTCTAAACCTAGAAGATTAGGAGAACGGACAAAAAGAATGGTGGATGTGTTAACTTCAGGCTTCCAGCCCAGCCCTCAATTACACACTTCACCAAGGTGGCTTTTTTTTTTTTTTTTTTTTTTTAAGATCTTTAGAAAAACCCTTTCAGCTTAGGTAAATGTGGTGTTAAACCACTAATCATTAACCCTTGCCTCTTCTTATTCAGCTCTTAATCAGATTATATAAAAGCTTTTAGATGTTCCTGGTTTCCAAAGCCAGTGTGAGAGGATGGGGTAGAGTTTCTAAAATGCCAGCTTGGAAGTCGAAATTTTAAACTTTTACTGCTGGCTATAGGTCCACAAAATAAATTCTTCATTTAAAAATAAAAAAAAAATCAGGGGGCACCTGGGGGGCTTAGCTGGTTGACCGTCTGCCTTTGACTCCAGTCATGATCCCAGGGTTCTGGGATGGAGCCTGTTTAGGGCTCTCTGTTTGACTCTCTGTTCCATGGGTAGTCTGTTTCTCCCTCTCCCCCTCCCCCCCCCCCGCTGCACCCCCTGCTTATGCTTTCTTTGTCAAATCACTAAATAAAATCTTAAAAAAAAAAAGTAAAAAATAAAATTAAATAAAAATCAACACTGCCTCCTAAAAGCACTTGCAGATTAAGGGTGGACATATCTACATTTGATGTTTTCATTTATGCAGTCATTAATTCAACAAATGTTCATTCAATCTTTCTTACATGCCAAACACCACTAGGGCTCACAAAGATACGTTCTTTTCACACCGTATATACATGAATACCAGGTACTAGGGAATGGAGTCTACTCTTTGTAAGCTGTATAATTAAAGGCATAATCATTATGTGGCCTCTCATATTGATAGCCTATGTATAGAGTTCTTAATGATGCTACATGAATTCCATTATCTCCTTAGTAGAAAAGTTAGATGTCTATCCCCAGTTTAGTGGACATCTGCTTTGTCGCCTGCCTGGCATCCTTCCTTTCTGTCTTGTAGTTATAGCAACCAACGTCCTCTTCTAAGGGGAACTAAGCTCCCTTTTCCGTGTTGTTCTGAAACTATTGCAATTCAGATTATCCTTCTCTGCACCTAGATGGAAGACAGATAACCTAGGCACAGATCATTCCTGATCAGTTGACTGCCCAAGATGGAGCACATGGCCTCAAAGTAACTGAGAAAAGCCTTTCTCTGGGTTCTTCTACCTTTTTAACATAGGAAGTCCCAAGCGACACCCTCAGAACCCGTGTTTCTGTTTTATTACTGAGGGAAGGAGGAGATTCTAATCTCCAGTTCTAGAAACTGAAGGTACCTAGGGATCTTGAAGTGTGCTGTTACTGCTGCCACATTGAAGGAAGAATGAAACCAGATGGCAGGTGAACCTCAATTCCAAAAAAGAAGGTCAAGGGCCACATTCCTGAAAATTCAGTCTGGATTTAGACCTAGGAGTCAAGCTGTTTAGACCAAGGAGTTGAGGGCTGACTGTGGAAGGCTCAGAGAACAAATAAATCAGAAACTGGCAAATGGGGCCTGGATAATCACACCCTCTAGCATATGGTCTTTTTATTGACTTCGTAGGCCAACAAGGTAAACCTAGTGATTGGTAGGTTTAAAGGGCCATGACAGGGAAGACTCCTGGAAGGTTTTAATTTTTCTTCTTAGACATTTCTTGATCCACCAACCTCTCAGAAATATTTATTATCCTGGTATCTTCCTTCTCTCTACATAATGATGTTCCTGGATTTTTACACTGAGTTCTTTTTTTTTTTTTTTAATTTCTTTTCAGCATAACAGTATTCATTGTTTTTGCACCACATCCAGTACTCTATGCAATACCTGCTCTCCCCAATACCTACCACCTGGCTCCCCCCTCCCCACCCTTCAAAACCCTCAGGTTGTTTTTCAGAGTCCATAGTCTCTTATGGTTCACCTCCCCTTCCAAGTTATTATCAACAGTTATATGCCAATAAGCTAAGCAACCTAGATGAAATGGATGCATTCCTGGAAAACTATAAATTCCCAAAATTGAACCAGGAAGAAATTGACAACCTGAATAGACCAGTATCTAGTAATGAGATTGAAGCAGTGATCAAAAACCTCCCAAAATAAGTCAAGCAGAGAAAGACAACTATCATATGATCTCCCTGATATGAGGAAGTGGTGATGCAACATGGGGGCTTAAGTGGGTAGGAAAAGAATAAATGAAACAAGATGGGATTGGGAGGGAGACAAACCATAAGTGACTCTTAATCTCACAAAACAAACTGAGGGTTGCTGGGGGGAGGGGGTTTGGGAGAAGGGGGTGGGATTATGGACATTGGGGAGGGTATGTGCTTTGGTGAGTGCTGTGAAGTGTGTAAACCTGGTGATTCACAGACCTGTACTCCTGGGGATAAAAATATATGTTTATAAAAAATAAAAAATTAATTAAAAAAAAAAAAAAACCTCCCAAAAAACAAGAGCCCAGGACCTGATGGATTCCCTGGGGAATTCTACCAAACTTTCAAAGAATAGATAACACTTATTCTCCTGAAGTTGTTTCAAAAAATTGAATCAGAAGGAAAACTTCCAGACTCTTTTTATGAAGCCAGCATTACCCTGATCCTTAAACCAGGCAAAGACATGAATTCTTTTCTTTCCTCATTACATCAGACTTTCCTCCTCTCCCCCTGTGGTAGGCTGAACAATGCCCCTGCTCCAAAGAATATCTGATGTTCTAATCCCTGGAACCTGTGAATTTGTTACCTTACATAGCAAATGGGATTCTGCTGATGTGATTAAACTAAATATCTTGAAATGAACGGATTAGGGGTGCCTGCATGGTGTAGTTGATTGAGCATCCGACTCTTGGTTTTGACTCAGGTCATCATCTCAAGGTCAAGAGATTAAACCCTGCATTGGGCTCTGTGTTCAGCTTGGAGTCTACTTAAGACTCTCTCTCCCTCTGCCTCTCCAACCCCTTAGAATGAATAATTAAGTAAATATTTTTAAAAGAGAAATTAGAGGATTATCCTGGATTATCTAGATTGGCAGGTAGATCAAATTAAGAGAAGGAGATGTGATAGTGGAAACATTGGTTGGTGGTGTACTTTGAAAGTGGAGGAAGTGGCTATGAGTTAAGGAATGAAGGCAGCTTCTAGAAGTTGGAAAGGCTAAGGAAGTAAAATGTTCCCCTGGAGCCTCCAGAAGGAATATAGCCCTGCTAACTTCTTAATTTTAGTCCTGGAAACTCATTTCAGGCTTCTGAAAGATAATAAATTGGTGTGATTTTAGGCACCAAGTTTGTGGTCCTTTTTTATAGCAGCAGGGAGCTAATGATTTTCTAATGATTCCCAAATCCAGTAACCTTCCATTCTGACCCCTCCCTGGGCTCCAGGAGTCATCTGTAACTGACAACTTGGACATCTCCACTTTCACTTTTTCCAGGTTCTTCAAAGTCAACACATGAAGATCTTCTACCATTCTTGCCTCTCTACCTGTGTCCTTTCCCATGTTAGCAGCATCAACACCTACCTAGGAGATGCTCATTCAGGAAACTTAAAGCATTCTTTAGTTCTTCCTTTATTGCTTCTTTTCAATGAAACATTTCTCTGTCATGCTCTCTATGAGTACCTATGACTCCCAAATACCCTAGTTCAGGTCTCTGAAATGTAGATTATCCGGACAACCACTTAACTCCCTACCTGCCCCCAGTCTCTCCCCAAGAAGTCATACTAAACAATGTTCACTAGGTTATCACTGATAAACTGAGCAGATCATGATTCTACTTGAGATGCTAATTGGCCATATGACTTAAGCCAATATAGCAGCAAAGTAAAGCCTGAGCTCGTTAGCATAGTCAATTATCTTTGGCATTTGTTCTACCCATTTGAGCCTCATCTTTCCCCATCAAACATACACATGCACACACACACACAGGTTCTAATTGTAGTAGACCATACACAATTCCCCATTTAAAGAAAATACACAGTTTTATATACCTCACATGCCCTTTACCCCCCACTTTTCTTTGTCAGCAAATTTCTAACCTTTCCTACCAATGCCACTGTGACATCTTCACCAACCCCGCCACATTCCCAGCCACAATGAAGGGTCCTTTTGTGATCCCACACCATTCAGTTCATGCTTTGTTATGGCATCTATCACATCATGTCATTATCTTTCTTTTATACACCTGTGTTTTCCAGACTAAAAGGTGAATTCCTCAGTACAGGTTCTGTGTCTCATTTCATCTCTTTAGTCTTAACACCTGAATTATGCTGAATTACCAACCTTGTTCCTGTGAGAGGCTAAAGAAATGAAATGGACAAGCAGTAGGCTTGTTTCTTATGTCTGGAAAGCATGATGGCCAACATATAATTGAGGAATAACAGGTAAAGCAAAGCAACCCCACTTCTCTGCACTATATGATTTTTTGACTCCATAGTAAAAGGTGATTTGCAAGCTATAAGACAATTAAGTAAACATTTTGTTCCTCATTTAAGGTTTAAGGTTTATTGGCATAGAGAATTAGTGTTTGTCCTTCAGATATATATTTATGTCCTTAATGACGTGGGTTAATGTTTACATGGAAAATGTTAAGAAGAATAAATAGATGTGACTATAATTTTCACTGATGGGGAGATCTCAACAGAGACTAGACCTGAAAAGTTTCTGCAATTTTCTGTACAGCTTGGAGACCCAAACACACATTAGCTCAGCTTCTTTGGCAGAACTGAGGGTGTGAAAAGTCATCAATATATGTCCTTATAATTCCCCATCTTATGCATACCTCATCTAAAGTGTGACTTAAACAGAGTAATACCAAATGGAGAAAACAGACTAAAGATGGGTGAAATGTCAGATATTAGGATCCTTCTGGAGAGTAAAGTAGAAGTTCACATTAGGGAGATTAGAAAAAAATATGTTCCTTAGGAGAGAATAAAAACTGAGAATGGGGTAGTCAAATTAAAATCTTGGGATATGTCCACTTTTAAATGATTCTAAAACCATGCCTAGCACATAGTAAATGTCAAATAAATAGTTTTTGAATTTCAGAAATGAAGGATTAAGCATTTTATATGCTTTCCCTTGGACTCTAGAAAAGTCATAATTATCATACAGCTTTTAGATTTCCCCTTCCAACATTATAATTTTCCCTAATTACTCCTCAACTGTTCATTAAGGGAAGCCATAATCACTGCTGCAGCTTGTGTGAAGCAGTGCTGGGAGGTTAAAGGGGCAGGACAGTCAGGGAGGAGAGTGGTCTGCCCTCATCCATTTCTCTGTGCTCTTCCACAGTAAATCAAGTGGTGACCCAGGGTGGAACTGGGAGTGACAGAGAAAACAGAGCACTGAGAAACAGATTCCAAAGCTCAGTTTTAGAGAAACATGGGAGGAAAACTCCTACTGTTCCAGCTACTTACTCAAAGATGGCCCTAGAAAGGCGGGTTAGGGGAGTGGTAGATGAAATAGAACAGGGCCTCAGAATTGGCTGGTACTGGCTTACAAGAGCCAGTTGCTAAGTTTTCCAAATTGTGTGAGCCAGTTTTTAAACACAGCCATTATTAAGCATTCAATAAACGTAAACAAAATAAATTATATTAAAAATGAAGATAATGATATCCAAAACTCATCACACACATTCTACTACATCTTATTATTGTCTATGCTCTTAAGGTGATTTGCATCTATTGTATATGAATCTGTATGATGGAAATATTGTATAATGGTGTGTTACTATTCATCTCTTCCCAGTTCTATGTTCATTGATGTCTTGTTGATTGAAAATCAGCTAGGACAGAATTTTCATCAAGATAATGAGAAATACTAACAATCAGGATGCTTTTTCCCCCTCTCTAGAGTTGGTTGTTAAATATTTTCCAGTATATTTCCAGTGAATCCTGACTGCAGGGTTTTTACTGGAATAGTTTACTGGGATAGTTACTGGGATAGTTTTTTTTACTGGTATAGTTAGACCCATTTACTGGGATAGTTACTCTGAATGAGAGAAAGGTTAACTCATTTTATTAAAACTATGGATACCCAACTTTTGTAGCAACATGGACGGGACTGGAAGAGATTATGCTGAGTGAAATAAGTCAAGCAGAGAGAGTCCATTATCATATGGTTTCACTTATTTGTGGAGCATAACAAATAGCATGGAGGACATGGGGAGTTAGAGAGGAGAAGGGAGTTGGGGGAAATTGGAAGGGGAGGTGAACCATGAGAGACTATGGACTCTGAAAAACAATCTGAGGGGTTTGAAGTGGCAGGGGGTGGGAGGTTGGGGGAACCATGTGGTGGGTATTAGAGAGGGCACGGATTGCATGGAGCACTGGGTGTGGTGCAAAAATAATGAATACTGTTATGCTGAAAATAAATTTAAAAAAATTAAAGAAATGAATTGGGGAAAAAAAAAACCATGGTGTGTTAAGGCACCAAGACATACATTTGGTAAATGATGACATTTAATAATCATCTATAATAACCCAATAATATTGCCTCCCTTTTCATAGACAAGGAAACTGAGATTTAGAGACGTTTTCTGGAAAGTCCCAATGTCACTCAGCTACTTTCTGTTTTTAGTTGCCAGGAGAGACACAAAAAAATTATATTTGGTCCTTGACCTATAGGACATTAAATTTTAAGTGAGGAGTCAACATATAAGAGTGGAAAAAGTTTAGTATAAACTTAACTTTTATTCTCAACTGAAC
The DNA here is from genome assembly GCF_009829155.1 of Mustela erminea. Lineage (NCBI taxonomy): Eukaryota > Metazoa > Chordata > Mammalia > Carnivora > Mustelidae > Mustela > Mustela erminea. The sequence continues at coordinate 18,345,579 of NC_045619.1, forward strand.
ATCAAGAGATGAAAATCACAGTGCCTCAGGTAAAGAAAAACATTGATAGGATTAATAGGAGACTGGACATTGAAGATTACTTAAATTGAAGCCACCAATAGAAACTGCCTAAAATGAAATGAGAGGGGAGAAAAAAGACTATAAAAGGTGAATAGAACATCAGTGGGATATGAGACAATATGTAGTGCATATATGTATAATTGGAGTCCCTAAATTCCAGGGGCTTGGGGTGGGGGTGGGACAGTGTCTAGAAAAATAATATGTAGATAAATAATGGCCAGCATTTTTCCAAATTTGGAGAAAACTACAAATTCAAAATTCTAGAATCTCAAGTACCAAGTCAAGAAACATTGGGAAAACTATACTAGGGCACAGCATGATCAAATTACTTAAAATCAATTATGAGTGGAGAATCTTAAAATCAGAGAAAAAAAAGAAATATTTTGTACAGAGGAACAAATATAAGAATTCCATCAGATACCTCATCAGAGAGGAACACAAGTGAGAAAGTAATGAAACAATATCATCATAAAACTGAAAACAACAGCAGCAACAACAACAGCAACAAACCCTTACCAACCTAAAATTCTGTACTTGGTAAAAATATTGTTCAGAAACAAAGATGTGAAATAAAGAATTTTTCAGACATGCAAATATGGAAAAATGTATTGTCAGGGGAAAAAAAAGTTAGAAGAAATGCTACATGTGGGAGGAGAATGACACCAGATAAAAATCTGGATTTACCAAAGGAATTAAGAAGATCAGAAATGATAGTTATGAGGAAAGAATAAGTGCATTGAAAGAGTTCCAGAAGTCTCATTTCTTCAAACAGTGGATCAGATTGCATAGGACATACATAGTCCCCACAACGTGAACTACCACTAACACGTGTGCAAAGCACCTCAGTATAAGAAAAGCAAAAGTTTATTCATGGTAGGCTTCTCTTATAACAAGCTGTTCATATAAATACATTGTAATTGTGTGTCCGACCAGGCTTAACCATTGAACCTCCCAGATCCACTGAAACAACCCTGAAATTGTAAGTCCAATCATTATTACTAAAAAATGATGACAATCTGATACACCCTGTTATGAAACAACTCAGCCAAGGCTGCAAATATGATTAGCTAAGAGTTAATATCTCTGGAGACAAGCATGTGGTCACTCCAGACCAGCTGAGATTAATCTATTATATAGAGCCCTATCTATTAAAGAAATTGAATTTGTAGTTAGGAAATATTTTCTACACAGAAAACTCTGAATCCAGATGGTTTCACTCATACCAAATATTTAAGAAGAAAATAATGTTTATTCTACCCAAAATCCTCCAGGAAAGTGAAAACCCAAGAGAAGGGAATATTGTCCAACTCATTCTTTCAGGCCAGCATTACCTTGATACCAAAATCAGACAAAGACATTACAAGAAAACTGCAGACTAGCATCTCCAAAATATAATGATGATAAATGTACCATGACCAAGTGGGATTTATCCCAGAAATGCCAGGTCATTTTAATACCTTAACATTTATCAAGGTAATTCACCATATTAATAAACAAAAACTGAATATGTATATGTATACATATGTTTTTTCCATCTAGGAAGAATATATATATATATATATATATATATATATATATATCAGAATATATATATATATATATCAGAATATATATATATATATATCAGAAAACTGTAATTAAGAGGAAGTTCTTAAACTTGAAAAGTGACATCTATAAAGCAGTTTCAACTAATGTCATACTTAATCAGGAAAAACTCACACTTAATCAGGAAAAAAGGTATTCCATTCAACACTGTACTGAGGGTTCTAGAAAATGCAACAAGAAGAAAAAAAGATATCTAGATTAAGATGGATAAAGTAAAATTGTTATTATTTGAAGATAACATAATCATCAGTGAAGAAAATCTATATGGAAAATTAGATGGAATTTGTGACATAGAAACTAGAGCTAATAGGTTGCAGAATATAAGATAAAAGTACAGAGGGGCACCTGGGTAGCTCGGTGGGTTAAGCCCCTGCCTTCGGCTCAGGTCATGATCTCAGGGTCCTCGGATCGAGTCCCGCATCGGGCTCTCTGCTCAGCGGGGAGCCTGCTTCCCTCTCTCACTCTCTGCCTGCCTCTCTGCCTACTTGTGATCTCTGTCTGTCAAATAAATAAATAAAATCTTTAAAAAAAAAGATAAAAGTACAGAAATCAGTTTTATTTCTACAATGAGTAATGGACAATTGGAAATTAGAATTTTACAAAATCAATACCATTTGCAATCCTATAAAAACTGTATTAACAGAGTGAAAATAGAATAAAAAATTGAGCAGAACTCAGAGATCTGTGGAACAATAACAAAAAAACAAAATCTATATCATTATATTATCAGAAGGAAAGGAGAAAACAAGAGAACTGAAAGAGGATTGAAGAAACAATTACTGAAAATGTCCTAAATTTGACAAAAGACACAAAGTTGCAGATCCAAAAAGCCAAGTGAATAAACAGAATAATCCCAAAGAATTCCATGCTAAGACACAACATAATTAAACTTTGAAAAACTAAAGACAAAGGAAAGAAATGGAAATGACACATTATCTATAGGAAATAGGATTTGAATGATCAATTTGAAATTGACAATGGGTTTCTTATCTGAAACGAATGAAGCCAGAAGCCACTGTTTCAGAAGTGGCACACCATTTTTCAAGGGTCAAATTGAATTCAAAGACCTGCTAACTATGAATTTTGAATTCTAGAATAGCTAAAATGATAGTCATAAAAAAGAATAAAGTAGAAATAGCCACTTTACCCAATAGTCAGGCTCACTATTTACCTACAATATTCAAGACAGTGTGGTGCTGATAGATCAATACATAGAGAAATGGAACAGAAGAGAGGATCCAGAAACAATTTCACATAAATATGCCTGACTAATTTTTGGCAAAAGTGCAAAAGCAACACAAGGGAGAAAAGATAGATATTCAACAAATGGTCACCATAGCAATAGGATGTCCATAATCATAAGAACGAACCTCAACCTATACCTCATGCTTTGCAGAAACATTAGGTCAAAATAGACCATTAGCTTAAACACAAAATGTTAAAACTATAAACCTTTTAGAATAAAAACAAGAGAAAGTGCTTAGATCTGTAAAAGGAAAGGTTTTTAAATTGAATTGTGACAAAATAGAGACATTTTTACTTTATGAAAACCTATATGAAGAGGAGGAAAATATAAGCTAAGCTTGGGAGAAAAATCTTTGCCCAAAAAAAGGTAAATATCCAGAATATATGAGGATCTTCCAAAATTCAACAGTAAAGAAAATATTAAATTAGAAAGCAAGGGACACGGATAGACAGTTTACAGAAAAGGTTATGGACATGGCAAACAAGCCCATGGAAAAAAATATTCTACATCATTAGCCATCGGGGAAATGAATGTTAAAACCATAATGAGATGTCACTACACACCTATTAGAATGACTAAAATGTTAAGCACCAAACAATAGTAAGGATGTAGAGAAACTGGGTAGTTCATGCATTGCTTGTGGGAATATATGATAGTAGAGCTACTCAGGAAAGGAATTTTTTAGTTTCTAATAAAACTAAACTTTCAATTATTGCATAATCCAGTAATTGTACCATTGGGGATTTACTTCCAAGAAATAAAAACTTACTTCTAACCACAACATATACACAAAAACAAAACAAACAAAAAAAAAACACAACAAAAAAATGTTCATAGCAGCTTTATTTGTAATAGTCAAAAATTGAAATAAGAGTACATATTCTTCAACAGGTGAATGGTTAAACAAAGTGTGGTATATACACACTATGGAATGCAACTCAGCAATAAACAAAGAGAAAACTATTGAAACATCGAACAACTTAGAAAAATCCTCAGGGAAGTCTAACAATTGGGAAAAAAGAAAGTCAAACCCAAAAGATTAGATTGCATATATATAACTTCTTTAAAATTGCATATATATAACTGCATATATATAACTTCTTTATATTGCATATATATAACTTCTTTAAAAATTATAAAATTGTATAGATGAAGGAATGATTAATAGCTACCCAGACTAGAGATGAGGGGAAAGAGGAGGGTCTATAAAGGGCAATAGGAGAGATCCTTGTGGTGATGTAACTGGTCGGTATCTTGCCTGTGGTAGCAGATACAGAACCCTGTACATGTGGTAAGACTGCATAGAATTAAATACATACACAGAATTGAAGATAAGAATAAGCATACTCATAAATGAATACATTGAATAAGATTGCTGGATTGCATCGACATCAATATCCTGGTTGTGATATTATACTATAGTTTTGCAAAGGTTACCATTCGTGGAAACTGGGAAGAGTGTACATGAGATCTCTATTATTTTTTACAACTGCAAGTGAATCCACCATTTTCTCAATAAAAATCTCAATTAAAAATAAAACAAGGGGATGCCTGGGTGGCTCAGTCATTGGACATTTGCCTTCGGCTCAGGTCATGATCTCCGGGTTTTAGGATCGAGTCCCACATCTGGTTCCCTGCTCAGCTGGGTGCCTGTTTCTCCTTCTCCCACTCCCCCTGCTTCTATTCCCTCTCTCCCTGTATCTATGTCTGTCAAATAAATATAAAATCTTTAAAAAATGAAAAATAAAACAAAATCATACACCTACCCTACAATCCAGCCATTCTACTCTTGGGTATTCACCCAAGAGAAATGAAAGAGTTTGTCACACAAAGACTTTTACATTAATATTTATATTACTGATAGTCAAAAATCTGTTAGCAACTCAAATGTCCACCTACAGGTGGAGGGAAAAACAATGTACGTTTCTTCCATACAATGGGAAGCTACTCAGAATTTTAAAGGAATGAGTTATTGATACAAACAACAGCATGATGAATCTCAAAATAATTCTGCTGAGCCAAAGAATCCAAACAAATAAAAAAGATGAGTATATGCTGTATGTTTCCATTTCAAGAAAATTCTAGAAAATGTAAACTAGTCTACACTGGCAGAGAGCAGATCAGTTGTTGCCTGGTTATGGAATGTCAAGGAAAGAGAAATTACAAAAAGGCCCCAGGAAGGTCTTCTGGGTGATAGATCTGTTTATTATCTTTTTTTTTTTTTAAAGATTTTATTTATTTGACAGAGAGAGATCACAAGTAGAGAGAGAGAGAGAGAGAGAGGAGGGAGTAGGCTCCCTGCCTAGCAGAGAGCCTGACGTGGGACTCGATCCCAGGACCCTGAGATCATGACCTGAGCTGAAGGAAGAGGTTTAACCCACTGAGCCACCCAGGCAGCCCAGATCTGTTTATTATCTTAACTGTGGTTATGGTTCATGGCTACACATATATGTCAAGCTTATATTATCCATCTTACACACATGTAATTTACTTATATCTACTATTCCTTAATAAAGCTGTCTTTTAAAAGTGCTATAGGAAAAGGGAAGTAAGAAAGAGATTATTATTCCCATTGCCCAAATAACCGAGGCTCAAGGAAGTTTCCCCTAGAGCTCCATAGCTAGTAAATATTGAAAGCAGAATTCCAAAATAAGTCTTATTACAAAATCTTCCTTATTTCCATTACACTTTACTGAATGGCAACATATATATATCAGCTATCACCATAATAAGTCTGTGTAATGAGCCGTCTCCAAACTAAACACATCTCCCTGCTCAGTCACCTGCAGGTCAGCTGGAGGTCTGCTGATCTAGGTTGAGTTCAACTGGGCTTGGTTCCCAGGTGCAAGGTACATGAGGGTGTGTTCTGCAGAACTGCCAATGTCCTGGAACCTGTAGGCTACCTAGATCATGTCGTTTTTCTGGCAGGGTCAGAAGTACAAACGACAAAGCCCAGCTTCTCAAGCAGGATTCAAGCCTATGCTTCTTTCCATCTGCATCCCAGTGCCTGACACAAGTCACACACACACACAAGGGGCAAGAAAGTCTGCTGGTCCTCTAACAGGAGGAGCTGGAAAATCACATGACAACAGCCCTTGATACAAAAAAGAGAAAGGGAATGGGAACACTAGTGCCCTCTACTAATGCCTGACCAATAAAACAAGAAAAAAATTCAGTACCATTTCAAAACAGGTGCAAAACTTGAATGGATGAAGCAGGACCACTTCTGTGAGACAGGTTGAGGTAAAACTGGGAGGTTGCCGCAGGGACAGGAAGCAGGGTCAGCAGCCACACAGCCAGACTGAGAGGACAAGATGTCTATTTCTTTGTTCCTACCAGCATCCAGCCCACCCATATTTCTGTCAAGGAACCCTAATGTCTGTCAAATGAATTTTCCTACAACTCCCTCATCACAAGCAGGACCTCGGTACTATATGCGGTCTATCTCAGTGAGGGTTTAGCTCTCAAGTGGGGGTGAAGTCAGAGTTGTGCTGGACTCACGGAAGAGGAGAACCCAGGATCCCAAGCATGTCTGCCCTCTGCTCTCTGCCAGGCCTGCTTCTTCAATCACTCTTCAGTTCTATGAGCCTTCTCACAGCTTTCTAACACACTTCCTTTTTCCTCAAGGCATCAGAGTTCATGACAATTGCTTATAGCCTAAGAACAAAGTAACAGAGTCAGGATTACTATTTGGGGTGCCTCAAAAACCACCATGTCTGAATTGAGTCTCTGGTGGCTCAAGAGCCACATTAACAACAGTTCCCTCAGAGGGTCTTCACCACAATTCCTCTGTACTCAGGACTCCTTCCCTCTCTCTGTCTCTCCTCTACTTCTCTCTGGATAGGCCTTCCTCTGCTTCTTAGTGTCTGCCTTGTTGTGGCTTCTGGTCACTACTTTCCCTCAGCTGATTCCACTTCATGGGCCACATGTCTTTAAGGGTGTCTCCAGTCCAACATCTCAAAAGAGAGAGGTTGTCTGGGCACTGAGGTCACCAGGAGGAATTGGGCTCCCCTGCTGGCCAAAAATCTTAAACCAAGCTAACTTCTTAGGCTGCCTGCAGATAGCTTCTCCTGGGGCAGGCACTGGTCTCAGGTCTACAGAGCTGTGGTCAAATTCATGTGGTTAGAAAGCATTAAGATTTATGCATAAAGTGACTTCCCTCAGACAGGGCTGTAGGCACGGCAGTCACCCTGAACCTGGCACATGTATCAGTCTTTATCTGAGGGAGGAAGAAGTGAGCGTTTGGAGAAGGGAAGGGAATGGAAGCTAAAAGCCTAACTTTACAAATGAGGGCTCCCCGGGGGTATCAGCAGAGGGAGCCAGGCAAATGTTTTCAAGGCTGATTAGAATACCCTGGTGAATACCTTGATAGACATTCTGTCTTGCCCTGAGTTGCTCGAGCTGAAACAGGTCTAGGGAGGCCAGCCACGTGACAGCTTGGAACAACCAACAGACTGATGCAGGCTGTCAGATCCTAGAGTGTGCGAACGAGGATGAGCTAATGAGGGACTTGTCAGAGACCCTGAAACCTTATAGTGCCTCCAACAGGCTGGTGGCCCTCCCCCTACTTGGGGAGTGGAGCATTTGGGAACTCTGTGGCAGGAGCTTTTGTCCTCCTATGTGGCCAATCTCTAGCCGGAGAGTGGCTCTGCAGAGATTTAATTGCAGCTGATGGTCAAACCTGGGTGACATTCAGTTAGACAAAAGCCAGGGCGATCACCCTGTCCTCTGAGAGCACATGATTCCTTCAAACCCAAAACACAATGCAATTTTAATAACTGACATTAGTTAAAACTTTGTACTTTAGAAAATACTTTCAAATACCAAAATATAGATCATCTTTAAGGGCTTGCTTACTATTGGTAGATAATGAGCTAATTTAATCTTTACAATAAAATAATAAAATAAATGATCTCATTTAATCTTTACAATAAACCTCTGAAGTAGGAGATATTATCTCCTTTTTTACAGATAAAGAAATTAAGGGTTGGGGAAGCATATACAAAATGCCCAGAGTTACATAGAGCCAAGACTCCAGTTTAAAGCTGTTTAAACCCAAAACCTAGCCCTTACCACTACATTCTACTTCAATTTTCTAGATACTCATAAAACCAATAAAGATGACATTTATTAGCTCCATTTAAAGAGGAGGGATTTCAGCAAAACTAAGAGATGGAGACACTTACTCCAGGTTACATCACTTAGTAAATAATGGACCAGGACTAGACCTTAGACCGGACACCAAAGGTGATGCACCAGGTATAGTAGAAAGATCATGTGCTTGAAATCAGAAAGACTTCATTCAAGTGCCTCGTGTATTTACTGTGTGACTTAGGCAAATTTCTCAGCATCTCTGAGTTATAAGGTGGGATCTATCTACCTACACCAAAGGGAAAAAGAAGACATACTGGAGGAAGGTGGATCCTGATTGGTGACTGGTGTTCTTATAAGATGAGGATCCAGATTGTGAAATTTGGGAAAAGAAATCTGCCCTTTCAGATCACTACATTTGTATTTTGGGAGTAAATACTTAGTAGTGCAATTCTGGGTCATAGGGTAGCTCTATTTTCAACTTTTTGAGAAACTTCCATACTGTTTCCCAGAGTGGCTGCACCAGCTTGCATTCCCACCAACAGTGTAGGAGGGTTCCCCTTTCTCCGCATCCTCACCAATATCTGTCATTTCCTGCCTTGTCAATTTTAGCCATTCTGACTGGTGTGAGGTGGTATCTCATTGACATTTTGATTTGTATTTCCCTGATGTTGATGGATATGGAGCACTTTTTCATGTGTCTGTTGGCCATTTGGCTGTCTTCTTCGCAGATATGTCTCTTCATGTCTTCTGCCTATTTCTTTTCTTATTTTTTTTTAATTTATTTTTGTTTGACAGATAGAGATCACAAGTAGGCAGAGAGGCAAGCAGAGAGAGAGGGAAGAGGAAGCAGGCTCCCCGCTGAGCAGAAAGCCCGATGCAGGGCTCGATCCCAGGACCCTAGGATCATGACCTGAGCCGAAGGCAGAGGCTTTAACCCACTGAGCCACCCAGGCACCCTTCCTGCCTATTTCTTAATTGGATTATTTGTTCTTTGGGTGTTGAGTTTGATAAGTTCTTTATAGATTTTGGATATTAGCCCTTTATCTGATATGTCATTTGCAAATATCTTCTCCCATTCTGTCAGCTGTCTTTTGGTTTTGTTGACTGTTTCCTTTGCTTTGCAAAAGCTTTTGATCTTGATGAAGTCCCAATTATTCATTTTTCCCCTTGCTTCCCTTGCCTTTGGCAATGTTTCTAGGAAGAAGTTGCTGTGACTGAGGTGGAAGAGGTTGCTTCCTGTGTTCTCCTCAAGGATTCTGATGGATTCCTGTCTCACATTGAGGTCTTTCATCCATTTTGAGCTTATTTTTGTGTGTGGTGTAAGGAAATGGTCCAGGTCCATTCTTCTGCATGTGACTGTCCAATTTTCCCAACACCATTTGTTGAAGAAACTTTTTTTCCACTGGGCATTCTTTCCTGCTTTGTCAAAGATTAGTTGACCGTAGAGTTGGGGGTCATTTCTGGGCTATCTATTCTTTTCCATTGATCTGTGTGTCTGCTTTTGTGCCAGTACCATACTGTCTTGATGATTACAGCTTTGTAAAAGAGCCTGAAGTCCTGAATTGTGATGCCACCAGCTTTGGTTTTCTTTCTCAACATTCCTCTGGCTATTCAGGGTCTTTTGTCATTACATACAAATTTTAGGATTATTTGTTCTATTTCTTTGAAAAAAGATGGTGGTATTTTGATAGGGATTGCATTAAATGTGTAGATTGCTTTACATAACATAGACATTTTCACAATATTTGGTCTTCCAGTTCATGAGTGTGGAATGTTTTTTCCATTTCTTTGTATCTTCCTCAATTTCTTTCATGAATATTCTACAGTTTTCTGAGTACAGATTCTTTGCCTCTTTGGTTAGATGTATTCCTATGTATGAAGAAACAGTTTCTGAATTCTGGCTGAGAACACAGGGATTCACCTGTTTCCTCCCCTCTCTGTATAGCAGTGGCTGGTCCCACCAGAAGGGACCATTCAGAGGGAGCCCCTGGGGATGACTGCAGTGGGTCTTCAGCAGCTAATGTGCAATGATGTTTGCCAAATGCCTAGCATCCTGCCTGGCACATAAGAGGTGCTCAATAAATTGCATGTTTTGTATCCCATCATTAATTTCCTACAAATGAGTCTGTGAATCAAATCCAGTCTTATTCTTGGGCTGTCTGAGTTAAAAACCCAGACTCTGAAAAAGCAATTTTTCCCTAGATCATCTATGACACATGCTGGGGAGTAAGGAAGGAGGGAGAAGAAGGTTGCTTGCTTGTCTACTTGTTGCTAGATTTCATGACATTTACATTTTTCTGCTTATATAAATAAAATGTACTCTCACACAGGAAATATTTAAAAAGATAATTAAAACTATCTGAAATCCTGCTACCCAAGAATGTTAGCATGCTCTTTCTTTTCTTCCAGACTCTCTATGGATGGTTGTATACACTATATTTACACAATTGGGTTGAGTACATACTGAATATGCAGTTTATGGATCCTACTTTTTAAATTTCACTTGACATTTTATTGTGATCATTTCCAAATCAGTAAACAGACTTCAAACAAACACTTTTTTCTAAGATTTTATTTATTTATTTGAGAGAGAGCTTGCGTGTGCACAAGAGCAGGAGCTGGGGAGTGGTGGGCAGAGGGAGAGGGACAAGCAGACTCCCCACTGAGCAGGGAACCAGATGCAGGGCTTGATCCGAGGACCCTGGGATCATGACATGAGTTGAAGGCTTAACCTACCGAGCCACCCAGGTGCCCCAAACACTTTTTAATGAAGACCCTAATAGTTCTCAATTATGGCTCCACCATCATTTATGTTACAATTCCTCTATTTCTGGTCATTTAGATTATTCCCAAGTTTTTGCTACTGTAAGTCGTATTTCAATTATGGTCTTTAAAGATAAATTTTTCCTTATATTTATGACTATTTTCTTGGATGTTAATACCAATGAGTGGTATTTCTGGTTTATAGGGTATGAGATTGTCAAAATTCTTGATATATACTGTAAATTTTTTTCCCAAAGGGCTACGTCAACTTGGATTCCCACACAGCATTGTGAAATATTTATTCCTATGGCCTGAATTGAGTATTACCAATTTTTTTCATCTTTATATTTTAAATGGACAGAAAAATATCATTTACATTTTCATGTCTTTAATCACGGGTGAAGTTGAATATTTTTCTAGTCTTTACTGACCAAGCTGGCCGGCTAGCTCAGTTGGTTAGATAGAGTGTGGTGCTGATAATCTTTACTCACCATCCTTATATTTTATAAATGATCTGTTTGTGTCTTTTGCCTATTTTCTATTATAAACTTTTGGCATATCTTATTGGTTTATAAAACTCTTTTCTTATTGAAAGTACTAAATATTTGTAATGTGCATTACAAATACTTTTACCGGATCATTCTTCGCTTTTTAATGTGGTTATGACAATATAATATACTTAATTTTAAATTGTCCTTACAGTCTAATCTATTTCTTGTCTTGTGTGTTTTTTTTATTGTTCTTATGCTTAAAAATGTCTTCAGATCCCTACAAGTCAGTTAAATAAGGGCCTATTTTGTCTTTTAATTGTTTAATTGTTCATGGCTTTATTTTTTATACTGGTCCCTCACTTAAGCCAGATTATTGCATTATGGAGTAAGATCAGAACGTAACTTACAGTTTTCTCCTCAAATACCCAATTTTATCATATGTTGAATAACATATACATTCCCCACTGGTTTGTAATGGTCCACTATCTCATATTACTTTTTCTTTATTTCAAGTTTTCATTTAAATTCTAGTTAGTTAACATATATGGTAAAATTGGTTTCAGGTGTAGAATTTAGTGATTCAGGACTTATATATAATAACACTCAGTGTTCATCAGCACAAGTGCCCTTCTTAATGCTCATCACCCATTTACCCATCCCTGGTCCACCTCTCTTCCAGCAGCCCTCAGTTTGTTCTCTATAGTTAAGAGTCCTTTATGATTTGCCTCTCTCTTTTTTCCCCCTTCTCCTATGCTCATCCATTTCTTTTCTTAAATTCCATGTTTGAGTGAGATCATATGGTATATTTATCTTTTTATGAATTATTTAACTTTGCATAATACAATCTAGCTCCATCCATGTCACTGAAAATGGCAAATTTCATTCTTTCTGATGGCTGAGTAATATTCCATTGTGTATGTATACCACACTTCTTTATCCATTCAGTTCATCCAGTTGATGGACTTTTGGGCTCTTTCCATAATTTGGCATTGTTGATAATGCTGTTATAAACATTAGGGTGCATGTACCCCTTCAAATCTGCATTTTTGTATCCTTTGGATAAATACCTAGTAGTGCAATTGCTAGGTTGTTGGGTAGCTCTATTTTCAACTTTTTGATGGACTTCCAAACTGCTTTCCGCAAGGGCTACACCAGTTTGCATTCCAACCAACAGTGTAAGAGGGTTCCCCTTTCTCTGCATCCTCGCCAACATCTGTTGTTTTCTATGTTAATATTAGCCAATCTCACTGGTGTGAGGTTATATCTCATTGTGGTTTTGATTTGTATTTCCCTGATGCAGAATGATGTGGAGCATTTTCTCATGTGTCTGTTGGCTACCTGCATCTCTTCTTTGGAAAAATGTCTATTCAGGTCTTCTGCCCATTTCTTAATTGGGTTATTTATTTTTTGGTTGTTGAATTTGATAAGTTCTTTATAGATTTTGGATGCTAACCCTTCATAGGATATGTCATTTGAAATATCTTCTCCCATTCTGTAGGCTGCCTTTTAGTTTTGTTGGTTGTTTCCTGTGCTGTGCAAAAGCTTTTTATCTTTTTTTTTTTTTTTTACTTACTTATTTATTTTATTTTATTTTTTTTTTATTTCCAGCATAACAGTATTCATTATTTTTGCACCACACCCCGTGCTCCATGCAATCTGTGCCCTCTATAATACCCACCACCTGGTACCCCAACCTCCCACCCCCCGTCCCTTCAAAACCCTCAGATTGTTTTTCAGAGTCCATAGTCTCTCATGGTTCACCTCCCCTTCCAATTTCCCCCAACTCCCTTCTCCACTCTAAGTCCCCATGTCCTCCATGCTATTTGTTATGCTCCACAAATAAGTGAAACCATATGATAATTGACTCTCTCTGCTTGACTTATTTCACTCAGCATAATCTCTTCCAGTCCCGTCCATGTTGCTACAAAAGTTGGGTATTCATCCTTTCTGATGGAGGCATAATACTCTATCCCCAGGGGTACAGGTCTGTGAATCACCAGGTTTACACACTTCACAGCACTCACCAAAGCACATACCCTCCCCAGTGTCCATAATCCCACCCCCTTCTCCCAAACCCCCTCCCCCCAGCAACCCTCAGTTTGTTTTGTGAGATTAAAAGTCACTTATGGTTTGTCTCCCTCCCAATCCCATCTTGTTTCCTTTATTCTTCTCCTACCCACTTAAGCCCCCATGTTGCATCACCACTTCCTCATATCAAGGAGATCATATGATAGTTGTCTTTCTCTGCTTGACTTATTTCGCTAAGCATGATACGCTCTAGTTCCATCCATGTTGTCGCAAATGGCAAGATTTCATTTCTTTTGATGGCTGCATAGTATTCCATTGTGTATATATACCACATCTTCTTGATCCATTCATCTGTTGATGGACATCTAGGTTCTTTCCATAGTTTGGCTATTGTGGACATTGCTGCTATAAACATTTGGGTGCATGTCTAAAGCTTTTTATCTTGATGAAGTCCCAATCGTTCATTTTTGTTTTTGTTTCCCTTGCCTCCAGAGACATGTCTGGTAAGAAGTTGCTATAGCCAAGGTCACAGAAGTTGCTGCCTATGTTCTCCTCTGGGATTTTGATGGTTTCCTGTCTCACATTTAGGTCTTTCATCCATTCTGAATTTATTTTTGTGTCTGGTATAAGAAAGTGGTCCAGTTTCATTTTTCTGCATGTGGCTGTTTTGCAGTTTCCACAACATCATTTGTTGAAGAGAGTGTCTTTTTTCCATTGGATATTCTTTCCTAATTTGTTAAAGCTTAGTTGACTTTACAGTTGTGGGTCCATTTCTGATTTTTTGCTCTATTCCATTGACCCCTGTATCCATTTTTGGGCCAATACCATACTTCTCATACTACTTTTTGTAAATATTTTTTCAGATGTTGTATTCCATTCCATTGATTCATTTACTAATTAGTGAATTATTACTGTACTATTTTCATTATTGTAACTTCCTAAGAATCTTTAACTTCTGGAGGTTGTACCCATACTTTTGATATAATTATTCAGTTAAAACTTCTAAACATTCTGGTTACACATTTTTAAAAAAAGACACTAGTCATTAACTCTGAGATACAAGAGGCTTTGTATCTTATCTCATTAAACAGACAAGTTTATTCATGTCAAAAAAGCTGAAATGACTTGCCCAAGATTTCTGAGTTCCCTAGAAGCTGGGGTAGAATTTGAATCCAGACTGCTACAACCGATTAGATGGCTTTCTACCACTTCATACTAATTTTTGCTTTCACGAGGTGTCAACAAAATGCAGGACTGAATGGTTTCAATTCAGCCAGGGTAAGCATTAACCAAGATGCAAGTACTCTAATATTGTTCCTGATCCTGGGGGCACTAATAGGCTATAAATTTCTTCAGTAAAGTATCAAGTGTAGAAATTTTTGAATAAAAGGTAGAGAAGGAAGGAGAGATTCATTCTAACTAGAGGTTGGAGGTTTCCAAAAAGAGATGACCTCTCTGCTGAGGCTCAAATGATGATCCACATTGAGAAAGAAAAGGATGAACAGTACAGAACGGACAAAAACACAAAAAGTAAAACAACAGTATCTTCAAGGGCTCTATTTTGCTCCCTTGCCCCCATACCACCCAGCCAATCCATCAGCCCTACTGCTGACATCACTTTAAAAAATAAATCCCAACTATGCAAGTTCTTCATCATGTTAGTGATCATCCCAGATAGCTGAATGTGGCCCTTCAAAATGCTATGTATCTCCATGGTCCTGTCTGTCTGTTGAGCTCCCAAAACTGCATCCCTGAATCTTCACCTTACCTCTTTACCTCATTATTTCCAACTAGTTTTTATGTTTCCATCAATAAAAAAAAAAAAAAATCTCCATTCTCTCAGAAATCCTATCTTCTGCAGAATCAAGCATTTGGGATAATAGGAGTGTGTTTTAGTAACAACCCAATGAGACTCTTAAATCAAATCAAGTACAGCAAGTCACAGTGCTTGTTCATAGTGCAATTGTCTCAACTGTCAATTCCGTCAGTTTCTTGAGTTCTTCCCTCCCCACTTTTCTAATCCACTGGATTATGTGAGTGCAAAATGAGACAACATATATGAAAACACTTTTAAAAAAATATTCAATTTATTTATTTGTCAGAGAGATCACAAGTAGGCAGAGAGGCAGGCAGACAGAGAGAGGGGGCAGTAGGCTCCTCGCTGAGCAGAGACACCCCCCCCCATGCAGGACTCTATCCCAGGACCCCAGGATCATGACCTGAGCCAAAGGCAGAGGCTTTCACCCACTGAGCCACCCAGGCACCTCTGAAAACACTTTTTAAAACATAAATGAATCTCCATATGTCACTTGCCATTTGTTCCATCGTTAAGATCCTGTGTAATGGCCCTTTTGACAAGTACTGTAAGATTACTATTGTCTGTCATTACCTGTTCTCACCTTCTCTGTCACAGTAATGGAACCACTGGTTTTTTTTAGCTGAATGCGTGACTATATTAACCAACCAACCAACAAACAAACAAAACTCAATATTTCCCAGACACCTTTTCAGATATATGTGGCCAATTGACTAAATTTTGTGTATGAGCAGAGTAAATGTGACTTCAGGGTGTGTCTTCCTCCACCACCCCCTGACCACCACTATCCTGGCTGGCATGTGGATGTGGTGGTGCACCATCTTAGACCAGATGGAACAAAGGAACACCTTGAGAAAAGTGGAGGAAGATACAGTGGTTTGGGTTCCTACCACCACAGATCTTCAGTGCTATCCCTGAACTTATTAGATACTGACAGCTATGTATGAGAACTTATTTTCCAAACTTATTTCAGCCACTATTATTTTGGATCTCTGTTCTCTGTCATCATTAATGCAATATGAATGTGCTGGAAGTTTCACAGCTTCTGTGATTTTCTGCCCCTTACTCTAAAATGATGTCCCTCTGTTTAGTTCAGTTGGTCAAAGCACAGTGCTCAGATGAGAAGTCTCATCCCTGCTTGGGCCAGACAATTCCAGTTTCCAACCAACTCTAACAGACTTCTCTGTGCTGCAGATGAGAGTGTGGATAGGTCTAGGCAAATATATCCCTTCCATGGTGGGTGAGAAGATTTCAATGAACCCACTACCTACACACAGTAGTGCTACATGAAAAACACAACTAAGAAGTGGAACATGATCCTGTAGTCTGGTGTGAGTTGATGAGGTTCTTTTGGAGGCCGATTTGGCAGTATATATTAAAATTAAAATGCTAATGCCCTATATCCCAGCAATTTCACTTTTCAGTATCTATCCTAGAGACAGACTCATTGATGTATGACAAAGTGGTGTGCAAAGCATTTTCATGGATAGTAGGCAATGTTGAGAGACAGTGAATGTCTTTAGCATATAGATGCATACTTTGAAATTTTGAGAAGCTATTTGTTTAATAAGGTGATTCATTTATACCGATTTCACAGGTATTGATAAGGGCTATGGCAAAGTAAGAATTTAAATAGAAGCCAAGAGTCAATTTTACATGGATATGGCAAATATGAAGTCATAATTTGAATGAGTTACGTTTGTGATAAACTGACATTCAGCATCCCACAGCAGGATTTACTGCTCAGTGAAGAATTGTTACATGTCTATCATCTCCCGAATAGCATGAGCCTTGCTCTCCTTTGCATGGCCAGTGCTACATATAACGCTTATGCATAAGAAGTTCTAAATGAGATATTGCCCAAGAACCAGGTGACCGTTGCTTTGATATAGTGAATTGAAAGAGGGCATTCCTCAGTGACGAACAGCCTTAGGGAGGTTTATGGAAGGGTTGACATGCTTGGTATAGATCAGTGGTTCTTGACCTTGGTTGCATGTTAGAAACACCTGTGGAGGTTTGTAACCTTTCTATGCCAGGGCTGCACCCCATATCAATTAAATCAGATTTTCTGGACATGGGACTGAGACCTCTGTATTATTCTGTCTCCAAGGTACTTTGAACATGTAGCCAAAGTTGAGAATTATGAATCTGGGTGATAAAGCTGCAACCAGCCAGCTAAGTGACTGAAATCCAGGGGTTATCAAGGTAAAATAACAGTACCCATAGATTCTCAGACTGTTAAGGAGTTTGCTCTGCCAGAATGTTTCCCCTTTGGATAAATGCATGGCTGACCCTCTCATCACCTAAAGGTCACTGCCAAATCCCACTTTCTCATGGAGGTCTACTTTGACCACCATATTTCATATTGCAATCTGCATCCAACTCCACCCCCACATGTCCTTGTTCCCCCTTATTCTGCCCTACTTTTTCCTTTTCCGAAGCACTTTTTACCCATGAATGGATACCATTTACTTATTAATTACATTTATTGTTTATGATTATCTCATCCCTCTAGGAGGTAAGCTTCTGTGGCACAGGGATCTTTGCTTTCTTCCCTGAATACCTCCAGATCTGAAAGAGTGCCACATACATGGTGGGCCCTCAGTAAATACTTGCTAAATGACTACAACTTAGAGCCAGCAAAGGCCTACGAGAGCGTTTGCTCAACCCAACCTTCTCATTGAACTGATAACAAAACCAACTGCAGCCAAGAGAAGAGACGAAAGGCATCCAGGGCCAAAGAGTGAGACACTGGTTGAACTGAGACTAGACCATCAACCCTCTGAGTCCCAGCCCAATCCTCCTTCAGTCCAGTAAACCGGTTGCCTGTTTAGAAGTGTTCATGCAAACCGTTCCAAACAGTGAACTTGAAGAGCAGCCTTTGTTTCTACCGGGGTTTTCAAAAATCTCTTTGCTTTTAGAGGGCATTATCAGCATTACGCATTGATGATTGTGATTTGAAATTTGAGAACACCACTATATGCTGTATTTGTAATCACTAAGAACCTAAAGACCATATGGAGACACTGGTTTTTTCCAGGCTTTTCTTTTTCTCCTTCTTCCTTCCTTTCTTCCCTGCCTCCCTCCCTCCCTCTTTTTTTCTTTCACAATTTTTGTTTGTTTTTTGTTTTCATTAATCTGGGCTGAAATAAAGAAGCCATGAGATCTGCACTCTGGATTTTGTAAATGAGCCCGCTGCTCATCGCACTTTCCAGCAAGATAAGACCCAAATAGCATTCGCAGAAATGCTTCGCTATCTTTCAAGCAATCCGGCTCCTGTGTGGGCCCCTTGGTAACAGCTTGGCAAATCCGCAAAAGGAATGCGACTATATAGTTTGTGTGCGGACCGCGGAGTTATTATGGCTTCCAAATTGCCTAGCAGGTCATTAATCATAGGCCAAGATAGGCCATCGCCGCGGTAGTGGCGTGAAAGCGTCCAGCATAATGCCGGCGAAATCATGTTTAACAGGCAGCTCTTGCTGGCATAGATATGGAAGGGGGAGAGGCAAGGAAAAAAATCAGTCCCCTTTTAGGAAAGAAAACTTCTACTTATCTTTGATTTGCATTCAGTCCTCCCTCAATAGTCCTTAAGCCTGTTATTTAATTCATTTTGGTGCCAGGGTTCATCACAAAGCAAAAACCCTAAGCGAGACCTATGCAGTCTGTGACCTCCAAACCCCCTGTCTTTTCTTGTCAGTTCTATGTCATTTGTGCAGTTGAACTCCACCAATTTGAAATGCTGACCTCTTCCATAGACAACCTTATTCTCCTCCAGTGAAAGAAAGGCCCAGGGCCGACAAACCACTCAAGCGGAGATGGTAAGAAAAGAGAAAAGTGGTTGACTCGTAAATCAATTTCCACAGCCCACCCAAAACCCACACACACATTGAATTTGTATAAATTAAAAAAAAAAAATTGCTGAATGGATTTATAAAGAAGAGGGTTCCAAGAACAAAATAAAAAAAAAAATATATGAATTGGGGCCAGGAAGAATGATGTCGGATCCCTGCTCCCAGTGGGCCCACACAGTGCTGAGGGCCTCCCCGCACTTCTTCTACACCTGGACTCCCTGAGGTTGCTTGAAAAGAAACGTTGTGAATAAAATGCTGGAGAAAAGTTGCTTGTCACTGGCAAGGCAACAAAAGAAAGGGGGTGGGGACACGACCAGAAAAACAGAACTTGAGTTATGGAGCCCAGAACTGATAAGCCTGAGACGTGGGATGTGTACCAGGTCCTCCTGCACTGGGCTGTGCCTCGGGACCTATAGGCCACATGTTCCCCAGTGCTGGGCGCAGGTCTGGTCAGCCCGTGAACACAGAACTAGGTCATTTCCTGTGGCCTGCAATTTCACACAGCCACTGTTTTTTTTTTCTTGCCATGTCTATTATTTCTCTTTGATTTTAGATCTTTTCTTGTCAAAACCAATCACCCACTAGATAATGTTATTTAATTAAAATCTTCATTTCTTGAGCACCTACTATGGTTTCTGAACTAGGCATTGAGGATATCAAACATAGTTCCTTTACCAAATATCTAACAATCTACTGTGAACTCAAAATATAAAAGCTCCTCTTAAAGGAGAAAAAAAATTAGGAGAACAGAAATATGAGTTTCTCTTTTAACATATGAATCCATTTTTTCTAAATTCTCTCCACACCCTTTCTCCTTTCCCTGCTACCTGGATTTTTTTGGGGCTGAGAAGAAAAGTCCCAAATCAGTTTGAACTTTGCTACAGATGTTCTTACTGTTCTCTAGATCTTAAAAAAAGTTCTCTTCTTGTGTTCTGAAAATTGAGGGTTTCTCCCTAATTTGAAGCACACACTAATAACCTTTTATTCAGTTACTTTTAAGACTTGTGAAGCATTGTTAGACAATAAATGAGGATTCACAAATTGTTAGAGCAAGTGAGAAGCATCATGGAGTTTCCTGGCTCCTTTTCTTAAGAGCTATTGTTCTCAGAGCTACAAAATGCTCATTGTAACTCCTGGTGGTCAATATGAAAATTGCCATCATTTCTCTTCCTGATACAGCAGAGTCTACTTAATAAAAGTGACTTGGGCAGCACTACTGAATTTTAAACACAATTCAAAGTTTTTTTTGTTTTGATCATTTCTTTACAAAGGAAAGGAAGAGCTGTAGTCAAATAAATTAGGGAACATTGTGATAAGGGCAACTAAATAACAACAGAATATGTAAAAGTTCCAGAGAAAAAGTGATTGATCTGTGTAAGGTGAGGTCAAGGAAGGCTTCCTGGAGGAAGCAATGTCTGAGCCAGAATTTACAGGGTAAATAAATACACCAGACTAACAAAGAGGGCATATGAAAAGGTAATGAGGGGAGAAAAAGTGAGAATGTGCAAGGGATTATAAAGTGTTTGGTGTTGCTGGGATATAAAGGTCAACAGGGATGATGGAAGATCTGCTTGAGACTGTAGGCAGGAGCTAGGTTATCAACCATTCATAAGTGAGGTAGTATCATGGGCAGTGGGAAAACCATAAAAGATATATGGTCACATTTCAGAGCGATCACTCCAGTGGCAATGGTGTGGTCTGCATATTATTTTTAAAGTACTCTGCTGTCTGTGGTATGGTTGGATGTGACACAAACAAGGGGTTGATCTCAAAGACAGAGACCCAGGGAGAAATGAGAAGGTCCCGAACAAAGATGGAAGCCATGGGCTGGGAAAGCAGGAGCTGAATCTAAGAGACAAATACAGGGTCTCTAAAAACTCTGGAAACAGAGAAAAAATACGTTTAAACAATATATTTTTTACGTTTTCAAGTAACATATGGTATATGTTTCCTTCAACTTCCAGACAATTTCACAGACACAATATCTCTAAACTAAAGCCTAATAGGTCTAATCTTTAATCTGAGGAAAAAGATCAATCAATAAACTGAATATTTCCCTGTTTCTACAGATTTTTCAGATACCATATAGAACCTTTTGGATTTGGTGATGCTCACTGGTTACCAGTTGGAGAGAATGCAAGAGAGAATCTTGGAAATGACTCTTGGGTTTTTGGTTGAAGATACTGAGTGGGTGACAGCATCAGAAACCCAGATTTGGAAAATAAGTTTGGCATGTTCTTTCAAGACCTCTTAAACAACTAACGAGAGCTGAATTAAGACCCTTCGAGGCTCTAAGAATGGGCAAAGATAGGAAGGACTGAATGTGGAGTTCTAACACCAATCTCAGTGTCATGGGCTTAAATGCAGAATCCACCAATCAAGGAAAGGATTAGAAAAGATTCCATCTGGCCTTGATGGTTTGTACATCTTTCCATCTCGAAATCCTACTGAGAACATACTCCTTGAAAGTTATACCTGGCAGCCACTCCACGGGTTCTAATCTTAGAAACACCCCTTTCTAATTGTGTGATGTTGGGTAAGTCAGCTAGTATCTCTGGGCCTTCATCTCACCATCTGTTGCTCAGAGGGTTGAACGAGGAGACCTTTAAATACCCAGTGACTCCAGAAATGAAACTGATGATGTTGTGTTGAGAAATCTGGTCTTGTTTACAACTTAAAAGTATAGACAAATAAGGAAAACTAAAAGGACTGAGAGCTTGGTGGTGGGATCCATGAATTGGTGTCAAGTGTCTTTCTCTCTCTCTCTTTTTTTTTTCCCTTAGATTTTATTTATTTATTTGAGAGAGAGGGAGCAGGAGTTTGGGGGTGGGATATAGAAGGACAAGCAGACTCCCCACTGAACTCGGGCTCCACACTGGCTCGATCTCAGGACTCTGAGTTCGTGACCCGAGCCTCTGAGCCAAAGTCAGAAGCCTCCACCTAGACGCACCAGTATAAAGTGGTTCTTGGTGTACAATCTACTGTAGAGGGACCTTGAGTCTCTTTGATACCCAATATTCTTCCTCCTCTTCTTCCTTGCTAACAGAATCCCATTCGTGTTTGAAGCAACCATGTTCATGGCTTAAAAATCCATTTCTGGCTACATTTGCCCCATTCCATTAGCCATTTGATATTGTTCTGGCCAAAGAGATACAATTGGGGTTTATGGAGGAAGTTTCAAGAAAACACTTTAAGGGAGAACAGCTTCAGCTGGCACAGCCCTCCTCTTTATCCTCGCCTTTCTCGTCTTAGAAACTGGATGGAATCTACAGATGGAGCAGTCATCCTGGGGCCACAAGGCACCCAGCAAAATGCTAAGTAAGAATGGAGAGCTAGTCAGCACCTGCGGCCTGAGAGCACCCTGAGCCATTATACCAATCCCAATTCCTACTGCCAGACTTCTTGCTCAGAGAGAAAGGAAGGGAAGACAGAGGGAGGGAGCAAGGAAGGAAAGTGGAAGGGAGGGAAGGAAGGGGGTGGAGGGAGGAACAAGGAAGGGACAAGCCCCTCATATTTGATTTCACCATCACAGGTTGGGTATTCTGCACGTGCCATCCAAGGTATTTCTGGTAAAATTGTTGCCTGACCTCCCCCATATAGTGATGAATAAGCCCATTTCCCTGCAACATTTAGTATCCTTGGGAGAACCAGATATAATAAATGACTGCTTCTGGAAAAGAGCTTGCTTATAATGATAAAACTAATTGCAATCCTCCAGGACAGAGACCATATTTTATTCATCTTGATAGCCCCAGTGCCCAATGTGGACATAACATATTTTAGGATCACAACCCCTATGAGTTAAATGAATGATGAAGAGAAGGAAACTATCTTTTTCTGTCAAGGAGTTATTCCATCTATATGACAGCTCACATTCACCTGTGATGATTGGTCATTAAGTCCATAGGACTGACCCCCATCCCACCCACCCCCCAGGTCACATAAACCAGTCTATGGGAATGTCACATAGAAAATATAAGAAGCTACTGATTATTTCATCAGTGTATCTGACAGGCCCCAGGAAGAAACTAATCCCCAGTCTCCTGGAGTAAACTAAGGGCTCTGCTGCTACCATCCATGTCAAACAATAATGGCACTTGGCTTAAAAGACGGAGCAGAGCTGGAGAGAGAACCACCTGCAAGACCCAGAAGGCACTAGGGGTGACTGTGTAGCAAGGCAGAGACTAAAGAAGATCCTTCTTTTGTTCCTTCTCCTCTGCCATATTACTCACCTGGAAATTAGCCTCTCAACTAATGCTTAGATCTGAACTTCAGTTCTATTTGGATGTAAATAGCTTATCTGTTTTTAACCCCCTAACAAGGAAATGATTTTCACAGAGAAACCAACAGTTAGGAGTGGCAGGAGAACTGAATGAGGAGAGATGTCTTGCCAGAGCACAATGTAAATATTGCTACTATCTCCAGCTGTATCCATTTCCAGCAAGGACTCAAAGGACAGTTTCTAAAGTTAACCCACTTGTCACCATCATCACCACTCTAAAGCAAATATCTGTAAACTATGGCCTGAAAGGCAAATCTTGTCTTTGTAAATAAAGTTTTATTAGGACACAACCACACTTTCATTTACATATTGTTTCTGCTTCTCTTACACTACAATTGCAGAAAATATCTACTTGTTACCTGTTTTTTTTATTTATTTATTTTTAATTTATATGAACTAGATCAAGGGAGGGGCAGAGGGAGAGTTAGAGAATCTCAAGCAGAATTCCCACTGAGGGCACAGCCCACGTGGGGCTGGATCTCACAATCCTGAGATCATGACCTGAGCTGAAATCAAGAGTTGGATGTTTAACAGACTGAACCACCCAGGAGCCCCTCTATTTGTCACCCTTTACAGAAATAGTTTGATGACCCCTTGTTCACAACTGTTTGTCGTTTTTTGTTATTTTGTTTTGTTTTGGGCTACCTGGCATCTGAGTGCCCTTCCCTTGAGTGCTCTTCAGAATTTTGGTAGAAAGCAGAGCCCGTCTCCTACTATAAAAGTGGGCAAGGCCAGATAGCATTTTCCTGGTCTCCCTTGCATCTGTGTCTCAACCAATGAGAAGCTCCCACCCCAGATGTGGACTTGATAGCTACTGGCACAAAGAACAGAGATAGCAGAGAATTCATCTTTGTCACAATGGCAGGTGGGACCATGGCTACAGCCAAGCAATTTCCTGGCAATGGCTCCATGGTGCCAGTGGGACATCCAGTGTCTGGTCCTGGAGATGGTGACAGCATAAATGGTGGTATCCAGAGGCTGGAGGCAGAATTGGCTACAACTTCACCCAACTATTGCAGGGAATTATTTTAACCATGATCGTGACTGCTGTCCAGCCTCATCTCTGACCCTTGGAATCAGCCTTTCCAGTTACTCTGAAAAACTGAAAGCCTTTCAATAAGTTTCTTTCAGTGTAAGCCAGTCAGTTTATCTCTGTTGCTTGTAACTGAGAGGTCTGACCAATAAAACCATCTTTTTTTTTTTTTTAACCTGTGTAGAGCAAATAGCAGATTACAAATCACCATCACATAACCTGTTTTGTTCTTCCAACACCCTTGCAAAGTGTGCTTTTATGCCCATTTAACAGATGAAGAAACTGAGGCTGAGTGAGCTCAAGCGATCTCTTTCAATTGACCCTTGGAGTCCCTTTTGATGCAAACATGGAAATTCTCTCTACTATGCCAAGCAAGCAGAGCTCTTTCATAATACCAGAGACATGCTCATTTGGTTATATTTATAAATTCCTCAAAGCCCACAGAGGGTTGAGAGCTCTGTTCATGTTTACCGGTATCTTGTCATTTTTTGCTTCCTTTATTCCAGTCCAGGTGGCCTTATTTTTTCATTTGAAAATGTCATTACCACGTCATTAGCAATGCAGTTACCTGGCAGTAGGAAGAAGCATCCTAGGCCATATGGCTGAGTTTAATCTACATGGTCACGGTGTAATCCCGTTGAAATGGCTTCCCTTTGCAATCAAAACCGAATTTCACACTTTACCAAGATGGGGACAGCTCTTGTCTTCCCCAGAGTAATATAGATCTCCCCAGGCAGCCAAGGCCAATGGAAATGGCTTTCTTCTCTAGGCCAGCAGCAGGTGGGGAGCAGGGCTGGGAGGTCAGCATGAATGGGAAGAGGCTGGAAATGAGAGAGGCAGGAACACTTGGGGACTCAGAATCCAAAATAATCCTTCACATTCCCTACCTATGGATTACCGTCGGGGACATTCAACTTCTGGAACTTTGGAAATGTAAGTTTGGGATATAAATCACCTTTATGCTATTGGTCATTTTATCTCATTCACATTTGTTACTTCTAAAGCTGGTTATCTGAATTCTTCCCCCAGAAGGGCTTAACGTTACAATCACTTTCCACAAACTGGCCTTATATCAGAACCACTTAGTTAATTAGACTCCCAGGAATATGTATTTTAAGCAGAGAGGCCCCCCATTTATTATAATGCAGCTTTATTATAATGCAGTCTAGTGTATGAGAATCGCTGGTGTAAGTAAATATGAAAAAAAAAAAAATCAAATGTCACTAACAATGTAGGACAAGCCGAATGAAAGAAGGAGGCGTCACTTTAAAAAAAATTGGTAAAGTTGTTTGTTTGCCTGTTTAAAATATAATCATACTTCATGAGGCCATGAGGGGGTTGGTCCTCCTCATCCTTCCTGGTGAGAATGTAACTGATTCAGCTTTTCTGAAAACAATCAGGTAACATGAATCCAAAAGTCTTTTCTCAGAAAACACATTTCCTTTAACAGAACAATTCTCCTTCTTAGATACGTCCTCAGGACATAATCATGCGTAATTGTTTGGTTATAAAGTTTTTCATCACAGGATTTATTCACAAAGCAAAAAATAAAGAAATCCCTGTATAAAAGTACCCAGATTGGTTAAAATATTATGGTAGATCCAATGAACATTTGAAATTATTTTTTGTCACAGAGGATTATGATGAATCAGAAACATGTAACTATATGATCTTTAAAGTCTTTCTTACCCTACAAACTGAAAGGGGGGGGGTCGTGTTGGTCTCTCACTATGGTATTGTGAGGGCTTAGAATAGGGCTTAGGAAGATACTTGTTGAATTAATAACTAAACTGATTTATATTTTAAGTAGAAAAGTGAGTTATATGAAGCCACTTTGTCAAAAAATAAATAGGTAATTGTACATTGACTCATTTTCTTGGTTGATAGAATTATAGGTGATGGCTATTGTTTTCACTTATGAAAAAATAGTTATTATATCACAAAAAGATAAAACTATATAAATGCTCATAAATATATATCCCATTTACAATTCTGTACAATATGCCATCGTATAATCCTGCCAATATTTATTTGAACCAGAACTCCGATAGCAAAGTTACAGGTTGTTTTATATTTTCAACACTATAAAAATAATAATATTACTACAACACGCTTCATTGTGGGTCTTTTGAGCATAGCTGATTTGTTTTCTTTCTTAGGAAAAGTACCAAGAATTAGAATTAGCATGTCTATTTTCATCTGTAGAGAATCTCTGGTGACAAGCTGTTCACTGAAATGTTTACCATCTTTAGATACTGCAAAATTAATGCTCTTTGTTTGTGTGTCCCAGTGAAGCAGGTGATATTCCTGAAGATGGAGAGGTGGGTCCAGAGGAGGCTTCTTGGCCACTCCACCAGGAAAGGACTGTTTGGAGAAAGAACCCAATGTGGGCACTACGTTGTCTCCAAGCCTTGCTTCCATTCCCTTGAGAAGTGGAGACATCATGAACTGTCTAAATGCTGAAGGGGGACTGGTCCAGCCTGGCCCCCTCCTGGGGCTTCAGTGTTTGCTCCGGCTGTTTTTTCAAGGAAAAGATCTCATCCTTAGTTCATATAAACTATGACTGGCTGCATCACTGTAGCTCTATAAACCACAGGTCTCACTTCAGCAGTGTTCTATCATGGGCTTGTGGGGAGGTGCTCCTGAGGTTGACCTGTGCTTCAAACATCACTGCATCCTGAACATCTTCAGGGAATGTCATACTTTCATTAAATATGCTCAAACTAGACCTTGTGCTTACACTCCTCCATTATTTCGGCCAGAAGTCCATGAGGTAATGATTATTTATCAAGGACAGACTCTGTCTTCTGGAAGACGAAGAAGGTTGCTCAGAGAATGAGGAGAAAAGAAACATGTGGGAGAGACAAAAGACATGCAGACAAAGGACATACATCCCTGTTCTCTGGAAACCAAAGCATCCACACAAAGAATCAGTGGAAAAACAATGATGGAGAAGCTGACTGACTGTTGGAATTATTAAAGATTCCTAGAATTATAAACTAAAGCTTTGCTGGCCTGCCTGCCTTCCTTCCTTCTTTCCTTCCTTCCTTTCTTCCTCTCTTCCCTTCCTCCCTTTCTCTCTTTCTTTATTTTTTTTTTTTAAATTGGTGTTTATGAACTTGGATGAGCTGCTGGTGGGTGGAATTACAGCAAAGGGGTGACAGCAAACCCAGACGCTTGGGAGTTGATGCAAATTTAATTAATCTCACCAGCGGGAGATGCAATGGGAATGAAGGCCATCCCTTGAATTTCTAAGAATGATTTTCTGAAAATTTTCCTTCTGAAGCTCCGAGAGGAGGCCAAAGTTCTGAATCACCCTCAAATGCTGAGAGGATAAGGCTCCTAGGAGGAAAGCACAACGGCCAGTTCTAACTTCTAGTGCTTGCTTGCTTCTAGCAAAGCGATCACTTCTTGGAACTTCATTTTTGCCTTCCACAAAATGAGCTGGTAATTTCCTGTCTGCCTCACCAGAGAGCAGTAAGCAATAGCAAAACCATTCTGCTCTTACTAGAGGGTGACTGCTCACTCTTGCGGGCCCTGAAACTCTTCCACTCCACCAGACATTCTCCCGAAGACCCACCCGAAGAGATTCTGCTTTAGCTCATACCATGCCCAGGCTGTGAACACCACAGAACAACAGAATACAAAATTGCCTGAAGACTTAGCCACAGCCATCATTGTATCCATGGATCATTTTTGTTTCATGGATGTAATTGCCTGTGTGGCATTTATTTTCCTGGTACACACATACACACACACACACACACACACACACACAAAGACTCTATAATTTTAATTTTCAAGTGAATTTTCTTTTTTCTCTTTTTTTTCTCTCCTTCCTTCCTTCCTTCCTTTCTTCTTTCCTTCCTTTCTTTTAAGAGAGGTGGGGAGAGACAGAGGGCAAAGGAGACAATCTTAAGCAGGTTCCATCCAGGGCAGAGCCTGACATGGGTGGCTCCTCATGGGGCTTGATTCCATGACCCTAAGATCATGAACTGAACCAAAATCAAGAGTCAGTCATTAACCAACTGTACCTCCCCGGTGCCCCTCAAGTGAAGTGAGTAACCTACTATGTGCTAGATTCCATGCAAGGCACTTTTCCTGTTACACATATTCTATCTTTCCAATTCCCCTCACAGATAAGTATTAGTATCTCCCTTTATGCAGATAAGGAAACAAAGATTCAACCCCCTAGTTAATTGATGGTTCATGGAGAATCCCAACCAGATTTCTTGACCCCAAAATCAAATATCTTTTGGAACAAAATTATGCTCAAAGAAAATCAAAAGCACCATTCTAAGGAATCCCTCCTTTCTTCCTTCTTTCTTTCCTTCCACAGATTTTTGAGAGCCAAGCACGCTGTTCTAGAAACAGGAAATATTCTTGGTTATATAAGAAAGATGGCTAAGAACATCTCACATGTCAGTCACGTTTTCAGAAGTGGACAAACAAAGTTGATCTCTCGATCTTCTTGGAAAAACTGCGAGCTAGATTATGGTTGAAAAAACATGGAATTTGGAGTCAAGCAAAACTGAATTTCAATCCTGACTGCCACTACCAAGCTGTGTGAGCATGGAGAAGTTATATAATTTCTCTGAGCCCCTCGTTTTTTTTTTTTTTTTTCCATCTATAAGGTAAAAATGATAATACAACACTTTATAGGATTGCTCTGATTATGAACAAAATAAGATGCCTGGCACTTAGAAAATGTTCAATCAGGGTAGATGAGGGGGTGGTCATATGTGTAGATTTTTAACCAGGGTCATTGCAAGAAAAGGGCCTCCTACACTGCCCTGGTCTGGGAGTGCTTTCCATGCACCCATCCACAGGACTACCTTGTATGACCCCTCCCAGGCATCTTGCCCTGACTCTTAGAAAGAAGCAGCTGGGGGTATCTTTGCACACCCTGACACTACAGAAACCACACTTAGGCGGGCTCCATCTCCTTCGGCTTTCAAATCTCTGCTCCTTTGGCTGGCGGGTGCTTCACGGGGTGGAGGGCCAATTCGCCATGGCGGTTTGTATCTGCAGCAGGCCTGACAGGCTGGGAGAGGAAGGCGTTAATGTTTTCTGACAGGCGACCCCTAATTGTGGGAGCTTTTCTTCTCGGGCTTTCTGTGAAATTCTGACTTAGGCGAGCAGCATAACAAAGTGGTAGGGCATTGAGCGGGGCTTGCACTACACTGAGCTGGGGAGGCAAGGGGGGCTGGCCCGGCATTATTCATGAAGACTTTCAGCTGTTTTTGTCTTTTAACTAACCTTTGAGTTTGATCAGAGGGCTGGCCGGCCTCCCTTTCGCCAAAGGCCCTGCTGGCACCTGGACAATGGGGACAGACTGTTTTTCCTAGTAAAGAGCGATAGCCGGCGGAGGCCAGGGCTGAGTGTACTGGAGGTGGGAGGAGAGGGCTGGGGGTGAGGGGGAAGCCAGCCTTACTTCTCTCTTGGTCTTGGAAGAGGGGTGGTTACTGATAGAATTTCCAACTCCCAGCACCAGCAGCCACTCTAATGGTGAACAACTTTGGGCTGAACAACTTTATCCAGGAAAATTCACACAGTGGGCCGGTTTTCTCATTTGATTTTCAAATCCCACACTCCCTTTACCCCCCAGTATTTTTCTTCTTCTCTTCCTCCTCAGTCCATTCCCCCCTTCCAAAGGGCCCATGGCCTGGAGTAGGGCTCCAATCTAGAAATGTCTGGGTGGTGTTGTTAACTGTCAAAAAGGATGGGAAAACCGCGAGAGAGTAAATGAGTGCAGAAAGGCAGGAGAAGAAAGAAAGGGAGAAAGAAAGGAAGGAAGGAAGGAAGGAAGGAAGGAAGGAAGGAAGGAAGGAAGGAAGAAAAAGAAAAAGAAAAAGTGACTCAAAGACGGGGACAGACCCAAAGACAGGCAGGCAGAGTGATCCCGGCACGGAGTCTCTGGGAGGGCGAGCTGAGCCGCGGCCGCAGCGCCTGCAACCCGCGGGGCTGGGGAGCGCCGGAGTGCGGCGGCGCAGCCTACCGCCCGCCCGCAGGGGAGCAGGGCGCGGGGAGGGGGTGGCGGGGGGAGGTGCTCTCCAAGCGCTCTCGCTTTTGGCAGGTGCCGAGCTTTTGTCCCCGGCATCCACTTCCTGCCCTGACTGCCCGGACCAGGGCCCAGTCCTCTCCAGCGTACTTTGCAGAAAGTGACTCCCTTCAAGGAGTGTGGGTTGGCGCCTTTTCTCCCCATCTCAATCCCAAAATAGCCCTGGTAGCCCGCGCATCAAAGGCGGCTTTGTGAGCGGCCGCCTGCAGGCTGCCTGGAGGGGGGCGCACGTGGGGCGTTCTGGGAGCGCGTCCCACTCCCCTCTCCAAACTCTCTCTATTCTCCCATTCAGTCTTCTCTCCTCTCCTCCTTTGTTCCTTTCTCCTTCTGCTCTTCTCCTCTTCTGTGCTCTCTCCACATCTCTGTCTCTCCTGCCCTCCCTACCCGGGACTTTATTTCGGAGTTGTTCTTCCTCCTCTCTTCTGTCTGCCACCCCCCCCCCCCCGCCCCCGCCCCCCGGGCCACCCCATCCCAATTTCTCTTCCCCTTGTTCTCTCCCTTTCCTCTCCCTCCCTTTCCCTCTCGCCCACCTCCGGCCTCTTATTCCCTTTCACACCTCCGGGCTCCTTCGGCTCCCACGCCCCCCTCTCCCAGCACCCCCCTACCCCTGCGGTCAGGTAGCGGGGCGAGGCCGGCGCGCGCAGCTGACAGCGGACGCATGCCTGCAGCCAATCAACGCCCCGATGCGCTGCAGCTTGAATAAATCATTAAACCTGACACGCGCTCGCGGCCCGCGCTCTGCGCAGCAACTTGCTTCCTGCCATTAACCTACACACCCTCTTTTGTAACAACCTAATCTTGCATACAAAGGAAGAAGGAATATAACTTCGACCTGCCTTAGAGACCAACCCTTCGCCTGCTCAGCGGGAAGAGAACATTACTGCCAGAGAATCCACGTCCTCCCCCGCCCCCACCTTCGACTTTGATAACCTGGAGTTTCCGGGGGAATCCGAAAACGGATCATTTCTTGACCCAGGAGTGGAAACCGGGAGAAAAAAGTTGAGAGACGTCTCAACAATAAGAAGAGGAAAATACGGTTGAGGGCATTCACTATATCAGAGACACATCCATAGTGTTTTAAAAAGAGTTTGCAATAAAGTAAGCTTCTCAGAGAGCTCACTCTAAAAGATATCAATATAGAAAAGTCCTAGAAATGTTGACTAAATTTATTAATTTGTTCCTCCATTTCTAAATGAGTACATAAATGCCCGAGTGAATGAATGAATGGCTTCCCCACCGAAGCATGGTCTTTGTTTATCTTGGTACCAAAGCTTCCAGCACCACCTTTCTGAGTGGTTCAGAAGATCAAGAAAAACAGTTGTCTCTTGACTGGTATTTCTTGCATTGACAACTTTAAAATCTTTTCGTTTTCTGCTTATCAAGGGAAGCTATTATCTTCATTTTCCAGAAGAAACCCTATAACTAACTTCTTTTGCGATCCTTGAGGTAAGTCATTCTTAGCTGAAAAAGAACTGATTTACCAAAGTTAGGTTTAGAACAGAATTAGGTTCACTTCTGCCCTAGTTTCCTACTGATAACCCTATGTGTCCCTGGAAATCTTACACAAAACTGATACATCCCCGAGATCCTGTGGGAGAGTAGTCCATGCACCAGCCAAGGTCAACAGAACCAGATGGCCCGCTTGAAAGGGTAAATGAAGAGTTTAATGGAAAGAGGAGAGGTGGGTGGGGCTAAGGGAAGCAAAATGGTGCAGCACCCTGAGACTACTAACAAGAGGGAGCCATTACCTCCTCTGTCCCTGAAGAAGCAAGAGGAGGAAGCTGTCACTACATCTCAGCAAGATCTGTTCTGGGAGAGAGGCCTTCTGACAAGAGCTGTAGCCTTAGACCCAGGAGCAGAGCCACTGTCAAAGCAACTGAGCACAAGCAGTGAGGAACAGGGGGTATAAAGGACCCAACCTACCTCCCTTACTACCTCGCAATCTCCTATTGGTGCCTTCCACTGGCCAAACCCAACAGAAAGACAGAGGTCAAGGGAGCCCTAGTGATGAGGTCCATAGCAACCAGCCTCCTGAAAGACAAAGCAGAGCAGAGAAGGTGGGTTTGGAGGAGGAAAGGAAGATAAGCAGCACTGCCCTCAATCTGACAGGGCAGACCATCCATTCAGTCAGCAAACACCTGTCTCCCCAGGGGCTGTGGAGATGCCAGTGCTCAAGACAGGTATGGTCTCCGTCCTCCTGGAGTTTACCCTCTAGCGGGGGAGGGGGCAGTTGAGAGCAATCATATAACCAAAGATACAGTTTTTTCACATAGTAATTAATGCCAGGAAGGAGAAACAGTGGAATAGATAGAGAGTGAGGGTGGCCAGGGGGAAGCTGCTTTAAACAGAGTGTTCAGGGAAACTTCTGGGAGGAGGTGACATCTGAAGTAAGGTGACCTGACCCTCCCAGTAAAGCCGAACTTAACTCCACATCTACTGCCAAACTTCTTTCTGTGTGGTTTATGGGTAAGTCTCAAATCTAGGCTGTGATTTAGATGCATCTGTGGACCAGTCCTGTGAAAATGAGAGGCAGGGCTGGAAGTCGAGAATAACAACTACAGGCACTCACATTTACATAGAGCTTGTAACCTCCCCCACAAGGCAAGTGCTAACTGCTTTACATTGTCTCCTCTTGCTGCTGTGGGTCCCATCAACCCCATGTTACAAACACGAACACTTAAGCGGGGAAGGAATTGAATTGCTGCTGCTTCTGTGTTCTAACAGCCCCAGGTCTGCAAGAACAGCCAGGTGGGAATACACATTCCACTCCCTCCTTATTACATCTCGGTCCTTTTCCTTTGATGCTTGCTGAATGCAGAGAGCAGACTGGTTTCTTCTCTCTTCTTTGGTGGGCCTGCCTGATGTGAACTTGAGATAAGTTCTTCTCCAGTTCTACTCCCAATTTAAAAGTTTTAAAAGGCTTTGTCACGGAGGTGCAACGTGCATCCCAGTGGCTCCAGCTCCAGCCTCCCATAGTACTGGGGTCC
This sequence comes from Mustela erminea, assembly GCF_009829155.1. Lineage (NCBI taxonomy): Eukaryota > Metazoa > Chordata > Mammalia > Carnivora > Mustelidae > Mustela > Mustela erminea. The sequence continues at coordinate 18,378,896 of NC_045619.1, forward strand.
AGCAGTTCGGCAGCCAGGGGCAGGTAGGCCTTTTCTTTCCCGCACTGCCCGCTCCTCCTTGTCAATTTCAGGCGTGTCTCCAGTCTTAACTCAGTGGTCTCCTGGCCATTTTTTGCATAGGTAAGATTTCTCAGTCAGTCAAGTCAAGGCAGTTTTCTTCTCCAGTACCCACCTCCAAAAAAAAAAAAAAAAAGTGAGGTGGGGGCTCGGACAGGGGAGAGACCGCGATTGCTAGCCGCTGGGGTCTACATTTTGTATTTCGCTGACAGCCCAGGGCCGCTGCAAAGCCCGCCGCGCAGCCAATGGGCAGCGGTGATTTATGGAGCTGACTAATGCTGGCTGAATGCGGCCTGTCAGAGCCCTGTGAATGGCTTCCCTTCCCCGCACAAGCCCCGGCTTTGTGTTGCTAAGCGATTAGAGCAGATGTAATGAGATTTTGCCCAATCCCCGCTTTGCCCTTTCCTAGCTTCGGCAAAATTGTGTGTGTTTTTGTGAATTTTTAGAGTTTGCCTTCGCATTGTGGCAAACAACGGCTAACTTTGCCTCGAGTTTAACGAGACTGGATATTTCCCATTCAGAAGTGAGTAAAAGAACACCTGTCTTCAGAAGGAGAAGGGGGGAAAAATCCCCTTTGTGGGGGCTGAAACATTATCCTAATGTTATATTCATAGCCATAAATGACTTGCTACACTTTCTTTGCATACCTTATCTGGAAACTTGCAAAGGAGCTAAATTAAAAGAAAAAGAAATGGGGGGGGGACCTCCAGCTCTGGTCCTCCAAATGAGAAGATAAAAATAAAAGCAGGCATCACAAAAGCATTACTTCCCTCAAGTAAGCTCTAAATTGGCCCACTGCTGGCAGAAAGTCCGATTATTTATGGCGATGAGGAATTTACTGATTTTTTTTCCCCTTAATTACGCTCATCTCTTTGAAAGGGACTGAAGCTTCAATGTGCATTCTATAGAGGGTCATTTAGCAAAATGACATCAGACGCTGTGGCGTGCTCCGTGCATCGCGGCTTTAAAAAATGATTATTCTGTGCCACTAAATGGTATAGATGTACCAACACAGACTAGATTTTTAACTCTGGAAGACGTGCTGGCTCTCCGTTCTTTGTTGGGTTTTGTAAGATGCATTTTGCGCTAGGCTTTCCGCTTGGCTGGAGACACGCAAACTGAATCTGCAAGTAATGCAGGCGGCGAGCTAGGAGCTGGCGAGAGAGGGGGTAGGATTCTGATCACGTCCTTGCTAACTGACAAGAAGCAAGCCAGCCAAAAACCCACCAATTTCTTTTTGAATCTTGGTAATTGGGTACTTTTATACGCAGCTCACGCTATTCGGATAGAGTCACAAGCTTAGATAGGCCAGTGTCTCAAAGCGACCACACATTTCTAAGGCTTTCATTCATTTAAATCTAACTCCTTCTGCAAGGAATTCATATCATACGTGTCCTTTACTTAAAATCAACATGGAAAGTGTGTGGAGTGGGGCAAAGGAAGAGAAAATGTGTGCCTAGGAGTGAACGAAGAACACACCCACCACTGGGAGAACGGCCGGTGGGGGGGGGCGGGGGGGTTGCTACCACCCCCATGCCCAGGCTCCAGTACCACCAGCCTTTCACCCACCCCTAATGTCCATTATCCCATCCAGCCTTTCCAGTTTCACAAAAAGAAACTCCAAATTGGGGTAAGGGTTAGAAAGTAAGGTGAGGACCCTCTCTTTCCAGTTCACTTTCTGGGGGATTTTAAAAATGCACAATCAACCCATCAAAAGACATCACAGCCATTATAAGTACCTGTTCTTGAGGTGTGTGTGCTTGCAGCATAAAAGGGGAAAAAAGCTGTCTTTGCTTATGCAAGTATTTCCCCCTGCAGTCATCATAGAGTCTCCTCGGGTAGGACTTGTCATAGCACTTATCTTTGTCATTTCTGCCCCTTAGCATGGTTTATACCACCCTCTTGTCCACCACCCACTCCTTCCCTTTGGCATTTCGAAAATAACTTGGACAGGGACAGTTGGAGTCAAGGAAGACTTGGAGGCAGCTGATTATTTTCATTTGTAAAAAAAGAAAAAAGTTTTATTACGAAACTAGTTTGTATAAAACAGGGTTATACACGTTTCTTGTAAGTTTGTAATAAAACAGTAAGAAAAAAAAAAAGGCAGTGATAGAAATTTCCCAAAGGGCAACCTATCAAAACCAACTGGCTGCCACACTTTACGTTTGGACAGTAGCTGCATAAACTTTGTTCTTTTTGAACAGTATTTAATAACATCATTAATACATTAACAAAGTTTCTATAAAGTAAGACACATTGGTGCTGAAGTACATCTGGTGGCCTTTTGATCTCACCTATGAGGAGAGTTCTTTACAAAACCACATAGGGGGAATGGCAGTTGTAACGTGAACTACACATCTAAAATATGCAGAGGTAATAGCATTACATGTTAAAGTATCAAGATATACACATTTTAAACCATTTGTACAAAACTCTATAAATTTTTTCTCTCTTTCTCTCTTATGTACAAAAATATCTTAATATATCCCCAAACTGGTTAGGATAGATACAAATAGATTTTTCTTATAATAAAAAAATTCACAAAAGATTGGAAGCATTCTATGACGAAAATGGTAGAAAAGATGGTGTGAGGAAATGGGATTTAGGGAGTACCCCCCCCACCCCCACCCCAGGAGGATCTGAGTTTGAAAGGACTGAGTAGAGCATGATTTCACTGCAGACAAATGTCCACAGCTTACTGGGATGGGGGATACTGAGATGAAAGACACCAACCCATTTCTACAGGGCTAAGAACTGCGCTTTCAGAGAGGGCAGGGAGGTGAAGGCACCCTAGCAAGTGCTTTCAGTTCTGCCTGTTACTGGTGGGTGGGAGTTTCTGTGGGGCTGTGCTGCTCCCTTCTGCCAGGAGCCCACTGCTTTTGCACACAAGCTGCATTCTGGGCTTTGACTCAGGTCCTAGTCACCCTTCATAGCTCCGTTAATGACTGGAGTGCAAAGATACAGTTCTGAGCGTATCCCCGCCTTGCAAGAGCCTTGCTTCTCAGGCATGCCTGGCTTAGTTGGTCTTGGGGTTGGTTGCCTGATTTTATTTTGTTTCATTTTTCTTTCCTTCTTCTCTTCTTCTTTTTTTTTTTTCCTTTTTTCTCCCTTCAACATCGCTGACAAAGCACTAAAGATGCAGGTTGTGCGGTCACCCTATAACTTAAGAAGAAGGGAAGAGGTTAGTGTGAACTTGGAGGATGGCGGTGGGGGAAAGTGAAGGGTTGGAAAAGGATCTGTCAGGTAGAGCATCTCTTTTGACAGGTCGGGGGTACTCGAGTCTCCGGCATCCCTCCACCTCACTCCACCCTTAGCCCTCGGACAACTAGGGAAAGCCACTCCCAGGGGCCAATATTGAAACAAACCAACCAGCATTTGAAGTCGACAAACTTTAACAATTTTTTTTTTTTTAATCAGCCGCCATTCCCCGCCCCCCCCCCCCCCCCGCCCAATCTCCGTGGAGACAGTCTCTGTCCTCCAGACACTAAGAGGGAGGAAAAAAGAGGGAAGGTAAGAAAATCATTCTGTTCGCTCCCAAATGCAACCTACCTGCTTCCAAAGTCCGTTCGCATCAGGGCCTGACCAGGCCGAGCCCCTCAGAACCAGTTGGTGAAGTCGAGCAGCTCTTGTTCCTCGGGGCTGAGTGGGTCGTAAGAGCCCTCGTCTGACGAGTAGGAGGAGACCGGCGAGCCGGCCATGGAGTTCAAGTCGTTGGAGTAGTTGGGGGAGATGGTGGGCGACAGGACGCCAGCCTGGAAGGCGGCGCTCACCGCGTCGTGCTCGTCCAGCAGCTGCTGCAGTGCGCGTATGTACTCGACCGCGGAGCGCAGCGTCTCCACCTTGCTCATCTTCTTGTTGGCGGCGCCGTTGGGGACGTGTTCCCGAAGGGTGGCAAAGCCCAGGTTGACCAGCTTGACGCGGTTGCGCTCGCGCTCGTTGCGGCGCGCCACGGCGGCCGGCTGCTGCTGCGGCAGGCTGTAGCCGAAGCCGCTGAAGTTGAGCCGGCGTTTGCAGCGCATCAGTTCGGGCGAGGACGAGCGCTGTCGCTTGACTTGCTTGGACGCTGACTTGTGACCGCCCCCTGAGGGCTGGCCGTCGGCCGCCGGGCTCAGATGCGGCGCGGGTTGCTGCTGCTGCTGCTGCTGCTGCTGCTGCTGCGCGCTCTGCGCCGCCGCCGCCGCTGCCGCCGCCGCCGCCGCCGCTGCCGTGGCAAAGAAGCAGGCTGCGGGCGGCAGGAAGGGCTGCTGGGGCTGCGGCTGGGGCTGCTGGCCGGCGCCGCCGCTCTCCATCTTGGCAGAGCTCTCCATGCGCAGCGGCCGCCAAGGAGTCGCGGAATGGGAGCAAGCGGGGACGCGAGGTGCGGACGCGCGAGGCGACGCAGACAGGACTTGGGTGCACGAACAGAGAGGGAAAGAAGGGGAGAGAGGAAGAGGGAGGCCGGAGGGAAGTTTAAAAAAAAAAAAAAAAATCCCCGGGAGACTTCTTAGGGTGGGAGCAAAGAAGGTGCAAACGCTTTTCCTCCTCCCTCCACTCCACCTCCCCCTCCCCTCCTCCCTTCGCGGGGTTGGCTTCAGGAGACTCGCGTGGCGCTCGCGTGTGAGGCTGCCGCTAGCGCCTTCTTGTTAAAAAAAAAAAAAAAAAAAAAAAAAAAAGCCGAAGAAGCAAAAGTCAGTGGTGAGCACGGTCTGTTGAGTCTCCCGTTCCTCGCCCCCTAGGACTGCGCTCTCTTGCGCCGGGCCTCGGTCTCTCCAGCCGTGGCGCAGGCTGTTTTTTATTATTTTGTTAACTCCCTTTCTTTCTTATTTCCTTCTTTCACTCGCCCTCCCTGGCCGGTCCCCTGTCGGTGCGCCTTCCACGTTCCCTGGCCAGAAGTGAGAGAGTGCTGGGCGGCCGGAGTGCGGCCGCCTTTTCAATGGGACACCCAGCCCCACGCGCAGCCCTGGCCCCGCCTCGCCCCCCACTCCCCGCTGCTACAGCGAGCGGCTGCAGCCCCCACTCCCCCCCCTCCTACCTCCTCCTCCCACCCACTCCCTAAACTCTCCCTCCTCTTCTCCCCTTCCCCCCCGCCCGGTCCCTGCGCCCGCTCCATGCAAACTCTCCATTCAGTGGGGTTTGTTGTTGCAGTGCGTGCGCCTGGCGCGTGCCGGACTCCCGGCTGAATAAACAGGCGGCGCGCTCAGGGCGGGCTGCAGCCGGGGGTGGTTCTAGAAAGGGGGGGGGCAGCGTCCCTGGAGGGGCCAATAGCCCTGGGAATTGGGGGTGTATGGGTGGAAAGGTTTGGGGGTGAAGTGCCTCGGGATTCTCCTGACAACTGGAGCAGAGCACAGAGAAGGGTTTGAGCAGACAAGTGCCACGGGTGGTGGGCAGGTTGGGGAGAATGGGGCTTTATTTTTCCTGCTTTCATCTCCCATCTACTGTCATTCTCTTGGGAGTCTTTGCTGTTTGGGGGAGCTGAAGCAAATTTGCAGTTAAAGTTTAGAAAGATGGGGAGAACTCCGTGGGAATTACTGGACTGTTAAGTAAATAAAATTGCGGTTAAGACTGGGTCCCAGCACACCCTCTCGCTAGCTCTGTGACCCCTTGGTAAGTGGCAACCGCTCCGAGCCTCAGTTTCCTCATCTGTAGCAATAGAAGTTTGGATTAGATGGTCCCCAATGTCCCATCCAGGTGTACAAACTAGGATCTGGTCCCCACAACTGAGTAAATGTGGAGGGGACCCACAAGACCAGAGGTGTTCTCATTGGGGGTGGTTGTGATCGGTGCTATACGTAGGGGTATGGCAGCGATTTCCGCCCTCCCCCCTCATGACCTCGGTTGCCTGTAGCAGGGCCCCCCTTCCCAAAGGATTGTTTCCGGACCGGCTGGGGGATGGATAAAGAGGGGAGTACTCTTGGGGTATTCTCAGGGTAGGTCTGAGAAAAGAGATGGGGGTAGAGGTTGAGGGACCGGAGGAGCTTCTCTGGTAGTTCGGCGCCGCCGCAGGCACCTCGGCGGCCTTGGCGCAGCCTCCATCTCGCCCCAGGCGTGTGCCCGGCGGGCCGGTGGCAGGCGACTGGGAGCGGAGCCCGGCGGGGCCGCGTGCTGGCGCCGCGAGGGAGGGGGAGGCGCTTGCAGCGGTGGCTCGGCCGCTTGGACAGCGCCCACCCAGGCGCCCTTCCTGGGCTTTGGTCCTGGCGCTCTCTGGTAGGGCCGGGTCCAGCTTTGGGGCGCCTTGGGACGGGGCTCTGCAGAGAAAGCGGACCCAGCCACCGGTCCCATCTCGGCACCGCTCTGGTGGAGGCAGGGGAAGAAGTGTGGGGCGCGTCTCAGGTCGAGTCTCCATAGACAGAAGGAAGAGGGCAATCATCCGTGGATTTGTCCGGTAGAGACAGACAGTTTTGATCAGAGACCTGCAAGCAGGGCTGATTGTGGGGGAATTATCCAAATAATTGCTTCTCATTGGACTTCCTTTGTGGAGAACGGTCTTTCTAAAGGCTCTGTGGGGGTGACCCAAGGAGCCGCCTTTGGTATGTGTGACTGGCTTGGAGTGTTACCAGAACAATAGCGGTGGTGATGGGCAGTGGAGACGGATGGCTCCGGAGATGAAGCACCTCTCTTCTCTGCCTCAGTTTCCTCTTCGAAAACGTATGGGTTTGGGAAGCATCGGACGGAGCCGTGACCAACAGAGATCAGTTCTGTGAACCTCCTTCCCCACACAGTAACCTGTGACTTCACCCCACAGGACTGCTGGACTCGGTGAGGTTTACACCTCTGTCCTCTCCTCCCACCCCCAATCCACCCCAGGAAAGAAGTTGAGAGGACTCCAAGATCACTTTTGTCTTCCCTTCCGGGAAGTATAGGAAGTTGTGGCGCCTAAAACAGAGCCACACCGCCGCCTTCCTCCGTGGAAGCCTCAGACCACCTGGTGAAGAGAGGTTACTCAGGCACTCCTCCCCACCCACGAGCCCCAGCTGGGAGCCCCGGGAGCTGGCCGCTAGGAGGCGTCTAGGAAAAGCCTCCTGGGCCCTATCCACGCCTCCGTAGCAAAATGTGGGGAGTCTCCAACACCGACCCATCTGACTGCTTTTTCTTTCCAAGGCGGATTCAAGCGCCCTTCCATTCTGACTCCAACATTCCACATTTGACCAAGGTCTATAATCCTGGTTTGCACTGTAACTTTGAACAAGCCCCTCTTCCTCGACTGCCCTCAGTTGCTCCATCTGTGCAGGAGGGGCTACACCAGCTCATTTCGAGATGGGTCTGCAAGTGCGGAAAATCTGCCAACAGCCAGCACGCGTTCTCAGCTTCCCTTTCGGGTGCGGACTTCACGCGTTATGGAGATCCTAATTATCAAGGACTTCAAGGGCAGAGCCTACTCCCAACCCCCACCCCCCCCACACGCCATAAAATGGGCGCCCAAATAGAAGCTCCAGCTAGTGAAGCCATGCATTGTAGTGGCCACATGCGTTCGCCTCCGCCCAGGAGAAAAGACGGCGGGCACTGGGATCCTTCCGGCCCCAGAACATGTGCCCTAATTCTCCCTGCTCCAGCCCAGAACCAAATCCCACCTCACCCTCCCCACACCAGCGTCCTCAGCCTGCTTCCTAAGGGCTTTGCAAAATCTCCAAGAACTCAGGTGTTCCCTTCTGCCTATTTGAGTAAACTCAAAGGATGCTCCTCACCATAGCCCTAACCCAGCAACATCCTCTCCATCTTCTCCAACCAAAAGGTAGAGTGGTTTAGTATTGTTTTATAGGGGCTTGGCCTCTGTCTTTGGAGACTGTGCACTACCAAAGTGAGTTTCCCACTGACATTGATTTTTGGGTGGTGTCACCTGTTTGGAACAAAGGACTGAAGTTTAAGAGCCCCTGAGAATCTTGCCTCTGATCCTGGGGCCTAGATGATCACACACACACACACACACACACACACACACACACACACACCCCTCTGAGAGAACTGCCCTGTACTGTCCTGGGCTCTGGGAAACCTAGACCCTGCACTGAGAGATGAAGCAAATGGACTTGAATTGATATCCAGTTTCCATTGCCTAACAGCTGTGACATGGAGCAAATAGCTTATATTCTGAGTCTTGGTTTCCTCACCGGTACCATGCCCATAGTTGTAGTACGACCTCCAAGTGTTGTGAGGTCTCAACAAAATAGATGTGGAGCGCTCTGGGGCAGGTCTCGATTGGAAGGAATTGATGAGAACAGCCTTTCTAAAACTATGAGAAAGTCACTGTTCAGATAGCCCACCCAGGAAGGGGCTTGTGGGAGGATGCGGGCTCTAAGTTTACTGGAACCACACTGTGATAATCATTTGCAGCCGTTGTCCAGCAGTTGGAGATCCACTGTCACCCTGTCCCGCAGTCCCAGCACCTGGAAGTGGGTAATTTCTGTCATTTTGGAGAAATGGTGGTATGGTCAAAAATCAAGGAGATAGAGATAGGACCCAAGATTTTAACATAAAACAGAAGCAAGTGAGTTCAGATACAGACATGCTTCAGGGCCTGCACATGAAGGGGTTTAATAGAGCCATTGGCCCTTACCCTTAGCCTTCTGTGCCTTCCTTGTCAACCAAGGAACCTCTAAGCAAGTCCCCTGGGCTTTACTTGACTAGGACACTCAAAATGTCATTTATTTAGATGTGGAAGGAGAAGAAAATGCACAAAAGGAGTGTTTAATACCTTCCTCCATAAATGGAGTAGTGACATTTTCTTTGCTTATCTGTCAAGGCTGTCAGGAGAATTAAATCTGATGTTGTTCGTGAATTCACTTTTTAAATCCCTCCACACATGTCAGGGATCGCCATTCTTGTGATAAGGTGGCTGGACACTGACCTCCTTTGGTGTGTATTACCCAGAATATAGACATCCCAGAAAAATGGGATTTTTTTCTCTTCAAAAACAGTAAAAGCCCTTCCCTACCTTCTCTAGCATCTCAGGCCCCTCTTCTATGCTAGGGAATCCTGGAAGAGGACCTTACCTTAGATGAAACCTTGAATATATTCAGCTCCTGTACCTACGTGGGGACACAGCTTTCCTAGTGATGCAGGGGGATCTGCCCTCCAGGGCACCTGAGGTTCTGATGCCCCAAGTCTGCCACCTTATTTTCCACTCAGTTGAAGGCCAGGCCCGTGCCACCTTTGTTCACACACTATCCTCCAACTCCAGAGTTGTGCACCGTCTCTCTGTAGAAAGGAGTTCAGCCACATCTTTCTTAAAAGGTTCCATCTGTGCTTTTTTCTTTTGGAAGGAGGGGAATACCATTAAAAGTGAAGCTAGCTTTTCCATCCAACAGATTATTTGGTAAAATTATATTTACGGTGGATCCTGAACCAAGAGCAAAGAAAGTACAAAGATGAACACAGGCCTTCGATTCTTGATTTGGAGACAAGACTCTTAGTGCAACCCTTAATTTGAGTGAGCGCTAAGCCTCAGAAGCCTCCATGCCTCAAGAAAAGTGAGTGTACAGGGTGTTCATAGCAGATACTTGGTTTCCAGTAGCTGGAACACAGGGTCGCTGGCCTGTCGCTGGCCTGGGGTAGACACTGCTCTAAGTCTGTACTTGACACTATCCTATCCAGGAAAACGGAAAAGTTTCTGACTGTTTAATCTATTGTCTCCAAGCTCAGCCTTCCCAAGGTAACCCCAGAAACTGCTGCTGCCTAGCCTGGTTGGGTCTGACCAGCCTAGATTGGCCTGGGAAAAGGGGTTTGGGTGTGGGGGGAGGCAGAACAGCCTAAACCGTGGATTTGGCTTGCCTGCTTGGTCACAGCAGGCCTGCACCTGCATTAAGGAATCCAGGCTTCAAACAAATCTATTTGCTTTTTCAATAAGCCTTAAAAAAAAAAAAAAGCTGGAAAAAACAAAACAAAAAAAGCACAAACTATTATTTTATTGTGGCTTTTTGGTTGGGGAGGGGAGATTCGGGTGGGGTGAGGGAGTAATTTGCAGCCACTCTCACAAGTCCTTTTGAAGTTCTCCAAATAAGGAGAAGTAACGCTGCTAAGTCTTTATTTTTTTTCTAAAGCCCCATTTACATTATGATTAAATACCTTCCTGGGATAAGCATAAAGAAAGTCGTTAATCTATATAGCTCTCCAAAGAATCAATACATTCTAAACTTTTGTAGGATTTGTTACACTCTATTTTGTTACAGTAGGCCAGCTCCTCTAGGTCTAGGCACATGGCTTTCCTTCCCTCCCCCTCTCCACCTCCTCCAAGAATGAAAATAAAGTAAAGGTCTTTCACGGTAAACAAAACCAGCTGATTCTTCACAGAGACCCCATGAATAGCTGGAGAAGAAAAAAAAAACTTACAATAAATGGTGCATTTTTTTCTCTGCTGGGTATAGTATTCAAGGATCAGGGCAGTATTCAAACAGAGGTCCATTTTTTGCTCAGCAAGAGAGTTTAGAAAAGAAGCGTGGGGTCCATTCAGAGCTTTCCCCCCTTCACAATCACAGGGTTCTATGAAACCTATATTCCATGCCTTGTCGGAGTGTTTCTGGGGACCAATTATTGCTTTGTTGCATGGCTTCTTTGCTGAATCTTTGAGCAGCAAGAAAAAGCGCTCTCGAGTCTACCCTTATTTTGACCATTTCAGTCATTGCTCAGTGTAATAATTAATATGACAACTGGACGCTTGAGTTTGTATAGAAACACCTCAGCTACAGGAGCGAGCGTGCAGTGGGTGGTAACGAGCCGCACATCAGCCAGAGAAGCCACACACACAAAAAAAGGAATGAATGGCCAAAGAGAAAGAGAAGGAATAAAGATAAAATAGTTGGCACAACGCAGAGGAACATAAAACAGACTCGAATGGAGAGTGGGAGGGGGGAGGGGGGACAATTAGAAGGGGAGGGGGAAAAACACCCTACAGAGGTTAACTTATTTTGAAACTGTTTTCTGAATAAAACCCCGGACGGGAGTGACCGACCGGCTTTCAGCCGCTCCTGTTTCCCCCAGCATTTATGAACTCTCTCGGAAGGAGGCGGGGGTGCTGTGGCAGGAAAGGAAGGCTCCCCCAAGCTTTAGGTTTCTCCAGAACAGGGACCCAAAGGACCACCCCTCCCAAGTTCCAGCTCCTTGTATGGCTTCCATTTTTGCAAAAGTGCAAAAATCCTTTTCCTTCCTTCATCTTCAGTCTTTGGAATTGGCAATACAGAAGATCTGGGGACCAAGTGTAGACGACTCTCTGGGTCGCGGGTGAATTTTGGGGAGAGGGTCTTTCTGATGCACCCCAACAACTCCGCAACGTCGCCTCGGGGAACAGCGCCCTGGCCCTGTGGGTCTCCTGGAGGAGAGGATCTCACCCTGGGAACTCAGGACTAGATTGGGCGCTGCGCCCCGGCCCCGCGCTGTGCCCGCCTCTGCGGGTCCCCTGCTAGCGCGCCCCGGGGTTGCGACCTGCTCCGTGACGGCATAATAAATAATTAGAGGGTTTAAGCGCGTTAGCCACAGCTCATGCTAATGAGCCAGATAAGGACTCTTGCTAACCCAAAGTGACAGTTTGCATATAGGAGGGGGAAAAAAGCCCCGCTATTTCCCCCCAACTTGATTGCTCCTTCTCAAATTCATACGCCTTCAACCACCTTCCCCCTTTCCTCTCCCTAGCCTCTCTTCCTACCCCCTCACCTCCCACCACACACACAACACGCACTCCACCCCCTTTTGACCCTTCCTCTTTCACCCTCCCTAGCCCACTACGGTGTCACAAAATCTCCGGGTGCTGGGTGCTGATATTTGACATGTGAGCAAAGTTCCCTCCCAGGCGCGTCCTGGCCGGTCTCAGCCCCGAGCTGAAACGGTTTCGGCGCTTTTCTTTACACCGTGTGAAACGCATCAGGACTCCCATGCTCTGCGAACGACTTTGAAGGTCAGGGGCCTTTCAGAGCTCTGGCGTCCCTGAACGCACTTGGGTACTCCCTGCGCTCAACAGGGTAACTAACGGGAGCTCCGGGCTGGGGCGAAATACGCAAGCGCCCCGGGTTCTGGAGTTCCCGAAGCGCTCCTGCCGCCTCCGGAAAGCAGGGGCAGTTTGCCGAAGTGACTGAGGTCAGTCGTGTGTCCCCATTGTGTGGCCACGTGTCCTGTGTCCATCATCACCTCCCAAAGTCCAAGCTCAGCCCGACTCCTTGCGGCGCTGCCCGGGAATGCTCTGGCCTATAAATCAGCCTGGCGGCTGTGAGCCATCTCCACCTCCCAGGCCGACCTGGACGACTGCCCCAAGGGCCAAGGGGAAAGTTTGCTCACGTGAGGTTAGGAAGGAAGCCACCGCCAGGGTCCGCTGTCTGCTAAGAAAACTGTTAGGGCCCAGGTGGCCCTGTTAACTCTTTCCTTCTTCTCCTTAACTCTTTCCTTCTTCCACACTTTCCTAGGACTGGTATTTGCAGGGTCTTTATGGGGGGGGGCAGGGGGAGGAAGAGGGTGATTTCTGATACATGGATATTTATTGACATGGACCCTTAAAGAAACAGCAACAAAAGCAAAATTAAATGAGTTAGTATTTGTAAAATGCTAAAGACAGTGCCTGGCACACAGTGGATAGTGTACACGCATCTGTTAAAAAGTGCAAGCATGCTGGGCACCTGGGTGGCTTGGTGGGTTAAGCCTCTGCCTTTGGCTCAGGTCATGATCTCAAGGCCCTGGGATGGAGCCTGCTTCCCCCTCTCTCTCTGCCTGCCTCTCTGCCTACTTGTGATCTCTGTCTGCCAAATAAATTTTTAAAAAATCTTTAAAAAGTGCAAGCATCCTGAATACATAACAGGAGGTAGATGCTATTCATCTAACATGTTAAAAAATGCCACTGGGATCCAAAAATGTTCAAGGTTGTTATGCTCTTTGATTCATGAAATAACTACAGAGCATAGTTAGAAATAAGAAAATCATTGCCTTCAATAAGATTGTGGTTTAGCAGGCAGAAGAGGAAATGTGTAAGAAAGGAAGACCATTAAAACCACAGTGGGACCACGACAGAGAGCCCTTTGCCTCAAGCTCCATTAGTCTGGACTCTCACCCTGCCTCATCCACCAGGTTACCCCCAAGGAAATACACAGTGTTACAAAGGGTGGATTTGTTATATACACACATCCTAACACCGTCCTCCTCCCAAACCAAACAGTCATCTGGAGCTTCTCCCAAGTGGTGAGGAGATACCAGCAAACGAAACACATGGACACCTGTAGTGTTAGCTACAGTGAAAAAGCAAGCTACTTGAAGTCAAGAGACAAATTCCAGGTTCTGGAACTTTCTAGCTCTGTGTCCTCAGACAAATTACTCATCCTCTTTCTAGATTGTCCTTCCTCTACAAAATGAGACACTGCAAAGATACCTCACCTCCAGCTCTGACTATATAGACAATACAGGCATCGTCATGTGAGCCTCTAGTGGCAAGGGCTCCCCTCTTTGAGCAGACCAACTTCTTTTTCCGTTTTTTTATGGGAAGAACCTCAGGGAACATATGACCTCGTTCACAAATTCATCCTGTGGACCACTACCTACCTGCTGGTACCAGGATTATGGCTCCTGAGGCCAGGGAAAGATGTGGGCCATTGGCTCCCCAGGGTTCGGGTGTGAAGGGAAGAAACGCACCACTCTCACCGACAGTTTTGCTTGGGAAACAGGATTCTCCTTTACTTGGCCTGAGAAGTTTTTCGTCAGGGATTTGGGTCCCGGGAAATCTCATAGTCCTCCCTTGCGGGATGTGTGAGTCGCTCGCCACCTGCCGGTTTTTTCTAAAACTGCAGGGAGAACTGCGTGGAAATCTTTTTATTCCTTCTTTAGGAGTCCATTCTATTAATTGTACGATTACAAATCTTGTACAATTCTTTTCGACCATAGAGGGCTGTGCTCCTTGTATCGTGTCCCCACAATACCCACATTAGATATATATGAGGTGCTTGTTAATTTTCAGATTCTGAAGCTTCATCTCAGGCACATCAAGGCATAATCAGGGCTCATAGTCCCTTTTTTTAAGTTTTTTTTTTTTTTTTTTAAGAGAGAGAGAAAGATAGCACAAGCAGGGGGTGGGGCAGAGGAAGAGAGAGAAGTAGACTCCTTGCTGAGTGGGGAGCCAGACATGAGGGTCCATATCAGGATTCTGAGTTCATGACCTGAGTTGAAGTCAGACATTTAAGCAACTGAGCCACCCAGGTGCCCCCAATAGTCCTTTCTGACAAGCTATAGAGTAAGCCTTTTGTACTATGAAGACGGAGGACTAATACTCTACAGGTATTCTAGGTGATAAGATACAGCATCCATTATTCAGAACTGTGAATAACTAATCTCCCCATAGATACACTTTCTTTGCATAAAAGGACATCCTAGTGACTTCTGAAGTGGGTGGAGAGGATTGGTAAGTTATTACAGAGATAGTCTTTGATGTTGGGTATGAAGGATGGTCAGAAACTTTCAGTCTGGATGAAAGGACCATGGGAACAACCCACCCAGCATGGAGACTTTTGCTTCCTTGACTTTTGAGACTCCAGCAAACTTAACCTCCACTCCCCTTTGGCCACTCCTTTTTTTTTTTTTTTTAATTAAGTGATTTTTAAAAAAGATTTTATTTACTTATTTAACAGAAAGAGGGAGAGAGAAAGATCACAAGTAGGCAGAGAGGCAGCCTGGGGGAGGGGGGAAGCAGGCTCCCTGCTGAGCAGAGAGCCCAATGTGGGGCTTGATCCCAGGACCCTGAGATCATGACCTGAGCCGAAGGCAGAGGCTTAACCCACTGAGCCACCCAGGCACCCCTGGCCACTCCTTTTGAGGCTACATTTTGGGCTTTGTCTACACCCAGAATAGCTCCATCTTGGAAATCATAGCTTTCATTCTCCACTCTGATTCCTTCTCATCCCCATTTTTGCTGGACGTCTCTCCAAGTTCTATTTGGATGTCTTTCTCAAGTTCTATTTCTTCCTATTCTGGTCTCTCCCAAACTCAGCCTGGAAAATGCGATTGATTAATTCCTAAACCTGTAACATAAAATGCTTATCTTCCCATCCTTAAAAACAGCCAAACCATTCCTTGATCTTATGACCGCCTTCACCTCTCTGTCAGATTTTTGAGAACAGTAGTCTACACCACAGTTCCATTTATTTAACTCCAATTCACAGTCTAAGATTTGTCCCTACTGGAGTTCCTCACTGTGAAGGTTAATTTTACATGCCAAATTGACTGAGCCATGGGTTACCCAGCTGTCTGGTTAAACAGTATACTGAGTGTGTCTCTGAGGATGTTCTGAGCAAAATTAACATTTGAATTGGTGGATTAAGTAGATTGCTCTCCCAGTGTGGATGGGTATCATTCAATCCATCTTTGGCCAGAATAGACCAAAAAGGATGAGTAAGGAAAAGATCTCTCTATCTTTCTCTCTCTCTCTCTCTTTTTCTCTTTCTCTCCATGATTGTCTTCAAGCTGGGACCTTGGTCTTCTGTCTTCAGACTTGGACTGGAACTTACACCATTAGTCTTACTAGTTCTCAAGCCTTTGGACTCAGACTAGAACTACACCATCTGTTCTCCTGGGGCTCCAGCTTGTTGACTGCCGTTTTGGGGACTTTTTAGTCCTTGTAACCATGTGATCAATTCCTTATACTCTCTCTCATTATCTATCTATCTATGGGTACAAATATAGATACAGACATAGATACAGATATCTCCTATTGATTCTGATTCTCTGAAGAATACACATTAATACAACCACCGGTGTTCTACTTTGCTAAATGTAATAGCTACTCAGGTCCTGCACTTGGCCCTGCTGACTTCTTACCTCTTCTTGATGTTCTTTCCTTCTCTGGCTACCATGATTCTTATCCCTTGGGTGATTTTTTTCTCAGTACTAGTTTTTAGTTTTCCACTTAGTTTCCATTTAGTTTTAGTTTTTAGTTTTCCTCCATAAAGTTTCCCAATGACACGCGTTGTCTGTAGGTCTTAGCTTCCATGTCTTTTGCTTATGATTCTTAAATTCTTTTTCCTACCCTCGGCCTCTCTGTGGATCTCAAACTGTGTGACCAGCATCACTACAAGGGGCTCCACTGGTATAGCCAGTGTGGCATGTTTGAAAATGGGCTCATCATTCTGACTCCCTCAAATCTTTACCTCCTTTTTGTCCTGTAATTCAGGGCTGGGCATCATCTACTCGTGCACTGAAAACACAATTGTGGGAGTTGTCCTACACTCTCACTGCTCTCCCACATCCCCTCCACTGAGCCTTACCTATACATAGCATACACCTTAATTATATTAATATATTAATTATATTTATTAAATATGATAGATAGATAGATACCATTTCCCTCCTGTCTATTGCTAATATCATTGCCCTATTTCAGTAGTCTTCCAACTGGTCATTCTGCTTCCAGTTTAATCTCCCTTAAATACATTCTTCTCACTGCCCCCAGAACAATCTAAGTAAATGACATAGTCAAATGTAAAAAAGGCACAAGAGTGTAAAGAAATGGTATTTTTTATATCCCAAGCAAAGTAATTTTTTCAAAGTGTAATGTGCCCTGTTGCTCCTCTACTCAAATCTTTAAATAGCTTCCCAATTTTCTTAGGACAAGAATCCACTGCTCTTGATGCTCCATAATAGTAGGGATTCTGCTTTACCTCCATTTGCTTGCCCAGCATGGTATCTGGAACAAGGCAGGTGTTCAATAAATGCTTATTGATTGAATGAATGGACTTGGTATAAGATGTATGCACATCTCTGATACAGAGAGTGGCATGCAATGTTTTTCATAAAAAACGTAAAGAACTCAGGAAAACTATCCCCCTCCTTTGGTGCATCTGCCCTTTCACTTACGAGTTGTCGTAGGCTCCCTAAGATCAGCAGGACCTTTCTATGTGAGTATCTTCTTAACCTCCAGAAAGCAATCAGATCATCTCTCCAAGGAATACATAACCTGGTATGCAGCAAGTACTTAATCAGGATTAAAGTGTAGTTGACATTGATGGTATCAGATCATGAGGGTTGTTAACTTGTCAGAACTCTTCATGTATATTTCCACAAATGTGTGAGAAGGGGCATGATGGGAGGAGCAGGAGATCTACACTAAGGGATTGGGTTGGACTGGTTGGGCACGGTAGGTGGGGCTATGGGAAGCTTTGAATGACAGACCAATCGTCTGAGTGTTACAGTCTGAGAGATTTTTTTAAAGATTTTATTTATTCATTTGACAGAGACACAACAAGAGAGGGAAGACACGTAGGGGGAGTGGGAGAGGAGAAGCAGGCTTCCTGCTGAGCAGGGAGCCTAATATGGGGCTAGATCCCAGGATGCTGGGATCATGACATGAGCCAAAGGCAGATGCTTAACGACTGAGCCATGCAGGCTCCCCTGGTCTGAGAGATATTTAAACAAGAGAGTGACATCATTATGTCCACAGGAGAATTCTGGAACTAAGGAATAGGGGTTGGTAGGGACAGACTGATTAGATCAATCCCCTTTCCTAACATCTCTTTTTGTGAGCTGTTTTAGCATGCACACTACCACTCATCCATTCTCTCAACAGACACGAGAATGTAAACCCCAAGAGGGCAGGGACTATGTCTGTTCGATTTATTAGTGATTTCCAGTGTCCAGAACAGGGCCTGACACATAACAGGAGCTGAATAAATATGATTTGCAAAAACATTTATTGAATATCAGCTATATGCCAAGTATGTAGTATGCTCCAGGATGCAAAAATTAAAAAAAAAAAAAAAAGACTCGGTTCCTGTGTTTGGAGGGTTCACACAATATCCCTTTCGCAAGAGGGCAAGGCGAAAGGCTATTCAGGGAAGCAACAAAAGAGGAGGAGTTCCCAAGTCATCAAAGGTTTCATTAAAAGCAACTCATGAACACTAGATGAATTAGTGAAGATTTCATGCTCTTCCTATGTGAGGCTCAGGCTGTTCTTTCTACCTAGGACATCTCCCCTCACCTTTCTGCTTGCGTAATACCTTCCTTTCCTAACTGTCATCATGGACCCTGGACATAGCAGGGCACCTCCTCTGTTCTCCCATAGCTCCAGCCCTGACCTAGCTTACCCTTGCTTGCTGTTACTACTTGCTTCATTGTCTATTCTCTCACTGGACTTTAAGCTGGATTCAGGCAGGGTATTTTTCCTGTCTTAACCACATAAGTCCTATGTGGGGCAGATTCAAATTTTGGGATCCTGAAGCTTATAAAATTTTAGGGTTCTATTTAGGAAAAGATATATGGTTACAAATATTATATAGAAAAATGAATGTATCTTTAAAGCAGAAATACAAATTACACATGACTTAAAGCTAGCAAAATGCGACACATTTCAGATAAATTAGCATTTTTATAAATTAAGTGTCAGATAAACTTCTGTAACTAACTTCTATATTTTTTGGTGCTCACTCTGATCATCTTGTCTTTAGAGAGAATGAAAATGTAAATCTTTTTTTCTGTAATATATGATTAAAATTTGTTCTTTAGTATTGATAGTTTGGATGCTGAAAGCATATCACTTCACACACAAGTTTGTAGAACTACTGTATATTTGTGCCATTTAATACAAGAATTCTGTTACATTTCTTTGACAGAATTCTTATCAAAAAAGGAAAAAATGTTGTGTTAGTCGTTTTTCATACTTTTTTATCAAGTATATTCCTAACAAGGAAAGAAATTCTGTTTTTTTTTTAATGACAGAGATTGCCCAGGCATATAATATTTTTCTCCAGCTATATTGAGGTATGATTGACAAATAAAAATTATGTATATTAAAGATATACAACTGGATGCTTGAATATTCATATCACTTTGGTCAAGTTAATTAACATACTCTTCACTTCACATAGTGACCACTTACTTTTTCTCCTTTTTTTTCTGTGTGTGTGTGTGTGTGTGTGTGTGTGTGTAGTAATAAGAGTTAAGATACACCCTTTTAGTAAATTGGACAGCTATGTGTAGAAGAATGAAACTCAACGATTCTCTTACACCATACACAAAGATAAACTTGAAATGGATAAAAGACCTCAACTGAGGCAGCAATCCATCAGAATCCTAGAGGAGAGCATAGAGAGTAACCTCTTTGACATTGGCCACAGCAACTTCTTTCAAGATATGTCTCCAAAGGCAAAAGAGACAAAAGCAAAAATGAACTTTTTAGGACTTCATCAAGATCAAAAGCTTCTGCACAGCAAAGGAAATAGTCAACAAAACAAAGAGGCAACCCACGGAATAGAAGAAGATATTCATAAATGACACTACAGACAAAGGGCTGATATCTAAGATCCATAAAGAACTTCTCAAACTCAAGTCACACAAAACAAATAATCACATCAAAAAATGGGCAGAAGACATGAACAGACACTTCTCCAAAGAAGACATATAAATGGCTAACAGACACATGAAAAGATGTTCATCCTCACTAGCCATCAGGGAGATTCAAATCAAAACCACATTGAGATACTGCCTTATACTAGTTAGAATCGCTAAAATTAACAAGACAGTAAACAACATGTGTTGGAGAGGATTGGAGAAAGGAGAACCCTCTTACAATGTTGGTGGGAATGCACATTGGTGCAGCCACTTTGGAAAACAGTGTGGAGATTCCTTAAGAAATTAAACATAGAGCTTCCCTAAGACCCTGCAATTACACTACTGGGTATTTACTCCAAAGATACAGATGTAGTAAAAAGAAGGGCCATCTGTCCTCCAATGCTCATAGCAGCAATGGCCATAGTCGCCAAACTGTGGAAAGAACTAAGATGCCCTTCAGTGGACGAATGGATAAAGAAGATATGGTCCATATATACAATGGAGTATTACACCTCCATCAGAAAGGATGAATACCCAACTTTTGTATCAACATGGATGGGACTAGAAGAGATTATGCTAAGTGAAATAAGTCAAGCAGAGAGAGTCAATTATCATATGGTTTTGCTTATTTGTGGAGCATAAGGAATAACATGGAGTACCTGGGGAGCTGGAGAAGAGAAGGGAGTTGGGGGAAATTGGAGGGGGAGACAAACCATGAGAGACTGTGGATTCTGAGAAACAATCTGAGGGTTTTGGAGGGGAGGGGAGTGGGAGGTTGGGTGAGCCTGGTGGTGGGTATTATGGAGGGCACATATTGCGTGGAGCACTGGGTGTGGTGTATAAACATTGAATTCTGGATCACTGAAAAGAAATAAAAAAAATAAATAAAAATTAAAAAAAATAAGAATTAGAAAAAGAATCCATGCCTAAGATCACATATTTGTCTTACCAAGAAACTGAGCATTCCATGGTCTGGTAGGTTGAGTGCCTCAGGATATGTGTTTCCCAAATTTATGACCCAACAAGTAATGAGTGCAAGTGCCAACACCTTAGCTTTCTTTTTTTTTTTTTTTAATTTTATAGTTTATTCTGTTGACGAGCAAGGTTGACTTCAGGAAAAACAATAAGTGTAGATGTCATCAGATGTATCTTCACTAAATACAATCGAAAAGAAAGTTTTTCGTTTTATTTTTCTATAGCATAGAATCATAAATGCAATCTCTGCACTTGAAATTGCATTCCAAGGGTTTCAAGACCCAGACTTCCCTGGTCTTTTCTTTTCTTTCTTACTTTTTTTTCTTTTACTTATTTTTTGTTTATTATTAACATATAATGTGTTATTTGTTTCAAGGGTACATGTCTGTGATTCATCAATCTTACACAATACACAGGACCCACCACAACACTTACCCTCTCTAATGTCCAATGTCCATCACTCAGCCACCTCATCCTGCCCACTCCTCTCTCAGCCAGTTAATATTTATACCCCTAACATGGGAGCAGTCAATTACATAAGACCTTAGTTTTCTAATGGTCAGATCTAACGAGGCTCCACAGGGGCTAGGAGTTTCTGAGTGGACAGAGGTGTTTATACCACCTTTGCCCTCTGCAGAGTGCTCTGGTCATTCAAGAGTCAGAGAGAAAGGAGAAGGGATAATTTCCCCAACCCTAAACCTCAGCACCCAAGTCTTTTTCTTCCTATCCCACAAGACCACAATTCCTCATCCATCCTGTGAGAATACTAAAAACCTCTCTTATTGGACTGTAGCAAGGATTAAATAAGACAACCTTTGAAGTGTGCCTGGCGCTAAATAAATATTTAATTGCTGAATAAATATTTGTCCCTTTATCTTCCCAGAGAGAAGGAGATGGAAAGAGTAACACTGAGAGATAGCTTCATTTATATCTAACGAAAAATCCAGTATTGCTTTAGGCAAATTCTCTAGGCAAGCTACTTTCTTCCTTTGGGACATTTTTTGTTCCTTACGTACATAAATATAAAAGCATAAATATTTGGAATATGCATAAAAGCATAAATATAACCAAAAAATCTCTTAAAGAAACTGATAACATCTGTTGTCTTTGGGGAAGAGACTCAGGTGCCTGAAAGATAAGGGAGTGTGAGAAAATTTTCACTATTTATGTTTTAACTTTTTGATTTTTGATGTACATGAATATTTAACTCTTGAAAAATAAATAAATGATATAAAAATTTTATCTAAATAAAAAAATGAATGACTTAGAGATTACCAGTTTCTCAGGCAGTTCGGATTGCTATACCAAATATACTACAGACTGGGAGGTTTAAACAACAAATATTTGTTTCTTACAGTTGTGGAGGCTGCTGAATCCAAGACCACGTGCTGGCAAATCCACCATTGGGTGAGGACTCCCTCTCTGGTTTGGTCATCTTTACATGATGGAGAACAGAGAGAGGAAGCAAGCTCTCTCATGTCTCCACTTGGAAGGGCACTAACCCCATTCATAAAGGCTCCACTCTTACGACCTAATTACCTTCCAAAGTCCTCAAATACCATCACACTGGAGATTAAACCTCCAATATAGGAATTTGGAGGGGTGGAGACACAAATATTTCAGTCCATATAACCAGAAAATGAATAAAAAGAGAAAGGAAAACTTTCAAATCAACAAAAGAAAAACTGACCTATTCCTCCAGTCGAAGGTTAAAAAGGAGAAAATGAAATAAATATAAAGTGTGGGAAGTGGAAAATATGAAATAAAATGGCAGAAATATGTACTAGCATAAAAGTCTTTATAATAAAATTTATAGGCTAAACTTACTAATAAAAAGAAACTCTTAGATTAAATTAAAATACAAGTTATGTGATGAACACTGGGTGTTATATGTAACTAATGAATTGTTGAACAGCATGTCAAAAACCAATGATGCACGGCTTCCCGGGGGAATTCTACCAAACATTTAAAGAAGAACTAATTCCTATTCTCCTGAAACTGTTCCAAAAAATAGAAATGGAAGGAAAACTTCCAAACTCATTTTATGAGGCCAGCATCACCTTGATCCTAAAACCAGACAAGGATCCCACCAAAAAAGAGAGCTATAGACCGATATCCTTGATGAACACAGATGCGAAAATACTCAACAAAATACTAGCCAATAGGATTCAACAGTACATTAAAAAGATTATTCACCACGACCAAGTGGGATTTATTCCAGGGCTGCAAGGTTGGTTCAACATCCGCAAATCAGTCAATGTGATACAACACATTAATAAAAGAAAGAACAAGAACCATATGATACTCTCAATAGATGCTGAAAAAGCATTTGACAAAGTACAGCATCCCTTCCTGATCAAAACTCTTCAAAGTGTAGGGATAGAGGGCACCTACCTCAATATCATCAAAGCCATCTATGAAAAACCCACCGCAAATATCATTCTCAATGGAGAAAAACTGAAAGCTTTTCCGCTAAGGTCAGGAACACGGCAGGGATGTCCATTATCACCACTGCTATTCAACATAGTACTAGAGGTCCTAGCCTCAGCAATCAGACAACAAAAGGAAATTAAAGGCATCCAAATCGGCAAAGAAGAAGTCAAATTATCACTCTTCGCAGATGATATGATACTATATGTGGAAAACCCAAAAGACTCCACTCCAAAACTGCTAGAACTTATACAGGAATTCAGTAAAGTGTCAGGATATAAAATCAATGCACAGAAATCAGTTGCATTTCTCTACACCAACAGCAAGACAGAAGAAAGAGAAATTAAGGAGTCAATCCCATTTACAATTGCACCCAAAACCATAAGATACCTAGGAATAAACCTAACCAAAGAGACACAGAATCTATACTCAGAAAACTATAAAGTACTCATGAAAGAAATTGAGGAAGACACAAAGAAATGGAAAAATGTTCCATGCTCCTGGATTGGAAGAATAAATATTGTGAAAATGTCTATGCTACCTAAAGCAATCTACACATTTAATGCAATTCCTATCAAAGTACCATCCATCTTTTTCAAAGAAATGGAACAAATAATGCTAAAATTTATATGGAACCAGAAAAGACCTCGAATAGCCAAAGGGATATTGAAAAAGAAAGCCAACGTTGGTGGCATCACAATTCCGGACTTCAAGCTCTATTACAAAGCTGTCGTCATCAAGACAGCATGGTACTGGCACAAAAACAGACACATAGATCAATGGAACAGAATAGAGAGCCCAGAAATAGACCCTCAACTCTATGGTCAACTAATCTTCGACAAAGCAGGAAAGAATGTCCAATGGAAAAAAGACAGCCTCTTCAATAAATGGTGCTGGGAAAATTGGACAGCCACATGCAGAAAAATGAAATTGGACCATTTCCTTACACCACACACAAAAATAGACTCAAAATGGATGAAGGACCTCAATGTGCGAAAGGAATCCATCAAAATCCTTGAGGAGAACACAGGCAGCAACCTCTTTGACCTCAACCGCAGCAACATCTTCCTAGGAACAACGCAAAAGGCAAGGGAAGCAAGGGCAAAAATGAACTATTGGGATTTCATCAAGATCAAAAGCTTTTGCACAGCAAAGGAAACAGTTAACAAAATCAAAAGACAACTGACAGAATGGGAGAAGATATTTGCAAATGACATATCAGATAAAGGACTAGTGTCCAGAATCTATAAAGAACTTAGCAAACTCAACACCCAAAGAACAAATAATCCAATCAAGAAATGGGCAGAGGACATGAACAGACATTTCTGCAAAGAAGACATCCAGATGGCCAACAGACACATGAAAAAGTGCTCCATATCACTCGGCATCAGGGAAATACAAATCAAAACCACAATGAGATATCACCTCACACCAGTCAGAATGGCTAAAATCAACAAGTCAGGAAATGACAGATGCTGGCGAGGATGCGGAGAAAGGGGAACCCTCCTACACTGTTGGTGGGAATGCAAGCTGGTGCAGCCACTCTGGAAAACAGCATGGAG
Organism: Mustela erminea; assembly: GCF_009829155.1. Taxonomy (NCBI): domain Eukaryota; kingdom Metazoa; phylum Chordata; class Mammalia; order Carnivora; family Mustelidae; genus Mustela; species Mustela erminea. Next base: position 18,403,174 of record NC_045619.1, read on the forward strand.
GTTCCTCAAAATGTTGAAAATAGAACTGCCCTATGACCCAGCAATTGCACTATTGGGTATTTACCCTAAGGATACAAACGTAGTGATCCAAAGGGGCACATGCACCCGAATGTTTATAGCAGCAATGTCCACAATAGCCAAACTATGGAAAGAACCTAGATGTCCATCAACAGATGAATGGATCAAGAAGATGTGGTATATATACACAATGGAATACTATGCAGCCATCAAAAGAAATGAAATCTTGCCATTTGCGACAACATGGATGGAACTAGAGCGTATCATGCTTAGCGAAATAAGTCAAGCAGAGAAAGACAACTATCATATGATCTCCCTGATATGAGGAAGTGGAGATGCAACATGGGGGCTTAAGTGGGTAGGAGAAGAATAAATGAAACAAGATGGGATTGGGAGGGAGACAAACCATAAGTGACTTTTAATCTCACAAAACAAACTGAGGGTTGCTGGGGGGAGGGGGTTTGGGAGAAGGGGGTGGGATTATGGACATTGGGGAGGGTATGTGCTTTGGTGAGTGCTGTGAAGTGTGTAAACCTGGTGATTCACAGACCTGTACCCCTGGGGATAGAGTATTATGCCTCCATCAGAAAGGATGAATACCCAACTTTTGTAGCAACATGGACGGGACTGGAAGAGATTATGCTGAGTGAAATAAGTCAAGCAGAGAGAGTCAATTATCATATGATTTCACTTATTTGTGGAGCATAACAAATAGCATGGAGGACATGGGGACTTAGAGTGGAGAAGGGAGTTGGGGGAAATTGGAAGGGGAGGTGAACCATGAGAGACTATGGACTCTGAAAAACAATCTGAGGGTTTTGAAGGGACGGGGGGTGGGAGGTTGGGGTACCAGGTGGTGGGTATTATAGAGGGCACGGATTGCATGGAGCACGGGGTGTGGTGCAAAAATAATGAATACTGTTATGCTGGAAATAAAAAAAAAAAATAAAAAATAAAATAAAATAAAATAAAATGTCAAAAAAAAAAAAAACCAATGATGCATTATAATGTTGGCTAACTGAACACAATAAAAAAATAAATTAATTCTAAAAAAATAAAATACAAGTTTTATATATATATTTAATCATACATATTTATAATCTGTGTATAAATACATGTTATACAACTTTTTGTCTGATTGATCTATTCATTTCTTAAATAAGAATTTTAGAATATCATAAATATAGGGGCTCCCGTGTGGCTCAGTTGATTAAGTGTCTGCCTTTGGCTTAGGTCATGATTTCAGGGTCCTGGCATTGAGCCCTTTTTTGGGTCCCTGCTTAGCGGGAATCTGCTTTTCCCTCTCCCACTCCCCCTGCTTGTGCTTGCTCTCTCTCTCTATCAAATAAATGAATAAAATTTTTAAAATCTAAAAAAAAATCATTATATATACATACATCCACACATATATATTGGTATCTTTAAGAAATAAAGAATACTAGCATACCTGAAAATTTATAAAAATGGACTACAATATTCCTGGTTACGAAGCTTTGACAAACTCCAAAGAATCAAAATCATGAAGACTAGGCTATTTAACCATAATGTAATATAGTTAGAAATTAAAAAAAATATATATATATCCCAAGTAACCTGAGTTTAAATAATACACTTCTAATAAATCTTGGGTTATTGAGAAAATTTTATTCTAAACTTAAAACCAAACAACAGTTAAAAACACTAACTGCATCGAATTAATGATACACAGCTAAAATGGTACTTAGGAATATTTCATTTACAATCCATTTCTCAGGAAACAAAGAACATTGAAAACAAATAAGCTAAGTGTTCAACTCCAGAAATTGGGAGAAGAGTAACAAAGCACGCTCAAACAAGGAAATAATAAAGAAAAGTGGGGAGAAAATGCAATAGAAAACATTAGGGGAAAATGCAGTAAAAAAACAAACATTAGGGAAGATCAGTCTTATGAATGTTGATTCTTCATAGACAAACATCTGGCAAGATGAAAGAAAACACAAATAAGCAAAATATGGAACTAAAAATTGAAAATAAATACAGAGACAACAAACTTTTAAAAAATAAAAGAATGCTATGAACAGGTATATGTCAGTTTTTTGGAGACCTTGACAGACTGAATTAATTTCTGAATGAGAAGAAATAGAAAGGATAAGAAGACCAATAATAGTTAAATACGTTGGAATATAAACTTTTCCTTTTCTTAACCCCTCAAATTCTAGATCTACTGTATTTATGAGATCCTACCAAATTTTCAAGAAACAAATAATTTCTACCTTGTGTAGTTGTTCCAAAAATGGTAAAAATAGCAAAATATTTTTACCACTCCTAGTGTGCCTACTGTAATCTTTATTTTAATATGGAAAAAGAGCTTCACATTTAGAAACTCTACTAATGTAATTTACCATGTTAATAAACTAAAAGGAATCCATCATGTAATTTTGCAGAAAAGGCACTTGCTAAGTTCAACACTGTGATGAAAATGAAGAAACATCAGTACATTAGAGACAGAGAGGATTTCATAAATTTAAAGATGGTTCAGACATTAAAACCCTATATCATGTATAATAGTAATGGCGAAATTTTGGCTGCATTCATAATAAATTGGAATCTAGCATGTATGTCTGCTGTAACTGCTACTGTTTAGCACAAGTGTGTCGCGGCCAGCGTGACAAATCGACCCGGAAAACGTGAGGGTAAGAGGATGGTGAAAAGAAATTAAGAGACAAAGAGATGGGGCAGGAGGGACTCTGAGGACGATGTCCAACAGTGCTGATTTTATTCCACCTCTTACAAGCATTTATAAGGCAGATCACAATAGAAGGAGTAACCGCAAGTTCCTATAACAAGTTTTGCATTAACTACAAACAAATCTCGTGATGTCAGGTAGTCAGGGCTAATGCCATTAGCTACTATTGATACAAGAAGATACAATCAACCAGGGAGTGGGTTATGGGAGGTACAGGAACAACAAGGACCAACTAAGAACTCATGACCCTGACCACATTGTTCCCTTCTGTAGGGAGACTGTGTGGGAAGTCACATGGGCGAGCGAAGGACACATAGCATAGACCCTTTCTCAGTGTTACTCAACTTTCCCGTCCTTAACCCCTTATCAAGGTGTCTGGACTTTGAAGGAGACATAAGTCAGGGCTTGGTTTGGTCCTTGTCTCAAGCTTTATCGTGGCCTCCAACACAAGTGTCCCCAGATTAACCAGTAAAATCAGAGGAAAATCAATCCAAATTTCATCTGGAATATGAAAGAATAAATGTGTATTAATCGATAAGTACATTTTGGGAAAGAATGGGGACTTGCCAACTCAATATTAAGATCCACTGTTGGAGCACCTGGGTGGCTCAGTGGGTTAAAGCCTCTACCTTCAGCTCAGGTCATGATCCCAGGGTCCTGAGATCGAGCCCCACATTGGACTCTCTGCTCAGCAGGGAGAGAGAGCTTCCTCCTCTCTCTCTCTGCCTACTTGTGAGCTCTGTCTGTCAAATAAATAAATAAAAATCTTAAAAAAAAAATCTACTATCAAACCATACTGTAATATCAATAAATGCGGTATGATAATGACACAAGAAGAGACATAATGGAATAAACCAACACGATAAAATTAAATCTTAGAGACAGACTCAAGTTTAAATGGCAATTTGAAAAATTATACATGTATGGGGCACCTGGGTGGCTCAGTGGGTTAAAGCCTCTGCCTTCAGCTTGGGTCGTGATCCCAGGGTTCTGGGATCGAGCCCCACATCGGGCTCTCTGCTCAGCAAGGAACCTGCTTCCCTTCCTCTCTCTCTGCCTGCCTCTCTGCCTACTTGTGATCTCTGTCTGTCAAATAAATAAATAAATAATCTAAAAAAAAATTGTACATGTGGTACCAGAAGTCACAGGGGTATCTCTTACTGTGTATCTCTGAGATTATTTCATCTCAAGTCAGAAAATTCTGACAAAAAAAGTCAGTGAGGGAAAGTCTTTGCCAGTGTTGTTCAAAAGCTGACTCATGACACGAAGAGAGGAAAGAGAGAAAAGAAACCCTGGGTCATTATTGTATCCCATCCGCAGAAAGATGCAGATACACTAAAGATCCTAGTATGAAAGATAAAACTAATGATGAGGGAGGAAGAGAATATCTTTGTAACTTGGAGATGAAAAGGACTTTTTTTTTTTTCCCTCAAGGAAGAACACCAGTTGACAGTAAACTGGCAGTGATCTATTAGGATAGATAGGTTAGTGTCTGAGAAAGGCCCAGTGCTAATATCTGGACTACACAAATTATTCCTGCAAGTCAACATGGAGAAACAGGAATCCCAATAGAAACATAGGCAAAGGATATAATGAACTATTCACAGCATGGGAAATCTCAGTGGCATTAATCTTTAAAGAGATGCTCAAACCCAGTTGTCATAAGAGAAATGCAAAACACAACAAGGGCATACTTCTTCAAACTGATCGGATTGGTAAAAAATCAGACATTTGGAAAAATGCCAGATGTTGGGGATCCCCAGCAACAGGAACTATTTGGTCTTTTTGATAAGGGTGTGGACTAGTATAAGCCATTCTAACGGGCAATTTGATAGTTGTGCAGTTAAGAATGCATGTTCCCTATCCAAGACAAATTCTCACATAGGTCTCTAAGGGAACAAGTATGAAGGTGTTTATTGCAGAATTGTTTGGGATGGGGAGAGTTAGAAGCAGCCTAGGGGAACACTGGAGTCAAATGTGGTAGATACACACTGGAGAGACTCTACCTGGTTAGGAAAGCAACGAACTAGATGTACATTCATAACATGGTTCTATCCCAAGAATATGGTGAAAGAAAAAGTTAGAAAATATGAAATATTTATGAAAATATTTCATAAATATGAATATTTATGAAATAAATATTTATTTATTTATTTGACAGACAGAGATCACAAGTAGGCAGAGAGGCAGGCAGAGAAATGTCAGAAATGAGAATCGGCCTGAAGTCGTTTGCTTGAAACAGAACATCTTATGGTCAAGGGGATGGACGTTTGAGACTAGAGCCGTATACGCACCTATTCCTGTTCACCACACAGTCAGTCCCAACAGCTTCCTTCTTTATAGACTGAGCACCGCACGAATCCCTCCTAAAGCACACTTCCCTCACAAGGTTGAAGCGTTTTCGACACAGAAACAGAGTGTGGATCACAACAGGTCATGAAAATCCAACATGTGTTTGGGAGGCCTGAGCTTGCACTTCTATAGTACATCTGCATTCTATAGTAAAACTATTCTACAATATCACTCATATCCATGGAAAGTCCACACAGGCACTAATATTTCCAGGCATTTTAAAAATCCAAGGCTGAGTATTAAAAGTTTTAGGGATATCACCTCTGGGAGGAGGGAATGGAGGTAGGGAATGAAGATAAAAGAGAATGAATAAATAAACCAAGAAACGATCTTGTAACGTGTCATGAAATCATGGATTATGATTAACTCGATCCTCCACAAATGAGGTTAAATGAAAAGAGATTGCTTGATAACCTGCAGTAGTTGGGAAATCTTCACCTTCCAAATCAGTGAAAGTCAGCTCTAAGTGTACCAGCTACACCACTTGCAACATGGTGCCAGTCTGTGTGGCCATTCACAATACCTCAGTGGTCTACATGTTGCGTTCTTGGATGCTCCTTCTAGATTTGTACTGGGGTCTGGTGCAATCTTCTTAGGACTCAGCACAGCCCTCACTAGTAAGACCAATACATTATATTCCATCTAATTAGACAAAAAGATAATTTAAACAATGCCTACAAAAATTTCTATCACAAGCAATGGGAGTTTTTATCTTACTGCGTAGAGAAACTTTCCCTTTTTGCTGGAATAATTTTTTAAAAAAATATATCAGTGTTTTTCTCTGGGGTATCTGCAAATCAAGTGTGCTCTGCTCCCAACCCAGGTCTGGGGTATTTTTATGTGAGATTGGATAAATAATTCCATTTTTTGCTGGTATGAGGAGAAAAGAGATGTGTTATTATTTTTGCTGTTCCAAAAATCATTCTTGTTTTATATCTCAAAGAGGAAGAAAAGAATATTTAAGAGCCAGTGTCTTGGAATTGGGTGAAATGTAGTTCAATTTTGGACTACTTATTTAAACTACCTGGGTCTCAGTTTCCTTATCTGTGAAGGGGTGCATCGGGCATGGCGCTGTTGAGCAGAATAAATGAAATTATGTGCGTGGGGAGGTTGGCGTGGCACCCAGCATACAGTGTGCATGTAAATAAGTAGCTGTCATTGTTTGCCTTTATTTACTGCATGAGCCTTTATTTACTGCAGGTGCTGTCCTGTCCATTGTTCTCAGTATGACAGCTATAGCATGGAATGAACGGTGCTTGTCAGGCAGTTCTAGAGCTCAAGGAAACTCTTTATTTCATGTCTGCTACACTAAAAAAACAAAAATGAAAAACTACTGGAGGTAGTTAAAGGATACAGTTTCTCCTGAGGGTGGAGGTCAGGGTTTGCTCTTCTGTGTTCAACAACACGAATCTTCCAGTTACCATAGAACATATGAATCAGACACTCAAGGACACCTTTTAGACAGAAATGAGACTTAGCTATGTCTATATTCTTAGCAGTCAATAGAAAGCCTGGCACATCATAGAGGCTCAAGGAATCCTACACAATAGTCCTTAAAACCCCCATTTTAAAGACTAAGAAACTGAGGCACAGATTTGACCAAAGCTACACAGCTCCTCAGTGGTGGAACTGGGAGTTAGTCCATTTGTTTTGAATCTCAACTATGGAATATTTTCCCCCCTTTGGCAATGCTTGGTTACTCCATCAAAGAATTGTGGGAGGGGAGGGGGTGGATTTCGAGCAACCTCTGTTATTGGCTTGTTTTCTGTCCTGGGTAAATATTAGGCAGGCCCTCAAGGCTTTGATGCTTTGATGCCCCTGATTTTTTTCACATTTTTTTCTGAACCTCTGACTTTGCAGCGCCCTCCCCCTACTTTCCCCTCACCCACCCCAGGCACTGGCAATGAATGCCTCATCTCAGATTCCCGATCTGAAAATACAGTGGGGAAGGACATCTTCCTACCTGTCTGAAGGAGTCCACTCTTCCGTACCCACCAGCTCAGTCCTTGCCTCTCCCTGTTTCATTTTCTTCCGAAAGCTTAGCTCTGACTAAATTTATTAATTTATTTTCTGTCTTGCACACAGAACAGCAGGCTGGCCGGGGAGGCAATATCCTCTACTTCATTCACTGCTTGCTCCTCGGCGCCTGGAACACTGTCTGGCCCACAGGAGAGGTCCTCCGTGATTACTGGTTGTCCCATCCTTCTAAACAGTGCCTTCTATTTATTGAGTGCTCAGCTATATGGCGAGAACTGTACTAAATGTTCAATGCATTACCTCATTCTTCTTCATATTCTCCCAAGTTCCTGGCAAGGTGGCTCTAAATCTGCCTCTTCTACGCTCTCAGCAGTTATGTAAACAGCTCCAGGATGTGTCAGTGCATTGCAACTCACTTTGTGCTCTTCTTACCTTTGCTTTTTATTGCTGTGCTCAGCGTTCACAATGCTACCTCTATGTAGCTTTCTGAAGTCAAAGCACAGAAAAGTAGTTGGCTTAATGGTTAATAGAAAGGACCCTGCCCCTGACCCCGGATCGAAATCTAAATCAGGATTCCAGCTCTTCTCCCATGGGGAGGTGGGTGGGGGGAAGGAAGGATGATTTCTTAAAATTTTTTCATCAGCAGAGCTCAGGGTTATTTGCACTGCAGAGAAACCACTGCCCGTGCTCTTGAGTCTAGGACTCGCCAACCCTGCTTAATTCCCAGCGCACAGGTAGCCCCATTCAGGCTCCATTCAGGGCCTGCAACCAAGTCCAGCCTGCAAGTGTCAGCCACACCTTCCCCTTGGTAGGGGCCGCTGGGTGACCTGGAGTCTACTGCGTCAGAACAACGCCTACCGAGGGCGTTACTGTGGCCTGTACTCGCAGGGGACATCCTTGGAATCTGTCCTCCCCTCCCAACGCCAGGTTAAAAACCTCAGCAGCACGTGCTGTTTGCAAAACTGCCTGCCACCTACCAGAGATCTCGCTCACAAGGGGAGCCAGCATGTCAGCTGTGGTCCTGGAGAACGGAAGCCCTGGCAGGAAACTCTCTGAGGGACAGGTGAGCCAGAGTTGGCCTGGCTGCATGCTGCCAGTGCTCAGGAAGGGGAATTTGGTCCCTAGTGGTAAAAGGTCTGAGGAATGTTGATGTTTCCTACTCCCTTAAACTCATGGAGAAATCGGAACTTATTTGAAGGTGATGAAAATGTCTGGGAAGGCAACAGATAACACAGGTCCTCGACAGCTCTTCCCTCAGGAGGGACATCTGTCCTGTGCGGCTTTCAGGGAAAGAGTGCTGTTTAGGGGTTGGGGATCTGGCTTTCAGAGCTGCCCCCAATCAACTGTGTGTCTTTGGACAAGTTACTGTCCCTCTCTGTTGCCTACTCTCGTTCCTAGCCTGAAGTGACTGGTTTGTAATCTGGAATGGGAGATGGGATTCTTCTAGATCTGCTTTATTGTGGTACATACGAAGTGCTCTCAGCCACCTATCAACATGGCAAAGTTGTAAGAAATTTGAATCCTTTCTTTCACCATTGGGAGAAAGTGAGGCTTGAAGAAGTCTCAGACTTACTCAGACCTGGGGAAAGAGAAAATCAAACAGAGAGGAAAATGAACAAGGCTTAGCCCTGGACTGGGAATGGGACAGAACCCTAGATGTGACTTGGGATGTGAATAATGCTCCGGGTACATTCTGTTCGGGATTTGTTGAGCTTTCTCTTGAGGTGAAAAATTGCAGAATACATTCTTTAATTGACTTATCATACTCCTAGGCTTTAGGGTTCAGACTTAAAGCCCAGCCCTGGGAGATAACACAACTTTACAGACATGTGTCATCTGCAGGATTAGTGAGAGCCATCTGGAGAATAAACAGCCTGGAGAGGAGAGAACGGTTGGTGTTTTATTATAGCTAGAGAGACCACAGAACTTTGGACTGGCTTTTTTTTTTTTTTTTTTTTTTTTTTTTTTTTTTTTGAGTCCAGTGAGAAAATTTTCCTTTAAAAAAGATTTGCAGTGCTTGGTAAACAGAACTTTGTGTTGAGGAGGGATAGCATGGGCGTCAGACAGATCCCAGAACAGATCCTGGCTCTGTCATCATTTAGTTCCAGTGCCATGGGCAATGGAGGAAGTGGGACAGCAATCTGGTTAGGGAGACATGGGAGCTTAAAGCTTTATTTCTTGAATAGTTAGAAGATTGAGAACCACAGATTGTTACTCTTGAAGACTGGGGGTAGAGAGGAGGGTTTAGAGCAGTCCTGGTAATACCTCTGCATTGAAAGCACTATGTTAAACTTTGCAAAGCCTCAGGTTTGTCCATTTGAAAAATTGGAATAAAAATACCCATACCCTTGGGTTGGGATGAGAATTCAATGAAATAGTGTCTGTAAAGCTCTTAGCACAGTTCCTGGAGCATGGTGTCTAGCCAGAAATTATTTGTTTGCTTGACAAAATGTGTCTGGAACACTGGCAAGAGAGACAAGCTTGAGTCAAGCACAGTGCTTGGTACAGCTACACCATGGAGGGATGTTGGACGCGGAGTGAGGAGGTGTGAGCTCTGGTTTTTTTTTTTGTTTACTGAAGTTGTGTAGTGGGGAAGTCACCTAACTAGGAGGAGGAAGCTCACTTTGGTATCTGTAAAACTGGGGTGGTGGTGGGGAGGAGAGTTTGGACTAGAATAGTCTTTAGGATTCCTGACAGTCTGCAAAAAAGATTTGGTTTATGCCTTCCCGAATCTCCTGACCCAGATGAACAGATCATGCTGGACGTAATTCTGATACAAGGCTGGAGAGCATGTGATAGGTTATGTGATCTACACACACAACAGGCATGACAACCCTGCAATAGATATTTGGTTCATTCATTCACCCAGGAGACTTATTGTACCCCTACTAGGTGCCAGACACAGCAGAGTTTCTGTGCCAGTAAAACATATTCTAGTGGGTAAGAAAAACAATACAAAAACAAATGAGATGGACACGAATTTCATGTAGAGAAAAGAGCTGTGAAGAAAAATAGAATGGGGCAATGGAATACAAAATGAGGGAAACTCAGAAATCAGAGCTTTAAATGGTGAAACCAGGGTTCAAACACAGATCTCACTTCCAACTCCCCGGGGCACCCCTCTCCCACATTGCCTCCTCCTGCAGAGACACACTGGAATATAGAGCTATAGCGTGTCCATGGAAGGATATCCACATCTTGTTTTTGGCTGTCTTCCACTGTGGATGTCTATGCATATAATCCCATATGCAAATAGAAACCTCCTACCATGGCTCCAAAAAGCACTAAGATCAAAAGGAATACCTAGCTAAATTTTGTTCCTAATTTTCAAAAATGCTCTTTTCCAAAGATAACAGAGTATATTTATTAGACACAACCATAGGGAATATATTTTTCCTGTTAAATGGATTGCACGATGATCAAAATTCTTTCTCTTGGGTGTTAGTAAAGTTCATTTTCCCTGCCCTATTTCTTCTGATCTAGTTTCTGAGTTACTTCTCTACCTTTACCCTCCCTGGGTGTACATATTTCTAAGTCAACTCTCATGCCTTTTGAAAGCAAATAAGGTATAGATTATGAGCCAGTAAAAATATATTCTGGGAGATGGGGTACCTGGGTGGCTCAGTGGGTTAAAGCCTCTGCCTTCAGCTCGGGTCATAGTCCCAAGGTCCAGGGATCGAGCCCCACATCGGGCTCTCTGCTCCGCAGAGAGCCTGCTTCCTCCTCTCTCTCTGCCTGCCTCTCTGCCTACTTGTGATCTTTATCTGTCAAATAAATAAATAAAATCTTTAAAATATATATATATATATATATATATATATATATATTTTTTTTTTTTTTTTTTTTTTTTTTTTTTTTCCTGGGAGAGATTTGCCCAAGGTCCCATGCGGGATGAACATAACAAAGCTGGAATCAGGATCCACCCAAGGCCACACCATATCACAAACATCCATGAGCTTCTTTTCATTTAAGTCCCCTCAAGTTTTGGAAAAAGGGAGCTGTTGTCTCAGTTGGTCTGTCACTGGGAGGCAGAATACGGATTGTGGAATTGTTGGACCCATGTTCAAATCCAAGCTCTGCTACTCATTAGCTGGGTGTCTTTGGACAGTTCACTGAACCTAGCAGAGTCTATTCCTTCACTTGCAAAATAATAGCACCTACTTCATGGTGCTATTGTGAGGACTCGATGAACGGATTACATGTGAACTCTTGTAACAGTGCTAGTTGCTGCCAATGATGATGTCTATTAACTATAAAAAGCACCAATATGGCTCCTGGTACATAGTGGGTATTCATTCAATGGCAAGTCCCATTATTAATATTAATAACAATGAAAGTAGTACCTTATCATATGGTAAATGTGAGTTTGCAGACATATTTGGGAAAAGTCACAATTAAAAAAATAAGCTGTGCATTTATCAGTGGTTTCAAAATCTTTTGTGGTTAAGAATCATCTGTGATCTTTTGAAGATGTGGGTGCTGAGAGCCTATACCCCAAATACTCAAATTTAATGGGTTAGGGTGAGGCCTTGGAATCTGCTCTTGAACAAGGAATCCCCAGGTAATTTTGAAGTGGAGAAACAAGGAACGCTCTTTGAAAATCTCTGATCTAGAAAGTGTATGGGGAGAAAGTGAAAGGGACAGGCATGGGTAAGAGTAGGCTGTTGAGAGAGGTATTAAATAACTGGTCTACAAGAAATAATGGGAAGAAACTAGATGAACCCTAAAAACAGGGCCAGCTCTGCGAGTCAAGTCCTATGTCGACATCAGAAGCCAAATAGAATGCCTAGAACCTGGAGGGATCGTTCACCTCAGCTGGGGAATACAGAGGTCTTCTGGCAGAAGTGAGACCCAAAGAGAGCTTTTGAGGCAGGCTAAGATATTTGAAAGGGGACGAGGCAGAGTGGTGCATGGCCTTTGCTTTAATGAGAAGCTGAAAAGACAAGGAGAAAGCCCGTTTGCTGGTGAGGTCGTTCCTGTGGGTGGGCCTCTGGAGATGAGGTCTCAAGATACTCCTGTATATCAGAAAGAGGTATTTTATCCTGCTGGCCATGGGGAGGCTTTGAAGAATTCTGAGGAGAAGAGGGACACAAGCAAAAGTCTGTTAGGGCCAGATCGATATAGATCACTAAGAGCTGGATTAGCGTGGTAGCAGTAGGAACAAAAGGAGGACATAACCCCAAGGGTCATTTCTGGGGAAAGTCAGATAGGACTCAGAGCTACAGGAGCAGGAAGGTGGTGGTGATGGGAATCTTGAGGAAGGGTGCATTCAAGCCTGAATTGCCCCAGTCATAGGTGGTGTCTGTTGATGTCTATCTGGAATGTGTAACTTTTCTTGGAGGCCACCAGAATAGAATGTTGCCAATTGAACCAGAAATGGAAATATTTCATCTTTTCAAGGAAACCAGAAAGGACTAAGGGCTTAATGTTCTCTGGGAGGAAGAAGACTAATGTCAGAGACTCCTCTGCATATCTCTGGCAGGGTTTAAAAGAGGGAGAGGCAGGACATAGTCCTGCAAGAAGAAGCTGTGAGTGGTGGACATAGGCTGGGGTCAGATGGTGTGAGGTCCTACCCTGGCTCCATTGCTGACTGTGTAACTGTGGACAATTACTTACCTTCCCTAAGGCTTCATTTTGTTGTCAATAAAAGCTGACACTTGGTGGATTTAGGAGGTAAAGCCTCCTAAATTGTATCAAAATTAAATGAGATAATCCAAATCAAGTGCTTACTATAATGCCTGGGATATTACAGGCTCTTAAGAAATGATAGATTAACTATACTGGAATTTTTTTTAAAAGAAAAAGCTTTTTTCAAGAAAGAAAATCATGGTCCATTTAGGGATGTAGATTAGTTCAATCTTCAAGTCATGTGAAGCTCCATCTAATGACACCTGCTGATAATTTTGGTTCTTGCCCCCCACCTCTGTTTGGGGTGTGGTTCTGTGAAAATCTGAACTTTCTGAATGAAAAGAATTTCATCGTAGGGGCCATCAATTTTCATGCAAGGCTTATTATGCTGAGTCACTGGGAGAACCGTCCAACACAGCCTTCTTACTGAGCTGATGTAACATCTATTCCATTGATTTCATCAGCTTTCTTACAAGAGAGTAATTGTTCTGCACGGGTTTTTCTTCCTAGTTTTAGGTATATGCTGTTGATTTGTGGGCACATATGGAGCTTTATATATTACTGTAAAACTTGACTATACAATTTTTAAAGTTTGCAGCAAACCCTGCAATACCAACCCTAATCCCACCTTAGTTTGCTGTCACATGCATGTAGAAAGTGCTAGATCTTTGTCGTACTTTGCTTTGTAGTGTAGGATATCCATCTTCCAACAGATTATTTGTATTACTTTTATGTATTTTGTGACTTTAATTGGATATCTTGGATCCCAGCATACAGAACAATGTTTCCTGAGTGTGATGCTTCCTTGAGATCTTTGCTAAAGGCCAAGAAGTCATTCTTGTATATATATTTTTTCTTCATTTTTAAAAATGTAAACTATTTTATCTTTTTTGTTTTTTTCATTATGTGAATACTGCTTTGACAGAGCTTATGATTACCAAGAGTTTCCAGATGAGGAAACTTAGAAGGCCAAGCTATCTGCCTAGACTGTTTGAGCTGGTAACTGGAAGACAGAGAATTTCAGCCCAGGTCTTTGGTCTCAAACACCCATTTTTAGTACATTCCATACCATATTTTTCATTGTTTTCCCGAACACTTTTTGAACTGTATTATACGATCTCTAAGGATCTTTGTGTGGTTTATGTGTCTTTTAAGCCAAATATTGAGCTCCTAAATGATGGGGCATTGTCTTACTCACTTTTGGATCTCAGGGCCCTAATGGTGTCCAGCACTTGGCAGGTGCTCATTAAAAGGTCTTGAAGCTATAGAATGACTGGTGATATCAGTAAATAATTAAAGGTTTCTAAAATTGAATAATACAGCATTAGTGAAATATTTTCAATAATGCTCTAGGGTCAGTATTCAATTCAATAATATATCCCTTGAATTCCTTATTTTCCATCAGAAATTATATATTTCTATGTAGAATATATGTAGCTTACTGTATTCTAAGCCTTGACAAGAAGAGAGAGTTCATGGCAGCCTCTTCCTTGGAGGTTTCACAGAAAAGCATTTTAACCAAGAACACTTCATCTTTTAGGAAACAAGCTATATTGAAGACAACTCCAGTCAAAATGGTGCCATATCACTGATCTTCTCACTCAAAGAAGAAGTTGGTGCCCTGGCCAAAGTCTTGCGCTTATTTGAGGTAATTTCCATGCCATTCCGTTTCCATCTTGGATAATGCATAGCAGACTTCTGGGTTGTTTTCTAATAAAATGCAGCAAGAGAAACATGGGATCCGGAACTGGAAGAATTCATTTTCAGCTCAGATGCTGGCGTTAACCAACTGTGTGACTTTAGTGAAGCCTTCCATTCTATCTGGGTTGCTCTCTATTCATAATTGGAATCATTCAGAATCACTGGTTACATGCACAGAAAGCCGGCCCTGGTTTCAGACTTTTTTTTTTTTTTTTTTTTTTATCAAGCTCTCCCTGAATAAGTTACTATCTTCTCAGTGCTCCCAAAGCACTTTACTTTTAGCTATAGTACTTATCTGCCTTGTTATGTATATACATTTTCTGTCTGGGCCTGCTTTTCAGGAAAGGAATCTTAGCTCAGTCAGCCTTATCTCCTCTACAGACCAGTTTTATACAGATTTAATGTTCAATTAAGAATGAAATTAAATTTCATAGAAGCAAAGCAAATTAAGCTTCATTCATTTTGGTCCTGGATTTTAGGAAGGAATATCTTTGAACCAATTAATTTTTACCCCAAGTTCTTTAATAAAATTATATCTCATGGTGTGCCTGTGAGCATAGTTGGTTAAGTATCTGACTCTTGGTTCCAGTTGGGGTCCTGATCTCAGGGTTGCGAGATGGCATCCCATGTTGGGCTCAGTGCAGAGTCTGCCTGGGTTTCTCTCTCCTCCTTCTGATCTCTCCCCAACCTCCTGCTCATGCATGTGCTCTCTCGCTCTCTCTCCCTCTCTCAAATAAATAAATAAATCTTTTTAAAAATTGTATCTGGTGACTGAATACGTAAATCAATGGAGAAAAGACACATCTCCCATGCAGAAGAGTTCTAAATCATTTAATTAGATATTCTATACTCAAAGAAGAGCATCACTCCCCACTCTTTAAGTACGGATGGCACAGCGTGACTTTTTTCCAAACAGGATAGGATGGAAAGGAGTTGGAGACCCTAACAAACAGTATCTCAGCCAGGCAATGAAGGTCAACAGTGACGACTCACGTAAGAAGATGAACCCTCGATATGACTTGATGAAAATAGTATTTTACCTCTGTGGTCTTCCTCCCCTGAAACCATAATCCCAGTCTAGCTATGAGAAAAACATCAGACAAGTTCCAGTTAAGGGACATTCTACAAAATACCTGACCCATATTCCTCAAAACTATGACTATCAAAATCATCAAAAACAAGAAGTGTGTGAGGCATTGTCAGTCAAGGGAGGAGCCTAAAGGGATATAACATCTAAATGTAATGTGGGTCTAGAATGGGAGCCTAGTACAGAAAAAGGACATTAGATATGAACTAAAAAAAAAAAAAATTCAAATACAGGATGGTCTTTATTTTCTGAAAATGCAGCAATATTAGGGCATTAATTATAACACATATTCCATACTAACATAAAATATTATGCTGAGTGAAATAAGTCAAGCAGAGAGAGTCAATTATCATATGGTTTCACTTATTTGTGGAGCATAACAAATAGCATGGAGGACATGGGGACTTAGAGTGGAGAAGGGAGCTGGGGGAAATTGGAAGGGGAGGTGAACCATGAGAGACTGTGGACTCTGAAAAACAATCTGAGGGTTTTGAAGGGACGGGGGGTGGGAGGTTGGGGTACCAGGTGGTGGGTATTATAGAGGACACGGATTGCATGGAGCACGGGGTGTGGTGCAAAAATAATGAATACTGTTATGCTGGAAATAAAAAAATAAAAAAATAAAAAAATTCATCCACAGTTAAAAAAAAAAATATTAGTAATAGGAAAACTGGGTGCAGAGTATATGGAAATTTTTCATACTATCCTCTTAATTTTTCTATAAATCGAAAATCTATCTAAAAAATAAAGTCTGTTTTTAAAAATGTTGGAAACCTGGCTTTCCAAAGGAGGTGGGGGTGGGTAGGGGAATGTTTGCCTGAATGAGAGCAAACAATGAGCACAGAGAAGAGAGGCAAGAGGACTCTCTGAATGAGGAACTATTCAGAAGGAAGAAGGTATCTGTAAGACGCTCCTATGTATTATACAGTTAATCAGCATTTTCCCCTTGAGAGGTCAGGCCTTAATCAGTTAATAAATTAAATAATAGTAAATTAACAGGATGTTTTCAACCTAATAAATAAACCACAAGTAACTAAATTACCAGGACTAGATAAAATGCACCCAGAGGGTGTGTGTGTGTCTTTGTGTGTGTGTCTGTGTGTGTGTGTCTGTGTGTGTGTGTGAGTGTGTGTGTGTGTGTACTCTGGGTGAACATTTAAAAGCATTGTTCAAAACTCAACTGCTCTGGTTAGTAAGTGGCATTTTTATACACATTCACAGAGGAGGAAACAGAGGTCACTGTATCGGGATTGGTGAAGGGTTTCTTGTTAGTATGTGTTGCACTTTTTTCCAAATATATTTCAGAAGTTGCCCTAGACATTGTATAGAACAGCATCCTTTCTACCCTTAACAGACTGGCAAAATACAGAGTTAAGTTAAATTTATTGAAGTGTTGAGGGAAGATAGAAAATTGAATTCTGGTGTCTGCAGAACCATAGTACCTGATAAAGCAGGCACAGAGGATCCTTGATTTGGTCCCCATTCAATCTGTGAAGGTAGTATTACTATATTTTGTGTGAAGGAAGTAGTTCTGAGAGGGTGAGTCATTTGTGCAAGGTCACACAGCTAATGTATGCTGGTGATCGGATTCTGAATTTGCCAGCCATAAGTTCTCTCTGGCACCCCACACCTCTGACAGATACACTTGTCCCAGTACATCTGAATACTTCTGGAGTCTTTTTTTTTTTTTTAATACAAATATCATGACCCCATCCTCCTATTCTTTGAGGGAAAGGGATCTGTCACTAAGTATTCCTTCTTTCCTTCAAATTGAAACGTGTACCAAAGTGCAAGAAAAATAACTACCCATATTCCCCTCATCCACATCAGCCACTGTTAACATTTCGACAAGTTCACTTTCATTTTCTTTCATGTATGATTATGGTTTCAAAAGTTACAAATTAACATACTGTTTCTTTAAAAAGAATCACAACTTTAAAGATATTGCTGAAGTGCTTTCTGGTCTCCTCTCAATCCTGTCATGCTGTGAACTTCCTGGCCAAGGCAGCCTTATTGTGAGTTTAGTATACTTTTTCCTATATTTCACATAATAAGGATATTGGCAAGTATTGGGCTGTGCTTGCTGTTCTGCAGCCTCTTTGTGTCAGTTCAGTAGATCCGTCCAGAGCACGAACTCTGGAGAAACAGCTGTGGCTTTGGGAAAATCGTTTGACTTCTCTGTACTTCAGTTCCTCTTAATAATAATCTCATCAGTTTCAAAGGGTAGTTCTGAGGATTAAATGACTTAATGCAGGTAAAACCCTCAAACTAGTTACACATGAGGTGTTCAGGAGGAATTGCTATGTATTTTTTTTCTAAATGCAGTGTTTTGAGATATATACTTGTTGATACATACGGATCAAGTTAATAACTTCTGAAGAGTAGTTCTTTTTTTTTTTTTTAAAGATTTTATTTATTTACTTGACAGAGGCAGATCACAAGTAGGCAGAGAGGCGGGGGGAGGCGGGGAGCTGGCTCCCTGCTGAGCAGAGACCGCCCCCCCCTCCCGCCATGCTGGGCTCAATCCCAGGACCTGAGATCATGACCTGAACCGAAGGCAGAGACTTCAACCCACTGAGCCACCCAGGTGCCCCTTCCTTTCCTTTTCTTCCTTTCTTCCTTCCTTCCTCCCTCCCTATCCATCTGCCTGCCGTTCCTCCTGCTTATGCTCTCTCTCTGAGTCAAATACATACATACATACATAAAATATTTAAAAAAATAAATGTTTACTTTTATTTCTATGCACCACAATTTTAGAGGGTCATAGAACTTCAGGGATTCTTAAATTCCTAGCAATATGAAAAGGAGTTAAAGGATTAGGATTTTATGTCTTGAAGAGGGTAGATGGGGCAAGGAAATATTTAAAGGGCTCTTATGGGAGAAAAATACTACTTACTTTTTATTACTTTAGAGGTAAAAGGTCAAGGTGTAGAAATTACAAGGAGTATATTTCAAATCAGTTAAAGGCAATGTTTCTACTGTAGAAGGATGCCAGAAGTCATTGATTTCTAGTATTAGTACTATGAAAACAGCCAGCAAAAGGCAGGGCAGAATCAAAACCAAAATGATGGTATAATTAAGCTTACTTATCCTTAATAGAGACAAAGGATACAAATCTATCCAGCTCCCCCAAGATTGGCAATGGTAGGAGAACATTCCATAATGGGAGAATCACCTGTACCCTATGAATCTCTCACTGTGGTTCTATCTATGTTTAACGAGCAAGACTATCCTTTGATGGCTTGCAGCATAGCAGAGAGGCAACAGGGACATTTAACTTAACTTTAATACATGCTCAGAGTAATAAATGAAACACCAACAGTTGTGTGAACCTGGACCATCTGGCCCCCCTGGCCTGACTCCATATGGTGACAGCTTTCTTAGCCCCTAGCCACTGGGAGCACATATAGACATCCTAGCTCCTCAAACAAAACGTGAAATCTGCAGAGTAAGGGCAGATTTCTCCCAGCATGGTCAGGCTTCATTCCCTGCTTGGGAGCCCTTCTTTTCCTCAGATGTTTAACACCCAAGTCACCATCCCATTAAGGGACAATGTTGCCTGCCAATGGACTTGCATCCTTGTCAGCCTTAACTAGTAACTACATCAGAACGTAACACAATCGGTTTGGTATTTATAAGAGATATACAGAAGTACTGTGTTTGCATGTGTTGGCTGAGTGCTGAGACAGTGGAGCCTTTGTTTTTGTGACTTGGGGTCAAATAATTAGAAATACACCCAAACCTCTACCTGCTAATCTGCCAACATCCCACTGTTCTCGGTTGTTCTAATTTTCAATTCTTCATGATTTTATCTAAACATTGTCTGTAGCTCTCTATATTGTTATCCTCTGCTAGCTCATGTCTTGCACCTTCTTAGAAAAATAGTCCCCTGAGAGTCTTTGCTGCAAGTGCCTCAGTAATGGACTGTAAAATTAGATACCAGCTCCCTGGGGAGATGGCAAAGAAGAAGTCTTCCTCCCTCTGCTAGCATTACACCAATCACCTTACTATAGATTTTCTAAGGAAGGGAACAAGCAAATATATGAATATACAGAGTGCTGAGGTTCATGGGTATGCTCAATTAGCATCATTTAATTGATGGGGACACGGAGGTTCTGACTAAGCAACCTGCCTAATGCTAGACACTTGGGGCCAAAACCACTTCAGAGTTGACTTTCCATTTTCACAGTGGTCAGGGCTTTTGGAAACAAAAGGAAAATACCCAGTCAATATTGGTCATATTCACTTCCCATACTCTCCCTGTCCCCAGATGACCCATGCCTTTTCCCCATTGGATGTTCAGTGAGCTCAATCTCTCTCATTTATGCATTCAGTTAATATTTTTTGAGTATCTACTGTTATCAGACTCTATAAAGGTGCTGGGGAGACTGGGGTGAGTCATAGCCATTCTCTGTCCCTACAAAAATGAGAGAACCTCAGGGTTCCATGAGGCAGCATTGGCCAGGGAATATTTTTTGCAGATGTAGTGGTTAAGCTGAAACCTGAAGGGGGTGACCAGGAGAGAGGAAGGGAAAACTTAATTCCAGAACAAAGAAACAAATAACTTGAAAGGAGAGAATAAACAAGTGGTCAGGTAACAGAATCCTCACAGCCTTTCTGTCTGCCAACCTCAGCGTTTCTGGGGACTGAGTCTGGGTTCCAAGAGGTGGGGAGACCTCTAGGCTTATGTGTCATGTTTATCACCTGAAGTTTGGACTTTAAGGTCCTGCCTGTGACCCCTGGGCCTGGAGAGCGGGACTGGATCTAGAATGAATCACGAGGGCTGCCTTTACCCCTCTGGCCATAAGTCCAGAGCGGTCGTGAGCGGTACACGTGTTTACAGGAACATTGCTGCTTTAATCAAAATAAGAAGAACGTTGAGCTCCAGTGGAGGAAAAAATAAAATCTTACAACACAGATGACTTTTAAAATATTCTCTCTTTTAAAATTATTCTCCCCCTTGCACATTCATGGTATGACTATACTTGGTCCTCTCCTGTTGGTGGACATTTAGGTTGCCTTCATTATTTACCTGTACAGATGGTGATGCATTTAACTTTCTGTACACATCAGGTGACTATGTATTGACTAGGCTCAGTTGATTAAGCCACTGCCTTCAGCTCAGGTCATGATCTCAGGGTCCTGGGATTGAGTCCCACGTTGGGCTCCTTGCTCAGCGGGGAGCCTGCTTCTTTCTGTGCCTCTGCCTGCCCCTCTGCCTGCTTGTGCACGCTCTCTCTTTCTCTCTCTCTCTCTGATAAATAAATAAATAAATAAAATCCTTAAAAAATATATTCTTTCAAGCCCCCAGTATTATCACGATAGAAAGAACGCCATGCAACTCACCCCCTGCTTAAGAAAGGAAACATTGCATGAGTGACCCAAGTCTGGATACCCTTCTCCATGAGTTTCCTCCTCAGATGTAGCTACTAATCTGAATTCAATGTTACTCCACATATCATTTTAGCCTTTGCTATGTTTAGTTACCCATTAACAATGCATGGCCTACTTTTGCAAGCTTTGACTTTTTGGAAAATTGGAATCGTATTTTAACAGTTCATTTGTAGTTCCTTTCTTTCTTCCTTCCTTCCTTTCTTTCTTTCTTTCAAGATTTTATTTATTTATTTGACAGAGATCACAAGTAGGCAGAGGTGGGCAGAGAGAGAGAGAGGGAAGCAGACTCCCTGCTGAGCAGAGAGCCCGATGCGGGGCTCGATCCCAGGACCCTGGGATCATGACCTGAGCTGAAGGCAGAGGCTTTAACCCACTGAGCCACCCAGGTGCCCCTGTAGTTTCTTTCTTGATGACAGAGTGGTGAATGTTGCTTTGGAGATTTGCTCGAGTCCATAGTGTTTTGGCTCATTTATTCTCCCCCTTGCACATTCATGGTATGACTATACTTGGTCCTCTCCTGTTGGTGGACATTTAGGTTGCCTTCATTATTTACCTGTACACATGGTGATGCATTTAACTTTCTGTACAGGTCAGGTGACTATGTATTGACTAGAAGAACCTCAGATTGAAAACTGGCACTGTTTTTAGCTGCAAAACCCTTCAGAGGTGGGCATATTTGGGAAATAGCAACACAGAGCTTACAGTTTGAACTTTTCTGATGAAGTTCAATCTCACATGGTGAAAATTGAAAGAGTGCCATGATCCCCCTGATGGTCCATGAGTAGTGATTGCTCCTCAGGAGCCCTGGACTGAAGCATGTCCTTTTTCATTTTATGATCTTTTTGGCAAGAAAAGGTGTACAAAGAGGAACACAGGAACAAAAAGGCTCTACTCACCAAAGCCTCGAAAAGAGCCTAGATTAAGCTGCTACTCCAGATCTCTCCAGACAGGGGTATCCTCTGAGTTTGATGCAACCCCAACCCAATGGAGGGGAGAGCAGAGAAGAAATAATCTAACAAAGAGGGAGAAGACAGAGGGAAGAGAAGTCCCAGAGATTACAACAGAGGTTCTTCCAGAGCAAGCAGCATCGTGTCCCAAAAGATGGTCTTCAGGGTGTATTAACCTGGCTGACCATCCAGCCTGAACCTAACCAAGAACTCTCCTCCAGAGCAGGGTGGGGAATAATCTGGAGCCCACTCTAGAATTTAGTTGTGCTGCCCAAGCTTTCCTGAATGTTCTTGGCTTCCTGTTCATCCCAGTGGGTTCGGTTTCCAGATTCTTGCTCAACCAGAGCTGTTCCTGGCCCTCTCCCAAGAGGAGATCAGTAAAATAAATAAGAAGCCCACCTCCATCTCCATAAAATCTCTTCTCAAATCCTTGTAACTGTCATTTCTTACCCCAAATATTGTAGGGGTCTCCAGACTGCTTCTGCTTCTGCCCTGGGCCCAGTACAGTCTATTTTTTTTTTCAAAGATGTTGTTTATTTGTTTGGCAGAGAGAGACACAGTGAGAGAGGGAACACAAGCAGGCAGAGGGGGAGGGAGAAGCAGGCTTCCCACTGAGCTGGGAGCTAGATGCCAGGTTCGATCCCAGGACCCTGAGATCATGACCTGAGCTGAAGGCAGAAGCTCAACACTTGAGCCACCCAGGCACCCCACTATAGTCTATTATTAAAACAGCCGCCAGAGCGCTCTTTTCAAAACATGAGTCCCAAAATGTACCTTCTGTTCTTCATTACCTACTATATGTATCTTCTTACTACCAATCTGAGTGAAAACTAAGTTCAGATAATGGCTGATAGGTCGCGGTCAGTTACTGCTCTTCCTCCTGTCCTGTTGCCCTCCTCCTTGTTCATTCTGCTCCAGACACTCTGGCATGCTTGGTGTTTCTGAGTCATCTTGTGCACAGTCTTGCCCCAGGACCCTTGCACTTGCTGTTTCGCTCACAGCTTGCTCTCTCATTGACTTCAGATCTGTGCTTAAATGTCACCTGTTTATTTTTTGAGTTTTTCTTGACCACACTATTTAAAATAGCACCTTCATGGCACCCCTGGAATATCCAATCCCTCTTTGGTTTGGATTTTTTCCATTCCATCTGAAGACTGTATATTCTATTTGTTTTTCATAGTTACTGTTTGTCTCCTGCTTTGAGAATGTGACCTCCCGAAGAGCATGGATTTTTCCCACTCTGTTCACTGTTGTATCCCAGCACTGGGACAGTGTTTGGCACATGGAAGGTGCTTGATTGAATGAATTATTGAAAGCTCCTGTTTACTTCAGACCAATGATTTGGGACATTCTTTGTGAATGTCTTTGATTTGCCCTCAGAAATCTCTGGAATAGGTCAGAACATAACTCTTTTAAGTTTATTCTAAGGCAACAGCATGGAGTGGTCCAGAAGCTCTCCTTTTCCAGCCTCATTCCATCTGAAAATATCTTCAACTTTTCCTTCTCCTTTTTGAAACATGTTTTCAGGAAAGAAGCTGAGAAAAATTTAGATAATAAAGAGTGAAAGAACTCATAAAACATAATGCATTTTGCCTCCCGGGGGAATGTATATCCATACCAAGCTGAGAGAAGCAAAGTATCATAAGTCCTTATTGGGTATCTATCAATGAAGCCAAAATGGTGTGAGGTGCTTTTTCTCTTTTTCTTACTGAGCTACCAGGTAACACTATTGTCTTTATTTTAAACATAAATAAATAAGAGTTCAGGATGACCAGCTAATGCATATAGAGGTGATGAGCAGCAGAACCAGAAGTTGAACTCAGAGTAGTTTCCAAAGCCCATCTTTCCTCTGTTACACCATTCTCCTTTTCTTGAGGAATGAAATGGAAGAAGAAAGAATGAACCCCAAACTTGAAGAGATCCACAAGGGCAAGTCCATTGTTCACCATTGGGAATTCTGTGTATCTACAGTTTTATTCACTACTGACCAAGACCCCTGTAGAAAGGTTTTTCTTAAGGATGGGAACAGGAAAGGATTTCTGGCCAATTCCTTTTTTTTTTTTTAAGATTTTATTTATTTATTTGACAGAGAGACAGAGAGATATCACAAGTAGTCAGAGAGGCAGGCAGAGGGGCGAGGGTAAGAAGGATTTCTGCAGAGCAGAGAGCCTGATGCGGGCTCAACCCCAGGACCCTGAGATCATGACCTGAGCTGAAGGCAGAGGCTTAACCCACCGAGCCACCCAGGCACGCCCTGGCCAATCCTTATTAAAAGAGGCTTTTCATTTCAGTTTATTTTTCTCTGAGTCCCTACACTCTCTGCTCAAGAGTCCTAATTAATTAAGGTGTTACAGCATTATCTTTTATGTGTAGATTGGCTATGGGACAAATCATGAAATTGTCCTCAAAATGTTTAGCTTTAAACTTTTCTTGCCTCCACTCAGATGTCCATGTCAATAACAGAAAGAGTTATTTCTTTGTCCCTCACCCAAAAATATGGTGAGTGTATGTGGGTCTGTTTGTATACCTACGCAGGCCCCTTGCTTAAAAATAAAAGTTCATTTACTAAAAGGTAACTATGATCATAATCAGGTTTGAAGGTTGATTTCTAAAGTCTCTCTTAGCAACCAAGATTATTGGTATCTGAGCTGGAAAAACTCCAATAAGCAAATTGCATGCCAAACTTGAGAATTAATTTTCAACAAATTGATTCAAATGGGAAAGAAATAGCTTAGAGAGTTTGGCGGAGTGTTCTTAGCCAAAAACTTCACTCACATTTAAAAGATATATTTTTCTTTTCATTATATGTGTAATATTGTAAGTCTTTTGACAAATAAATAGAAGTTGTACATAATCTCATAATAACTCATTTTGATGCATTTTCTTCTAGTCTTCTTTCTTTCTTTTTTCTTTCTTTCTTTCCTTCTCTCTTTCTTCCTTTTTTTTTTTTTTTTGACCTGGGCATAGTTTTTTTAAAACATGTTATAATTATCACATACTTAAATTAATCATAAGTATTTTCCCAAGTGGTTATCATTGTAACCATTTAAAAAGCAACGTTAATTTTTCTTTGCAAAAGTGTAAGTGTTGTTTTTAGAAAAGTTGAACTATGATGAAAAAAATAGAAAGAAACAAAAATCATCTGTAGGCCCATTGTCTATAGACTACTACTGTTAACATATTTTAGAGTGATTACTGATACTGCTTTAAGCATTTTTTTTTAAAAGATATTATTTACTGGGACCCCTGGGTGGCTCAGTCAGTTAAGAGTCTGCCTTCAGCTCCAGTCATGATTCCAGGGTCCTGGGACTGAGTCCTGCATGGGGCTCCCAGCTCAGCGGGGATCTTTCTTCCCCTTCTTCCTGCTGCTCCCCTGCTTGTGCTCTCTCTCTCTCTGACCAAATAAATAAATAAAATCTTTAATTTTAATTATATGTGATATATAATTATATTATACATAATACCATTGTATATCATATGTAATTACATTATATATAAATAAAATATTTTATTTATTTATTTGGTCAGAGAGAGAGAGAGCAAAAGAGAGAGAGCATGAGCTGGGTGAGGGGTTGGGGGCAGAGGAAGTTTCTTTTTTTAATTGAAGTATAATTGACATACAACAGTCTATCAGTTTCCGATGTACATCATAGTGATTTGATATTTTTATACATTACAAAATTATCTCCACCATAAGTCTAGTTACCATCTGTCGCCATACAAAGTTATTACAATAATATTGACTAATTCCCCATGCTGTACATTACATGCCCATGACTTATTATTTTGTAATTAGAAGCTTCCAACCTGTTAATCCCCTTCACTTATTTCTCCTGTCCCCCAATTGGAAGCTTCTAATTTTCTAAACATTTTGTATCATATTGATTGATTTGTGAATGTTATTTGCTTTTCAAAAGTGGCATGATCTCCACTGAGTGATTCCACTATAATTTTCCTAATTGTTTCCCTATTGTGGGGAGTTTGGTTAGGTTATGAATTTTGGTGAATTTTTTTCCCCATAAGTTTGATCTCCAACCTTATAAAAACGCAGTCATGGGGTCTATGTTGTTTTATGGCTATTCCTAAAGTGAGAGTCTTCTCTCTGGAAGTGCTTTTGAGGAGGGTGGAAGTTTGGTGTTGAACACAACAGCCTATAGTCGGTCTTCAAGCCCTTTCTCCGGCTCCCACCTTTGCTACCCCTTCCATCACTTGCTCTATTCTTGCAAACAAGCATGCCAGAGGTGTCCACTCTTGGTTCTCAACTTTGCTGTATTTTCTGCTTTACACAAGGCAGGAACAGGTAATCTCTTCTTTTAAACTTTCAACCTGGGCAAATAGTAGGTGGATCTTCTCTTTCTTTCTGAGCCAAGAAGGGTGACATTGCTCTTTGCTTTGTTTAGGGAGTTACCTCTGTTTGTCTGGAAAGCTCCAGAGCACCCGTTATCTCTGGTCTTCCCTCCTCCACACACACACTCTCTTTCTCTAGGTGGGACCCTCACATTGGGCTTCCTGGCTGGATTCTCTTAAGCTGGTGCCCACAAACAATGGCTCTATCATGTGCCCTCCGATCATGAGGAAGAAAGTACAGTAAGAGTACATGTTTGGGGTTACTTATTGGTTTTCCATACCCAGAACTTTTTATCTTTGTGCTTTGCACACTAGTAATAATAATGATAAAAGCTGATATTTGCAGAATTCTCATGATATCCCTGGCAGGAAGGCAGGGTGAGTCAGAACACCAATGACTCTCCAGCCACTTCCGGAAAAGCATCATTATCTCTGATTTCATATTTTACAACTTCCTTAACCTACTCAAAGCCTTTTTAGGAAGGCCACGGAACGTAATTCTAAATTGTGAGGTGATAATCAAAACAAAAAGTGTCATCATTGTAATTCTCCATGTTTTCTCTTCAACCACATGCCTTTAACCATCAAGGATAAAGTTATACCTCCTGGGGCACCTGGGTGGCTCAGTTCGTTAAGTGTGCTACTCTTGATTTTGGCTCAGGTCATGATCCTCAGGGTCATGAGATTGAGTCCCGCATCAGGCTCCACGCTGGTGTGGAGCTAGCTTGGGATTTTCTCTCTCCCTTACCCTCTGCCTCCCCGCACTCCCCTGCAAAAAATATACTTCCTGAAGTACAAGATAGATGAACTTCATTTTTTGGAATTATAGAATCAATCAAGTAAGATTTTTTTTTTTTATTTTATTCATTTAAATGTTTGGGATAACTCCTATTATTTATTTTTTTTAAGAAAATGTAGAGCATATTCCTTGGTTTTCTTCACAAAGGAGGACAGTCCGTCAATGAAATCAGACTTTTCAGAATAAGAAGCAGATGACTACTATGCATTTAAATTTGAGGATCAGGTTACATAAATGACTTTTTCTTTTTCATGACAAAACTGATAATAGCTAAAACATGATAGCCAAAGACATGGAAGTTGAGTAGCTTTAGTGATTATTGTTTTAATAAAACCCACGTGTATATGAATGTTCCCTTCTCAATGAAGCCTCATGTACCCACCTTATTTAGTTCTACAGTTTGTCCTCACTTCCCACGCCCCCCCACCCCCAGGACTGCCTAGCCCCTTCACCATGCTCGGCTTGGTGTTTTTTTTTTTTTTCCCCTTGGGCTTTTTCATTACAATCATTATAATACATAAATACATAATAATAATTAATATAATACATAATAATATATAATAATAAATATTATAAATAATACAAAATATAAATAATAAATAATAATACATAAATCCGTTAGTTATAGTTTATGTTTGTTATTTGTCTCCCTCAATTTAAATGTAAGCTTTATAAGGGAAACTATCTTGGTCTGTTTCGCTCACTAATATATGCCAACCCCCTGGAAGGTTGGTCAGTACCTGGGAGGTACTACCTACATTTGTTGTATAACCTGAATGAAAATTAATTATATAAAAATATGAATGATAGTCATACTACCATTTTTATACTAGCTAATTTTTACTGAGCATTTACCATGTACCTGGGGTTATACAAACCCATGTCAACCAATGCTCCCAACACATTTATGAGGCAGGTATCATTAATATTGCTAAATTACAGATGGAAAAACTGAGCACTAGAAACATGAAAGCAAATTGTCTAATCTTACAATCCATATGAGAACTCTGATTTAAACCCAATAAGCCTGATTCCTGGGGATCCTATTTAAGCTGGGCAATGTTGCTTCTGTATTATTAATTTACTGAGATATTATCATTGAGATTCCAGGGGATTTCATTTGGGAAGGAGGTTTCCCTATGTATACATTTTTGCCAACATCTGCCCTAGACATTTGAACCAAACCAAAATCCTAGGTTTGCAACTCTAAGCCTTTAGCAGATTTCTGTAGCATTTGCACTTTTCCTCCACCTTTTACTACTTGGTTTTGCACAGAGAAGTAAACAACTCTTGTTACTTTAAGGACCTTCTTCTACTCTTATATATAAAAAAAGTCCTGTTCTTTCTCTTTCTGCATTTTATTGCGTTGCGTGTTTTGCTCTGGTTATGTGTGTGTGTGTGTGTGTGTGTGTGTGTGTGTGTGTGTGTGTTTAAGCAGGTTACAGCCTCAACATGGGCCTTGAACTCACGACCCTCAGATCAAGAGCTGAGCCGAAATAAAGAGCTGGAAGCTTAACCAACCACCCAGGCCCCCCTCTAGTTGTGTGTGTTTTGTCTGTATTCATTCCAGTGACTGTCCCTTTCACACTCCCACTTCTCTTTTCTAGGAGAATGATATAAACCTGACCCACATTGAATCCAGACCTTCACGCCTAAAGAAAGATGAATATGAATTTTTTACCTATCTGGATAAACGTAGCATGCCTGTCCTAGCAAACATCATCAAGATTTTGAGGCATGACATCGGGGCCACTGTCCATGAGCTTTCTCGGGATAAGACAAAAGACACAGGTAAGGAACAGAGGGATTTTGCAACACAAGCAACTTTTCATTCTCTTCAAAAAGTACTGGCAAAAGTAGTGTCTATTCTTGTACACCACTGCAGGGGACTAAGCTGGAGGAAGTATGTTAGGGACCTAAAGGAGTACCTCGCATTTTAGACATTTAATAAATGTGCTTTTTTTTTCACTTCCTTAAGATAACTATTCCTTGTATTAGTAATTTTCTTTCTCTTGCTGCAGTTTTATATATTCTAAATTTTAGCAAACATGAATAAAGCTGTTATGAACATTCATGTACAGGTTTTTGTGTGGGTATGAGTTTTTAACTCATTTGGGTAAATACTTAGTAGTGTGATTGCTGAAATGAACTGTTTTCTTTTTTCCTCAATAATCAAAACACTTTGTTCTACTATTAAAGTTTTTTTTTTTTTGCCAGAACAGTGAAGACTGGGACCTAAAAGGATTTCAAACTCTGTAGCGGAAAATAACATTTTAGTTGGCAGAGATGCCTTAAAATGAGAGAAGACCCACCTCTTTCTACAGACCATTGAAACATTTTCTAAAAGATACCTGCAAAGCCTTCCTAGGAGATCTCTCTTCTCTTCCTCCCCTTCTCTTCCTGTGGCTGCTACCAAGACGGGGAAGTTTATTCCCGGATTCTGCCCCTGCAGAGCATAGAAAGCCAAGCCCACGGGCTCAGGTCACTGAAGGGCAGGCACTTGGAATTCCTTTTGAGACTAACCGTATTTGCCTTCCTTCCCTTCTACCTCCCGAACTGCTTTGCTGATGAACGCCTTCTCTTGCTTTTCCGGCCACCTGCTCCCAACAGGAGCTGCAGACCCTCAGGACAAAGGGCCTGCCGGATCCTGGGGCACACTCTGCCCCTGCTTGGAGCAGGTGGAGGCTGGGCCAGCTGGGGTCCTGGGGTAGGAAATCGAAGCAATTGACAAGCAAGGCAGGCAGCTCCTTGGGGAGCCAGGGAAGACACATGTAGATCAACTGAAGGGCGGGCAGCCTGAACTGGAGGCTCAGAAAGGAAGTTCTTAATGGAACCGTGCAAGAATAGTTAGAAGTCCAGACTCCAGAGCCAATGTGCATTACACTTGGTGTAACTTTGGGCAAATGACTGAGGTTCGCAATCTCCCACTGTATCAAATGGGGGTAACAAAAGTCGGCCTCGTAGGATTAATGAAATAATACCGGTGGAGCATTGAGAACCTCGCAGATGGTGATTAAGGGTTTAATAGATGTTCTCTATTCTTACCATCACCTTCACTGTTATTATAAATCATGACCCCAGCACAGGAGCCATGAAAAGCCAGCCTGTACACAACCACTTTTTCAGAGATTCTGAGAACTGCCAAATGACCTCAGAGGTCGTTCAGCCCAACAGACCCCTTAATTTTTCATTGTAAAAGACTGAGGCCATGACTTGCCTGAAGGCACAGAGTGAATTCTGTATGGTTACGGGTAAGCCTGCATCATGCACCACTCTGCACCAGACATCATGATAGGGGCTGGGGTAGAAAGGCTCAACACTCAACATTCTGAAGATGCTCACTGGCTGACAAGGGTGAGGAGACACCCAAGTGAATAGCCCAGGGGCAGGTGTTGTGATGAGAGCAGGTGATGGAATCTGGCAGGGGGTTGACCTTTGAACTGGGTTGACATATGACCTAGTGAAGACAACCCTGGTAAGACAAACCCTTGAAAACAACACGTGTCTCATTTCATTTATTCATGTGGTTGATCGTCCCAGCCCCTATAGGCTCCCCCCATCTGGCATAGTTTCCTGACCCCAGTGTCCATGGAACAGAACAGTTGTTCAGGGTGCTAATGGTGCTAAAACAACACAGTCTTGCCCCAGCAGAGCGGAGTGGCTCTTTGGGTTTCTTGGTTTTGTGACCTGGAGTCTGGGCCCAGAAACAGATCCTTCTAGGAAAAACAGCCATCCCTTTGCGGAGCTGTTCTTTTTCATGGTACTCAGTGCGAGAATGATTAGAGGAGGAATATCATTATGGTAGATCTGAACCTTTGGTTCTTTCACTTAACAAAAATGCCCTTTCTTTTGAGGTGCTCAGATATCAGGAGTGAGTTTGACAGAAGGTTGAAGTGGGAGAGCTGAACCCCTCGAATCAATTAGGCTAAACCACTTTCCGCGCTCGTTTTTAAACCATTCAAAAGGACATGTGGGTGATAGAAAATGAAAGTTTCCAGTTTCTTAATTGCTAAAGTTCCCCACCCAAAACAGCGTAAGGGAAGGTTAATTATGGTGACATGTTAAAGAAATCCCAACCTCTTAAAATGCCTCCTGGAGAAGCTGATGTGACTTTAATAGGATTTTAATCCAGAGAGTCTTTTGAATACTTGAGGTCTATTCTCTTGCTACCCTCTCTCCTGATGACCTCAAATCCTTCTTCAACCTAACATGAAAGAGCATTAATATCTTCTATCGATCAATCTACTAATCCTTTTACCTTTCCCTTTGAGTCTTCTGCATGACATTACGTTTAGAGGGGGATGGAAAATTCCTACATGGAGGCAGATTGCAGCCGGGAGAAGCAGACGGACGGACTGATTTGGCTAGACAGAGGTATAGGATTATCACCTTTTGAGAAATTTATCCGATTGGAATTATTTTTCCAAGAGCAAATGGACATCTGGTGGATTTTGTTCAAGCTGTGGTAATTATAAGAGTCTGTGGTGGAGGCAAAGGGAGTCCACACTGCCAGTATGACCACATTTTCTGTGGGGGAGTGGGAGGGCTACTTATCTATTTTTTCATCTATCTATTTATCTGTTTACCTGTCTGTCTGTTTGTCTGTGTTTCTCTCTGTTTGGCCTGGGGGCACTTATAGTTTTGTCTTTTTTTCTTTTCTTTTTAAAAAATATTTTATTTATTTATTTGACAGAGATCACAAGTAGGCAGAGAGGCAGGCAGAGGGAGAGGGAGAAGCAGGCTCCCTGCTGAACAGAGAGCCCCATTCAGGGCTTGATCCCAGGATCCTGAGATCATGACCTGGACCGAAGGCAGAGGCTTTAACCCACTGAGCCACCCAGGTGCTCCAGTTTTGTCTTTTTTATTGGATCGATTCCTGAAGCAGTGATTTAAGGGAAATAGTTACTGTGAAAAGACAAGAGCAACATCATGACATTCATTCCTTCCCCCTTACACACCCCTGCCTGCTTCCAGCCCAGCAGTCCAGCCCCCTTGCTGTTCCAGTAGGGCTGCCCTGATGGGCAGGGCCTGGATAAGGCTGCAGTCTCAGATCAGTTGTTGGGGGAGGAAGACTAGAATTCCTTGAAGATTGTGGGCAAGACGGTACATATACCTGTGCATGCATATTTTTAAAGAGTGATTTTCAAAGGGATCATGGTTCCCAAGGAGTTGAAGACCCTTAGAGAGAAGCTGCTTAGGGCTGTAGGGGTTCCCAGATGGCTGAGGGGACGGGTTCCCCATTCCTATCACCCGTGCCCACTTTTCCTCTCTCCCTGCCTCTGTTGTTCTGTTCTGTGCTGCCGTCTTCCCTTTGTCCTCTTCATGGTTCCAAACCTACTCCTGTGCATTTCACTTTGCCCCAAGGGCACCTCTCAGGGCTGAAGATGCTTGTTTGTGGCCCTGGGCCTGCAGGAGACCAAGGATATGCATGTTTGTAAAAACACACAGGATTGACAGCTTTTTTCAGTCCGCCTGGATGCTTGCTGGGTGCGATTGATGTCATAAGTCATGACAGCTGAGCGTGAGACTTTTGCTTCAGCAGAATGCTGCATTGATACGAGCAGACCCACAGCTAAGAGGATAAACCAAAGCAAGGGGTGTGTACCAAGCCCGGAGCTGGAAGCAGAGCTGGTATTGTTGGTCTGGGGCTCGCTCCCTTGCAGTCTGTTAGAGGCAGCTCAACTCACTGGCAAGGGAAGATCCAAGGCTAACGTTATTTCTAGAGCCCACTCCATTTGCCAGGTCGCAGGGCTTCAAGCTAAGGAAGATCATAAATTTATAAGCGGTCTCTTATTTGCAGGCCCAATCCCATGTTTTCAAAGTTCTTTTCTATTCGGTTGTTTTGTTTAAGCTTTGCAACAGCCAACTCGCTGGAGCGAGAAGATACTGGTATTCCCATCTTCAGTATTAGGAAAGGAGACACAGTGCTCCTTTGGAACAATGAAGTTTCTGCAGTCCATGCGGTCCTTCAGGTTTACCCTGTTAAATACGTTTTCTCTGTGTGACAGGTGTGATTTGAGGTGATAAGAGAATATGAAATGATTGTAACAATGTCGATTTGCCATTCACGTTGCATTGAGGGAGCACCATAGTGACGCAGAAAAAAACAGGAATTTAGAGTCAAGAATTAGCACTTGGATTCCTCTTCTGTGAACTGCCAGCTAGATTTGAATCCCATCTGACCACCTGACAGCTGGGTGACCTCCTTATCTCTTGTTTCTCCCATGTGAAATAGAGCTAAGACCAACTCGGCCACTTTCTAGGGCTTATGGGGAAGATCATGCAAGATACTCTGAAGGTTATGGTGTTTGATGGCTTGAGATTGCTTGAGTTGAATAGCCCTTGAACTTACACATCCTTAATCCTCAGTAGGAAGGGACTCTATAATCCACAACACCAGCCAACTATTAGGTTATTTGACACCACCAGCTGTGTAGGTATGGACAGTGACTAAGCTAATCTATAAGGAGTTGGTGACAGCCACACGCTCACTGGGTCCAACCTTACCTGGCAACTGGGGACCCAGCTTCATGTGTAGGACGATGTGAGGGGTGCTGGGAATGACCTGTCACTTCCAAATCTTACTTCCTGTGAATAGGCTTTTGATGCATACCCTTATCAGCTTGTCCATGTCTTGTATTAGCAGTAGTACTGGTCTAAGAGATAGAAGGCCGGCTTCTCGTGTCGGTTCCTTCCTTCTTCCTCCCTTGCTTCTCACTTCCTTCTTTCTTTCCTTCTCCTCTTCCTTACCATTCTGGCAACACCGATGACCCAAACCAGTATCCTCTTTTTGTTGTTGTTGTTGTTGTTTTCATTCTCTTTGAAATTTTTCTAGCATTGAACCATGGATTAATCATTTTTTATAGCATTTAGCCATGGATTAATGATTTAATCCATGATACCCCTGGAAATCTCTCTTTCCTTAGTATTTTATAAATTATGTGGTTCTTACTTATTAAAATCCTGACTCTTGAGGGTTTCTTTCTTTTTCTTTTACTACTCCCTCTCTCCCTCTCAAAAACCACAGTCAGCTTTGTCACTTTCTTCTCTTTCATCCACATCTATGTTTTTTTTTTGTTTTTTGTTTTTTTTTTTACAGCTCAAAGGCCTCACGTTTATTACCAAACCAACCCACTGGTGCAGAACTATAGTAACAGAAAAATCTTTCGCTGATAAATGGTATCTATTGGCCAGGCAGAAAGGTGTTTACAGGGTGATGGAATAGAACACATGATCCTCAAGTAGCTCAATTAAATACGTGGTGCCAATTAGGTGTGTCATCGCGTGATGTGGGATGCCTTAGAGACCCAGCTTGGTTCTCCTCCATTGCCTCCTCTTGGAGTTGTACCTGATTTTATTACCAGTTTTCATCCGAATCCACTGGGGAATGGGACGATTCTGCTTTTGTTTCTTGGCCAGGAATCGCTTGATCCTGAAAGTCTTGTGAGAAGACATGGGCAATTAACAGCGCGCAGCACACCCACATCTATGTTCTAATTCAGTTAAACATTCATTTGTGTAACTTAACAATCATGGGGTACCCATTCAGTGTCAGCCACAAGATAAGGATGCAGTAGGGAAAAAACCAAACATGGTGCCTAGACCCCCACGTGTCTTATAATCGAGTAAGTAGTTTCTATGTGGCATGATACACGCAAGAATAGGAAAGCATGGGTCGCAACAGGAGCACCTAGGAGGTGCACTGAAGCCAGTGTTGGGCATGGTAGTGAGAAGGGAGAGACAGGGTATGCAAGAGCCTTTCAATGTATTCTGTTTGTCTTCAGGTAGATCGTCCATAACTCCAGTTGTAAGTGGCTGGTACTCAGACTGAGTGACAATGTAAGCTTTCAGAAACCAGAACTTGGTATCTGGGGATATAGTGGGCAACTTGCCAGTAGATGTCTATAAGATACGTGACATCTTCACAAGGATATTGGGAGGATAGTTCCAGTTTAGGATGGTGGTTGGAATCAAGGATGCTGTGGGTCATTCTTTTATTTTTTTCATGATTTTATTCATGATATTATTCATGATTTCACACATATCCATTCATTCTTTCCACCATCAATTTATTGCAGCATACTTTTTACCTCTTTTCTTCATGCTAAGGCCCTTTCGTTTGTCTGGTTTTCGTTGTATTTTAACATGTGGATGAAGAGATCAAATGCTTTGCCTTTCGCATCACTGATAAAAGCGAGCCCTGAACCCACCACTCCTCTGCTCTGTCCAGGAGGAAGGAACTAGCTTGACACCAACAGCCAGAATTTGGTTCACCTGTTCTTGCCAAGACCTTCTTGAGGGGCCTTCCTTCTCTCTTCCTTCTCCTTCTCTTCCTTCTTCTTCTCTCTTAAAAGAGAGAAATAAAACTGCCAAAAGCCTTCAACCTGCACGTTGTTGGCACACTACCCTTCTCCTTTTCGGGGAGCTGTTGGGATTGGCACACCAACGCTTCTCCAGGAGGCTGGAGGCCATTGCTTCAGAGGAGACATCCAGGAGCCTGGAAAGAGGGAGTGAGAACACCCTTCTATTCTGGGCCCAGGAAAGAAGGATTTATTGCCCTCCCTGAGACAGGCTGGAGGCAGAAGTCTGGGGCAAGTCTGGGTGCCTTGCTGGCTAGCCCCTGGGGCTGATGGATGTCTGCTGGAGGGAGAGGGTTCATGGGACTCAGCCTGCACCTTAAACTGCTATAAATTTAACGGGCCTTCTCTGACCCATTGATCAGGAAGCAGGCTCCGCCAGGCCTGTGGGGGCCTCTTACTCAGGAGCACTCCTAAGCTAGCCACCCCTCGGCGTCCGGGCTGAGCAGTTGACCCCGACTTAATGAGACCACGACGTGGGTGTCCAGGGTCAGTTGTCCTGCAGACTGCTTCCCTTGGAGCCAAATCAATATTTATTAATGATCTGTCCCCCTCCAGTGCCTCTGGCTTCACAGAGGGCCTCTGTTGCACCAGCCTGCCCAAGTCATTCATTAACGCCAAGCCCAGCGGCCCGTGAGGCGGTCGAGGGGCCCACAGAAGCCAGCCCACCGCGGAGATATTTGCAAAGGTCATTAATGAGCTAATCTGATTTAACTTTTCAAGACGAAGTCCTGGGTCGCCGGGGTCAGTCTCTCTTCCCAGCACTGTGCCAGGGTGGGGGAGAGGCCCACCACTGCCACTGAAGAAGAGAAAGGAAACGTGAAGTTTCTACCCCTAAACCAGGGAGGCTTGGGAAGGGAGATAGAGATGGAAGGAAGATGGGGAGGACCCGGAGCTCCTCTAGGGATTTTCTTCAAGCACTTTAAATTCCTGCTTTAGTGTGTGACCTCCTTTCTGTCTCCAGGTAGGAGATCAGGAATCTAAAATCAACCCCCCCCTGCTGCCCCCCAACTCTCTAAGCCCAGTGGAGTAGTTCTTCAGAATCCTCACTTCACAGTAAGCGCAGTGATCTTAACAAGTCCCTTCTCCCTTCAAGCCTCAGTTTGCTCATCAGAAAAGCAGAAATAATGTCCACCCGCTAGCATCACTTTGAGAATTAAACCGGTAGAAATAATACGCTTACCGTAGTATCTGGCGCATGCTAAACTCGCAAAAAATTAACTTCAAAGGAAAAAAAAAAGCTCTAACTTTTACTGGGAAAATTAGAAGATCCCAGGTTCATAGATACGAGTTATGACCCTGCCACCAGTGGCCTCTGAGACCCTACTTAACCAGAGAAGTGTTTCTGGGTTTTCTTTGTGAGGTTCATGTGTAAAGATGGGAGATCCACTTACTGTGCACGGGTCCGTCGCTCGCACCCTAACCAAAGAAGCAGGGCAGGGATCGGCCGCCTCACCCATTTCACAGAGGAGAAGCTAGAGCCTCAGGAATCAAGTCACTTGCTCAGAGTCACAGAGTTTGTGGGTGGGAGAGATGAAACTTGAACACAGACCTGCCGGCTTCAGGCCCAGGATGTGCACACACTTTGCACAGGGTGAGGTGTAAGCTTTACAACTGGGCCTGAAACCAGTCCACTTTCCCTGGAGCTGCTCAGTCTCGCCAACTCTTGGGCTGGGTGCATCTTCAACTGCAGATGAAGGGCCCCTGCTTCTGCAGGACACCTGCTCCATCAAGGGTCGGGAGGCAAGAAGGACTGGCGTGTACCAGCTGTAGGCTTCTGCTGCTCTCTGAAGACTAGCCATCTGTCTGTCCTTGTGGGCTTCCGGCCTTCATCTCCTCCATTTTACCCCAGTCTTCCCTTCTGTCTCCTGCCCCGGGGACTTCAAGCTCTGGCATCACACAGGAGACTAATGGTCTTACAGGTACAGAAAAACAAATACAGATACGTAGATATAGGGGCATGCAGTACTTCGGCCTCTCTGAACTCTGAGACACATGCCTACCTGCATATATAAATGTGTATGATTTACGTATATAAATGTATGTGTAATATTGGAAGAAATAAA
The DNA here is from genome assembly GCF_009829155.1 of Mustela erminea. NCBI lineage: Eukaryota > Metazoa > Chordata > Mammalia > Carnivora > Mustelidae > Mustela > Mustela erminea. The sequence goes on from NC_045619.1 coordinate 18,440,572, forward strand.
TATGATAGGCTCTAAAACAAAGTGTAGGCTTCATACAAAGAGGCAAAGGCTTGTTCCTGTTTTGTCTGGGGTTCTCTGTAGTCTCCTTTCCTTTAGTGCTTGGTCACTTCGTGTGCTTCATGGCCACATTGAGGGAGTGAACCATGTCGGGACCTTGCTTCTCCCATCCCCAACAACCAGAACTTGCCTCTCTTGGGTCTCATTTCTTTAAGCCTTGCCTTGCTCTCCAAGGTGAGGCTGGTGAACTCCATCTCTTAGTTGTGAGCCTGGCCTGAGTCTTCCTTCTACCCCAGATGACACATAGGCATTACACAGTGTCCTCTGGGAGATGATGCTTTAGCCTCAGGTGAGGTCTGGGGAGGGGACAGGTGAATAGATCCAAAGGTAGGGTTGCTGCCTGGGAAAAGTGTATACCAGGCTTGTCACCCCTTGTCACTTGGCCTTCTACAATGATAGTAATGATAATAATGGAACCAATTACTTAAAAAGCACTTGTTGTGTGCCACACATGGGTCTAAGCACTACTCACGCATTAGCTCATTTAGTCCTCACATACTCTGAAGGCCATAATATGATTATAGTCATTTTACTAGTGGGACACTGGAGGATAGAGGTGAAGTAATTTTCCTGAAGTCCCAAAGTTATCAAGTAGCAGAGGCAAGATTTGGACCCAAGCGATTTGGCTCTGAAATCCGTATAATTAGCCACCAAGCTTCGCCACTTCTCCAGCCTAGCTGTGTTCTGGGTCTTTTCTGGTTGATGACAAGGCTCCAAAACTACCAGAGTTCCCTGGACAGGGGTTAGTGCCCCCACGGTCTTGCAGTGCTGCCTGGGGGTCCCTCATAGTCTCTGTGACAAGGACTAGGGGCTTGGTGGGCTGCTTCCACATTTGTCTCCTCAAGACTCGAATACTTTGAGGTTTTGCAATCTTCTCATATTCTTTGATTTTTTTCTTTTCTTTTCTTTTCTGGGTTTGTCTGAACTAACCCATTGGTCCAACTAGTGTTCTCCCTTTGGAGGAGCTAAAAAAAACAGAAAAACACCCAGAGCTGAAAATATGCTGATTCTGCTGCCCTCTGGCGTTCAGCGGGGAGACGGCCGCACACACAGCTCTGAATCCCGTATCTGTGGAGCAGAACCTTGTTCCTTCGGTGAGAGGAGAGAGAGAAAGGGGAGGAGCAATGCATTTTGTGCTCAGTATTCCCAGAAGCAAGCAAGATGGGCATCCTGAATGAACTAGAAGCACATCTTTCACATGCCCTCTGGCCAGCCTCAGCCCTTCACAGCATTCTGGTAGGGCTCAAAAATACAAAACCCAAAAAGGATTACAGTAACAAGTGAATCCCATACCCCAAGTAGTATAGAAGGGGGGAAACTGAGGCTCAAGATTTGAAAGCCTGTTAGTCTCGGACCTTAACTGTGAACGGGCTTCTGACTGCAGTCTCCCTTCTCTCCTCTTCCTCCTCCTCCTCCCTTTCCTCCCTCCCCCTCCTTCTCTTCTTCCTCTTCCTGCTTTTTCTTTCTTTTTATCACCATCATTAAATTCTTCATCACCCTCATGGTTAATACAGAAAAGCACTTACTGAGAAACACGCACTGTGCTAAGATAGATCACATTTGCTATAGTATTTAACTCATGCAAAAATGAAGGAATATAGAAAGATGATTCTAGGGGCGCCTGCCTTCGGCTCAGGTCATGATCTCAGGGTCCTGGGATCGAGTCCCGCGTTGGGCTCTTTGCTCAGCAGGGAGCCTGCTTCCCTATCTCTCTCTCTCTCTGCCTGCCTCTCCATCTACTTGTAATTTCTCTCTGTCAAATTAATAAATAAAATCTTTTAAAAAAAAAGAAAGATGATTCTAATCTACATTGTAGATAAAACACTAAGGGTCTAAGAGATAAAATGCTTGCTCAATTACACAACAAAATAAGCAGCGGGCTTTCTAGTCTTGCCTGAAGGCTTCCTACTCTGCTTGCTAAGCTGAGGGCAGAGTTAACAAAAATTCCCTGGAGCTTACTAGTGAACCATAACTGTGTTTACTATGTTCCAGTATTGTTCTCAGTGAACACAACTATTAACTGGTTTAACCTCGTATTGTTCCAATCAAGTAGTACTGCACTGTGCTGTCATTAGTCCCATTTTTACAGTTAGGGAGACCGAGGCACAAAGAGGTTTCATAATTTCTTCTGGGCGTCACAGATAAGAAGTACAGAGACAGCGTTCCAGCCAATAGGTGGCCAGCTCTGTTGCACTGGGTCTTGACGATTGCCAGACTGACTCTCTCTGAGACAAACAGGGAGACAGTTCTGGATGAAAGACAGATCCTGACTATCCCAGATCCCCTTGAACTATGGCGAGGCAGTGTCAGGGTGCCAAGACCCTCCCTCTGGGATATGGAATCACAGGATGATATATGAAATAATATCTCCCTCACTTTCCATATCCTTACACCGCTTTCTTTTTCAAGAATGTCCTGGCAGGGGCACCTGGGTGGCTCAGTCAGTTAAGCATCTGCCTTTGGCTCAGGTCATGATCTCAGGGTCGTGGGACGGAGTTTCACATCAGGAACCTTGCTCAGCAGAGCGCCTGTTCTCCCTCTGCCTGCTGCTTCCACTGCTTATACTCTCTTTCTCTCTGACAAATAAGTTTTTAAAAAATCTTTAAAAAAAGAATGTCCTGGCACTTTATCTATTTAAATGTATTTATTTTTACTTTCTGGCCACCCACCCCCACTAGAATGTAAGCGCCACGGCGGTGAAGACTCCTTCAATGTCTAGCGCCCTAGTCGTAGGTGCTGAACACTTATTTATGGAATCTTTTTCGACAAGGTGAAGAGTGCCGCAGGTCAGAGGTGGGGGCAGCAAGACAAGGCTGGCTTGCCCTGTCTCTGGGGGCAACTGTGACTGCTGGGATTGTGGATGATTCTCAGGCAAGAGAGAAAAGGAGTGAGTGTGGAAGGGGAGCCCTGGAAGAGAGGTATGGGATGGTGACATTCTGGGGAAGCCGGAATGGTCTCAGAGGAGATCCTGGGCCCTGGATGACTACAGTAGATGTCCTTTCTCAAGTCCTTCCAAACGCGGGTAAGGAATAGACCCCATTTTCAGTGCTGACTACAGAGATCCATTGTACGAGGCAAAGCAGTGGACTCAAGAGGAAAGAAAAGCCTGGAGAAACATTGTGGAGACAAAGTGGGAAGCCAGGTTTGATGCTAGGTGAAGAGTCCGGTGCGGAGTCATCTCAGACTCCAAAGTCTAACGGTTGGGGCCCAGGAGGTCTATGAAGAGACTTATCTTCCTTGTTCCTCCCCATCCCCATCTATGAAATGGGAATAGTAATAACACCCAGCTCCTGGGGTTGCTATGTGGATTGGGTGAGGGGGAAAATCTAATATGAGAGGGTGGCGCCTGTCAGCAAGCCAGTGCTAGATAAGTCTTAGCTGGATACAGCTGCAAGGTCTGTTCCTGTGACTCTGACCACAGAGAGACAACCTGGAGAAGTGGGCTGGGCTTTAGGGGCATGGAGCCTCTAGGTGGGAGACAGCAAGAACACTCAGGCAGTCAGGCTCCAGAGCCCAGCTAACAACGTACTCTAACTCCCCAGAGTGGCAGGATGGATTCATGGTCACAGTGGAAACCACCAGGTCATCCAGGCCTGAGTTTGAATCCTGACTCCTCTGTTTCCTAGCAGAGGAAGCCCTGTATCTGGGTTTGCCACCTAACCTCTCTGTACTTCAGCTTCCACGTTTGTGATCTGGGGACACCAATAGTACCTACGTCGCAGGTTAAATATTTAGAACTGCACTCAGTGTTACTTTTTATCATTCACGTATGGGTAGACAGCTTTGCACCTTACGGCTGTGGAAACAAGGCTCTAAATGGCTCTCTGTTAATGCTGTTGGAGTAAGCATCTCATTTTTGTGGAAGGTAGGGCTGATTTCTTGCCTGCCTCTTCTATGTTGAAATCACGGATGGCGCTTCCCCAGTTTGGCCACTAGATGGCAAGCGTGTGCTTTCCCGCCCTACTTGGCGGGGCCAGAATCCGAAAATACCTGCCTGAGATGGGAAGCTTCCTTCTATGGGCAAAACATTGGGTTGTGCCCTTTGCTTACATTCTCACTTACTCCTCTCAGTAATACGCAAATTAAAACAGATATTCCACTAATATGGTAAGCACGGTGGCTGACACGTGGTAAGGCCCCCCAAACATCTGCTACTCTTCCTGTTATTGTGGCTGTTATTCCCATATTTATAGTTAAGACTGAGGCCCAGAGAGCAAAAGTAGGTAGATGCAGCCCGGATTTCAAGTCAGACCTTATTGACTCCAAGTTCAGCATATTTTCCCCTAAACTTCATTTCAGAGGAAGCACTGGATGCCTTGGCCTCCCTTCACAGCCCCCCACCCCCCTCCCCTGTCTCCTTAGGCTCCATGAGTTTTCCAGGAGCTCTCACTTTCTTACTTTCTGTGTGGCTGTCCACTAGTTCTTTAGACTTTCAGGGCTGCAGTTTTTCATCCGTGCAATAGAGGTCCTAATGCCTTCCTTATTTTGGAGATACTTCAGAAATCAGAAACAGCAACTAGACCAGAGTTGGTGCTCCAGGGATGGTAGTTACTTTTGTGAATGCCGTACAAGTTAGCATAACCAGACTTCATTCATTCCTTCCTTCCTCCATTGCTTCTTGCCCCCGACCCCCATGCCTTCCCTCCCCTCTGGGCACATGAACTACAATACACTCATGGTTTCTGCCTTCATGGACCTTATAGTCCAGAATGTCTAAGTCTCTGTTAATTCCTGGGACAATCCCACCCCCCACGTGTCTTCTTCCCCACAGACCACATAGCTCAGGTCTCATCTCCTTCCCCACTATGTTACTCCAAAAGTAAGCCTGCAGTTTCGTTAGGTACTATAAGATACTGTCAAATCCTAAGCTGCCTGACTCCATTCTGTTTCATCCATGACTTTCAAATTGGCTTGGGCATCAAAAGATTCTGCCAGGATGATGCCTGGGAATATTTGGGAGGGTTATATTTGATAGAAAGATAGGGTCTCGGGCACCTGGGTGGCTCAGTGGGTTAAGCCGCTGCCTTCGGCTCAGGTCATGATCTCAGGGTCCTGGGATCGAGTCCCGCATCGGGCTCTCTGCTCAGCAGGGGCCCTGCTTCCCTTCCTTCTCTCTCTGCCTGCCTCTCTGCCTACTGTGATCTCTCTCTGTCAAATAAATAAATAAAATCTTTAAAAAAAAAAAAAAGAAAGATAGGGTCTCATGGGCTCAGCCTTGTATAAAAGAGAACAGCTCTGGTTTTATCTGATGTATATTCTGGGATTACATACTACTAAAGAAATACTCTGCTACTAAAGAAAATCTTCAAAAACCACCCCCACTAGACTAGGTAAATTTTGAGATAATTCAGAGAAAATCTTCAAGAAAGAGAATATGTCTGGGAAGATATTTTAAAATTCTTTTCTGAGGTGTTAAGTGAAATAAACCAAACAGAGGAAGACAAATAATGCATGGTATCCCTTATATAAGGAACCTAAAAAAAAAAGTACCAATCTTACAGAAATAAACAGTAGGTAAATGATTGCCAGGGGCTGGGGGCTGGCAAAAAGAGGGGGAGGCTGGTAAAAGGATATATTTTAGCTAAAAGGTGAGTAAGCTCTGAGGATCTAGGGTAAGACATGGTGACCGTTGGCGATAACACTATATTATATAATTGAAATTTGCTAACAGATTAGAACTTAAATGTTTTTACTAACTGCCAAAGATAAATATGTGTGTGTTAATTAACTAGATGGGGAAATGCTTTCATATTGTGTACCTGTATCAAATCACAATGATGTGCTCTTTAAATATTTTACCATTTTATTTGTTAGGTATACCTCAACAGAACTGAAAGTTTTTTAAAAATTAGTTCCCAAGGAACATTTGAATAAATTGGGGGTTATAGGGGGCCCTACGTGCCCCCCCCCCAGTGGTTTGTCTAACTGGGGCTGATCCATGCTTCTGTCTTTGCTGAGACCTTTGGCCATGTCCTGCCGATCTTCCACTCAGGATTTTGCCCTTTCTGTTTCAGTGCCCTGGTTCCCAAGAACCATCCAAGAGCTTGACAGATTTGCCAATCAGATTCTCAGCTATGGAGCAGAACTGGATGCAGACCATCCTGTAAGTCCCCCACGTCAGTGCCCCTTCCCACGAGACCCTTCTAGTCCTCAGCTCCCTGACCCTACTCCACTCCCTGATCCCCAGCAACGTGTCTTCATTTGTTTGCTTGTAGGACAGACATTTGCAGGCTCTCTTCTTATACAGCATCACTGCCATAGTTATCATGGTTGTTATTATTATTGGCGCAAATATAGATTGGCCTCTGGAAACTATTGTTTATATGTATACATGTGTATGTATGTATGCACACATACACAAACACACTCATATAAGTAAATCTTCTTTCTTTCGGTTTTCATACAACTGTACAGGTTTAAGTCAGGAGCTTGAGACACAGTAACCCACTAACAACTCTGCCAGGTATAGAAGGGCAGTGGTGAAATTGGACTTGGATCCTAAAACCTGAGAAGAAACTGAGGGAACAGTATTGTGCAAAGGTTCAGTGTCCTGAAAGTATCCGGAATATTTTGAAATGCAGAATATTTTGAAATGACTGGCTGTTGCATTAGGTGTGAGGGGGGCCAGATTTTAAAAGGTCTGATGGGGGCGGGGGCAGTCCCTGGGTGGCATGGTCGGTTAAGTATCTGGTCTTGGTGTTGGCTCAGGTCAGGATCTCAGGGTCACGATCTCAAAGGCAAGAGATCAAGCCCTGCGTCCAGCCCTGCACTAGGCTCCGATCTGAGCTCAGCAAGAAGTCTGCTAAAGTTTCTCTCTGTTCCTCCCTGTGCTTGTTCTCTTTCTCTCAAATGCATAAATAAATCTTTTAAAACGTAATAAAAAAAATTAAAGTTCTGATGTACCAGACAAAGTACTCAAACCATATCTGTGTCTGGTGGGCAGGGGAGCAGGTCCCCCACTGGTTTCTGAAAAGACCAGGGTGAGGGAACTTAATCACTATTTTTTGTGGGGCAGAGGATTCCGGGGAGAAGCAGGACTCAGGCCAGGGCCAGGTCTGCCTTCCTCCTTAGGTAAAAAGGGCCACTATCAAGCAGAGAAAGACAACTATCATATGATCTCCCTGATATGAGGAAGTGGTGATGCAACATGGGGGCTTAAGTGGGTAGGAGAAGAGTAAATGAAACAAGATGGGATTGGGAGGGAGACAAACCATAAGTGACTCTTTTTTTTTTTTTAAAGAATTTATTTATTTATTTGACAGACAGAGATTACAAGTAGGCAGAGAGGCAGACAGAGAGAGGAAGGGAAGCAGGCTCCCCGCTGAGCAGAGAGCCCGACATGGGGCTTGATCCCAGGACCCTGGGATCATGACCCCAGCCGAAGGCAGAGGCTTTAACCCACCGAGCCACCCAGGCGCCCCGCATAAGTGACTCTTAATCTCACAAAACAAACTGAGTGTTGCTGGGGGGAGGGGGTTTGGGAGAAGGGGGTGGGATTATGGACATTGGGGAGGGTATGTGCTTTGGTGAGTGCTGTGAAGTGTGTAAACCTGGTGATTCACAGACCTGTACCCCTGGGGATAAAAACATATGTTTATAAAAAATAAAAAATTAAAAAAAAAAAAAGGGCCACTATCAAATGGCCCATCACTTACTTTTTGTCCAGGCAAATGGCTTTTTTTTTTTAATTTTTTAATTTTTTATAAACATATATTTTTATCCCCAGGGGTATAGGTCTGTGAATCGCCAGGTTTACACACTTCACAGCACTCACCAAAGCACATACCCTCCCCAATGTCCATAACCCCTTCTTAATCTTTAAAGGACTTGGAAGCTGTTTTCATTTACAGTGGTTTAGCGTAACTCAGTGAGAGTGTCTACATTTCATCTGGAGTCTGTTTCTTACATCTCTGTGGGTCTTTACAGTTGTGTAAGTTGTGAACTTGATCTTCACAAAGGTTCTTTGCAGTAAGCAAAGCAGATGTTCCCATTTTACAGATAGATTCGCTGAGGCCCAGTGAGAGTACATGACTTTTCTAAAGTCCTGTGTTAATCTTGGGGCCTTAAGACTCTTAACCCAGTGCGCACAGAGCCAGAAGTCAAAGGTCCAGCCAGTGGCAGAAATTCCAGAGCTTTCTCAGAGAGTTATTTCTGGAGTAGGCTGGTTTTAAAAATATGAACACATGTTGCTTATTCTCATTCAAATTGTAAATCCCTTACAGTGGACTTTAAAATACAGAGAAGCATGAGGAAAATACAGAGAAGCATTGAAGATAATCCATGATTCCAGTTATTTCTCTTTTCCTCTTGGTGGTATTCGGCATTTCTTTTTTTACTATGAGAAACTATTTTATTAACAGAAACAAAGTTGAGTTCCCTCCTGACACCCAGATGTCAAAATAGGGGGAAAAAAAAAATCAGCTATTCTCACACTGTCCTGAAATAATAGGTGTTAATTTTGGTATGTTCCTTCCTCCTCCCCATGTCTTTCCCCTGCCTCTCCTTCTATGATTTAGACACTAATATGAATGATTAAATTATGTATATCATAAAATTATTATATACAATTTTGTATGCATTGCCGTAACTTCCTAAGCAGACCCCAATGGCAAACATGTTTCTAGTCTCCCTAGTACAGTAGTTATCTGGCGTGCGCATCTTGATGAGGATGTCCCATAGCTTCCTTGATTCTCACTTGTGAAACTATTTAGTTCAGGCTAGGAATCATATTTCAGTATCACATGTGTGTGTGTGTGTCACACACAAATATATTTATCTATATACACCTTAGTACCTTTCCCCTGAAAAACTAAAGGTGAGGTTGGAGGATTTTCATCCCGATTCAAGGCTGTATCATTCCTGGGGATGGTACAGCCTTCTCCTGGGGGGCCGTAGACGTGCTCTGGGAGAGGCCCCAGATCCCCTTCCACAGGCCTTTGGCTGTGGGCCTTGGGAGCAAAGTGTCTGCAAAGAGATCATTCCTCTGGAAAAAATCATGTGGCCACGTTGACCCAGCCCATGGAATTGGCCCATCAGAGTGTTTCCTCCTCATACCAGTCTCTAGGCCTCCTGGCCTGACCCAAGACCCTTCCATTGGCCACACTTCCTGCCCGCTGGGGGCAGAGAGGAAAGAGGGAAGAGGCCACAGACGCGGACATTTCCCTCCTCTTATTCTTGTGTCCCCTCACGCAGATGAGCTGGTCTTCAGATTCCCTGGAATTCATTTCTTCTTGCAGACCCAGCCCACATTGTCAGTTCCCAGGCCTCTCGCTCTGATGAACTTTATCCTAATTGAACAATTTTGTCAGGTACACGGTCTTCCCGCGGAGGAGGCCAGGCTCTCTCTGTTCCTTCCTTAGAGCCTGGGAACCCCTGCGCCAAGGACAGAGTAAACCCTCCGGAGTGCTTCCCCACACTCCCTCCGGCCGCACAGGCCTTGGCTGCCAGCGTGAGGAGTGGCGGGTGTTCTTCCCCAAAGGACCCTCTGTTCCTCTCTGTCCCTGGCGCAGTCCGCTCCCCTGCTCTTGGCAGTGTGCGCTGAAGTTTAACTCAATATCTCACTTCAGAGCCTCCAAAACAACCACTCGGAGAAATGCAGCCAAGGAAGGGTTGTTCCTGCAACAGAGGGTAAAGGGCATCTCCCTCCCAGCCTTCGCCAAGTGGGAGAATGAAATAGGATCACTGCATTACACTCGGCCTTTCTTTTGTCGCCAGTGTCTTGCCCTCTCTCCTTCCCTTCTGCCTTCCCCCCTTCCCCAAACACTTACTAAGGAAGTGATACCCACAGCTCGCATTTCTTGAGCATAGACTGTAGGCCGGTCACTGTGCTAAATGCCTTACCAGCATTTTAAAAATTTAAGCATGATAGCCATCCTGGGAGGGTTGTGTTCACATGCAGAGGAGAAATCTCAGACAGGAAGCCCCGTGAGCTGTGTCCCAGGCTATGTAAAGGAACAGGAACTGAAATGATTCATAAGACATGACCCTTATCCTTCAGGGACCTCCGGTTGTGGGAATACAGGGAGGAGTGGTATCTATTCTTTCCCGAGGGGAGGGTCAGACGTGACTGGGTTGTAGCTTTACAGCTCATAGGTTAAGACTTTATAAAGTGGTAAACTGTACAGTTGCTTGGCAGGCAGAATCCAAGTGGTCTGTTTGGTTTCCATTCTAAAACTGAGTCTCTTTTCTCTGACCATTCCCCAGCCTCGGTGGGACTGTCCGTGTGGTCTCCTTCATGGGGATACTTTTCCTTTTCCTCTCATGTGCTCTATCCCTGCCGCAAAAACCTCTATTCACTTCCTAAGGCCCAACTCATATGTTGGCCTCCTTGAATCCTTCTACCTACCTCTTCCCCAGGCCAAGTTTTTAATGCTGATACTATAGAACTGTGTGTGTGGTGTTTTAAACTTTGAGCACAGAGCACCAGAGAAAAATAAAGTCACTTCCTCATGAACTATAACCTCATAGAAGGCATAAGATAGAGATATAGAGATATAGAGATAAACACACACACACACACACACACACACACACACACACACACACACGTGAAAGGGTTATAGACATGCTTCCCAAACTGTAATCTACAAAAAAAAAAAAAAAATCATCTCACTATCAAAGTGAGAAACACTATATTCTTGAACCCCATTTTAAGCATATGTAAGCCTTGTTATCTCATTAGGGGCTTTGGCAAGTCCTACAAACATGAGACTCTTTCAACCTAATGTCCATCAAACTTTTTTCCTTATGGAGCTCCCTTTTCTTGGAATACCTAGTAACATTATCTTAAATGGTAGTGTTCCATAGAACTCAGCTTGGGTAATATTGAGTTTAAGTCATAACACACAAAAGTACATGATTAAACACCAGGTTTCATCATGGTTTAATGAATCAGATGGCATGTGCTATCAGTTCTAAGGTCACTGCGGACTGGAATGGTTAGAGAGGACTTCTGGAAAGAGGGAAATGTGAGTTGAGCCCTCTAACAACTAGGGTAGACTAACTGCTTATAAAACAATCCCCGAAGCTCCATGGCTTAGCCCACTGGATGGTTATTTCTAGCATAGGTCAATAAGGAAATTGCTCCACACAGTCTTTTAGAGACTAAGCCCTTTCCACTTAAGGTCAGCACCTTCCTCCAAGTCCTCAAAGCCCTTTTCATTCTGCCAGCACATGGGAAAATAGAGTGAGAATCACTCCCAGGTCTTATGGGCCAGGTTTGTAGGGGACTCATCTCTTTCCCTCAGATTTCATTGAATGCAGCCTAGTCACATGGCCACTATGAGCTTCAGAGAAGACTGAGAAAAGTGGTTGAGAAGTGTCCTCTGAAAGAAGGATGAGACACAGATCTTGGAGAGCCTCTGCCATACAGATCTTAACCCCAGAGTTCCCGATTCCAGACCCCCTTGTGCCTACACCAGTGTCTAAAGCTGAAGATCTGCACTGGGGGGCTTTCTGGGGAAGAAAATATTACTTAACTCAACTGTCCTTTCTTCTACTGTCTGAACTTTCGACTGTTTTTCCGTCTTTCAGATATAGATATTGAGTTTCTCTTCTCTCCAGGAAGAGACTTGCCCTTCCCAAGAGCACGACTCTATTTCTAGTGCTTCTCTTCTCTTCCTTTCTCCCATTCAAACTTCTCCAACCGTGGGCCCCATTAGAGTCTGTTCTAAGGATGTCAGTCATCAAAGACTTGTTGCATTCCTCCTAAATTGCTCTGTCAAAGCATAATTTTCAAAAAGTTAAAAACAACTGTGTCACAGTCAGCCGACAAATCGATCAGGAAATGTGAGGGTAAGAGGATGGTGAAAAGAAATTAAGAGACAAAGAGATGGGGGCAGGAGGGACACTGAGGAGGATGTCCAGCAGTGCCGATTTTATTCCACATCTTACAAGCACTTATAAGGCAGACCACAATAGAAGGAGTAATACATCAGTATGTAGTCAGATGACCGCAAGTTTCTATAATAAGTTTATATCAACTACAGGCAAACCTCATGATGCCAGGTAGTCTCGGCTAATGCTATTAGCAAGACAATCAACCAGGGAGTGGGTTATGGGAGGTACAGGAACAACAAGGACCAACTAAGAATTCATGACCCTGACCACATTGTTCCCTTCTGTAGGGAGAGGGTATGGGAAGTCACATAGGCGAGCGCATGACACATAGCACAGACCCTCTCTCAGTGTTACTGAACTTTCCTGTCCTTAACCCCTTGTCAAGGTGTCCAGACTTTGAAGGAGACACAAGTCAGGGCCTGGTTTGGTCCTCGACTCCAACCATGCCGTAGCCTCCAACACAACTGTCATACAGGTATATAGTCAAGATTTGTCAAAAATTCATTAACTTGGTAGTGAGGAAACCAGCCAGATGACAATTTTGGTGTGAAGGAAGCTACAAGACCAAAGTGTGGATAATCATTGAAAAATTGAGTGCTGGAACAAGATAATAGAAATTGCTATACAAGTGATCAATATTCTAGAAGGCAATAAAGCCATAACCACAAATGTTCCTTTTTTCTTTTTTTTTAAATTTTTTATTTCTTTTCAGCATAACAGTATCCATTGTTTTTTGCACCACACCCAGTGCTCCATGCAATCCGTACCCTCTCTAATACCCACCACCTGGTTTCCCCAAACTACCCCCTGCCCCTTCAAAATCCTCAAATTGTTTTTCAGAGTCCATAGTCTCTCATGGTTCACCTCCCCTTCCAATTTCCCTCAACTCCCTTCTCTTCTTCATCTCCCCTTGTCTTCCATGCTATTTGTTATGCTCCACAAATAAGTGAAACCATATGATAATGGACTCTCTCTGCTTGACTTATTTCACTCAGCATAATCTCTTCCAGTCCCGTCCATGTTGCTACAAAAGTTGAGTATTCATCCTTTCTGATGGAGGCATAATACTCCATAGTGTAAATGGACCACATCTTCCTTATCCATTCATCCGTTGAAGGGCATCTTGGTTCTTTCCACAGTTTGGCGACCGTGGTCATTGCTGCTATAAACATGGGGGTACAGATGGCCCTTCTTTTCACTATATCTGTATCTTTTTCTACTGGATAGAAGTCACTTGCAACTTGGTCATAAAATAAGTATTTTGCTACTTGTCCATCTTCTATAAATCAGCATCTTACCTTAAGAGTTTGGGCCTTACTAAGCAGTAAATCGCACACCAAACAAATACACAGACTCCTTGAGTGTACAGTGAGCTTGTTAGGCAGTGATCTAATTTTTTGGCATAATTCTTAACAGCTCCTACTCAGAAGTATGCTGATTATGCCATGCACTGAAAATCCAATGATAACTGAAACAGATTCCTGAGTTTAATGATAGTAACAAGCATAATGATTATCTGGAAAGAGAAACACTCAGGTTATTGAGAAATTGTATTATAGAGGAAAACCAATAAAATTTTGAAAAAAGCAAAAGTCTCTAAAAATTCAGTTTAACCCCTGTCCTTAGGCGAAGTCATAGTTTATTGGTCTGGAAGAGTGGTTAAGAGTATTCCAGTAAGAGGGAGCAGCATGTGTGAAGGCCTTAATTCGGGGAAAACATGATGTGTTTAAAGAATTAAAATAAGACCAATTTGGATGAATTGGAATGTAGTACGCAGAACTACAATTGTAGTTCTACACAGAGTTAGAAACATAGGCAGAGCCAAGTCACACAAAGCCCTGTGGACTGTGTAAAAATTTTGGACCTTATCCTAAAACTGATGAGAGGCCATTGAACGTTTTTAAGGATGGGAACAATCTCACCAGATCTGTGCTTCATAAATCTACTTGGGCTGCGTGAGGGGGGACACAGGGAGAGAACCCAAGAAGGGTCACTTGAGAAGCAGTTATGGTAGTCCAGGCAAGAAGTGATAGGGACCTAAAGTAAGGGATAGCAGTGAGAATAAAGTTAAAAAAAAAAAAAAAGATAGACTTAAGATATTTGGGAGAAAGAATGGACAAAAGTTGATTATCAGATATGAAGGAAGATTGAAGGAAAACAATGACTCCCAGCTTACAGGCTTGGACAACGAGGTATCTGAATAATCCTTCCCAAAACAGATTTCTTGGCCTTATTAGTGGTGGCCAAGGCCAGCAACAGAGAGTGGGCGAGAGGTGGGGCTGTTGTCAGTGCAGCCCTGGCCTATTGGTTTGCAAATCTCTGGCCAGTGTCTTCAGGGTGGTATTGGTAGATAACTGTACCACTTTGAACCTCTTGTCTCCCGTGTACCATGCATGGTTCCTTTAGCTGGTGTGGGACCGATGGAATGCAAACAGCCTCTCATTATTGGCATATATGAAATGGAAGTTGTAAGGTAAGAATTCTACAGATGTTGTTTGTTTAGAAGGCCCAAGGTTGGGTGACAGGGCTCAATGACCCATTACAGAATTTATCCTTTTTGTCTTCTGAGCCAGATTTCTCAGCTTTTGGATTTCCCACCATTTTGTACAAATACATCATTTTTTGATTCAGAATATTATTTGGTGCCCTGACTATGTTATCTGACCTAACCCACCCAACACTCTGAGGTAGCTGACAGTCTCATCTGACTGATGAAGAAAAGTAGGTTCTGAGAGTTGAACTAACTAACCTTAAGTCAAGCTCCTCGTAACTGGGGGTTAGTAAGCCACCCAACCTGTCTGACTTGAAATCCCCTGTTCTCCTTCTAGTCTAAAGATGGCATTTCTGAGGCTTAACCTCAGCCATGACATAAAAATGGTAAAATAAAGATCTCAGTCTAGAATACCCAAAAGACTTTACCATATCCAGTCCCCCAAATCCCCACAAAAACAAAACCACACACTTCAACAGCCAAGTTGCAACAATTCTGAGATTAAAGAAAGTGATTGCATGCAGACAGCAGGTGATGTTATAACTTTGCACCCTATAAAATTCTCTCCATTTTGTCCCTTCTACTCCTCCCCTCTTCTCCCTCCTCCCCTCTCCTCCTTCACCAACAATATATTTTCCTGTCAAAACATACTTGGTTACATGCAGTGCAACCAAAATTGCTGCTATTAGCTTAATTGAGACAGGGTGATTATAAATAAATTACATGCAGTGCTACTGAAATTGCTGCTATTAGTCTAAATTGAGACAGGATGATTAGTCATCATCAAGGGAAGCTTAATTCAGAGTGTACTTAATTCAGAGTGTACTCTGCATGGCTGCAGAGGCCCTGTGGTCATCTGGAAGTCCAACCGATACAAGGCCAAACCACCAAGACATGGACTTCGAGGCCACGGCTTTCTTTAACTGGTAACTGAGGGACAGAAGCCCTTGCAGCCTGGCCAGTGGGGGCTTCTTGAAGACCGATAATGAACTTCTTAGGTACTTTGAGCTGGAAAGGACTGTCGTCAGAAACGTTCCCTATGGAAGATCCATGCGGTATACTACATGTGTATGTGTGTGTGTGTTGGTGTGTGTGTGTGTGTGTGTGTTGATATAACTCAGTGTGTGAATCTTCTGTTACTTCATAATGGTTTGACTTGGATTTGTAATACTCTTACTTTTTTACAAATTACAAAAAAAATCTACACTTACATTACAAAACTTCAAAACATAAATAGTATAGAAAAATAACGCACTTACTGTTTCTCATTTTCATAACATTTGTTAGACTCTGGTATACTTTTTCTATTATTTCATTTGTATATTCCCTTTGACAGAGTTGACACCTACTGGATATGCAGTAAGTTTTTTTCCACCCCCCTAATGGAAATATCTTTCAACTACTTAGACTAGACAAAGTGCATTGACTGATGAATTGCTGAACTCTGCATCTGAAACTAATGATGTACTGTATATTGACTAATTGATTTTAAATTTTAAAAAAATGGAACGGGAGAAAATCCTGCAAACCATGCATCTAATAAGGGGTTAATACTTGAAATATATAAGTAATTCATACAAACTCAACCAAAAAATTCCAATAAGAAAATAAGCAGTGGAACTGAATAGATATTTTCCAAAAAAGAAATACACATAGCTGGTGCTCAACACTAATCATCAGGGAAATGCAAATCAAAACCACAATGAGATATCACCTCACACCTGTCAGAATGGCTATAATCAAAAAGGCAGGAGATAACAAGTTTTGGCAAGGATATGGAAGAAAGCTAACCCTCATGTACTGTTGATGGGAATGTAAATTGGTGTATACACTTAGGGGCTGGAGAGAGCCATTTATTAATGACAAATAAGACTGGTAGGTGAGGAGAACTGTGATGATCAAACCTTAATGACTGGCAAGCATTAAGTTTATATTTTGAGTCTTAAGTATGGAGATTTGTCCTTCATTTAGTCTGATAGGAAGGTTCCTAAAGGGGTGTGTTTAGTGGTACTTGGAAATCAGATCACGGTGTCCAGTTTCCTGACTGTACCATCCCAAGGCAACTTACCTTCATCCAGCAGAAGTGCACCAAGGGTAGTTTTAAGTTTTTAGATTCCTAAGCCTCCCTACCTGTAATGAATGATACAAAACCATTTAGTATTCTGAGGATACGTGAAGAGCTATGCTTTGTAGTTACTGTATCATAGAATCTTGAGATATAGGTTTGGAATAAACATTTATGGTGATTTTGATTTTCCAACATGAAACACTTAAATTTCTCTCTTTCTCAAAATGTATCTTAATAAGCAAAGAGATTCTTTCTTCCTTCCCTCTGCTCATCCCTCTCTCCCTCCCTCTTCTTTCCTTCTTTCTGTCTTTCAACAGTTGTTTGTAGTTCTTTCTATATGGCAGACTCTGTGCTACAGATTCTCAGATTATATATATATATATATACACACACACACACACACACACACACACACACATGCATGCACACATATACACTCACATACACACACAGGCACACACATGCACACACACACACACCACACACACCTGTGGTTCTTTGGAAATGCTGGCAGGTTCTGATTTATTGATTGATTGATTTTATCTTTTTGGATGTGATTTTTTTATCTTTTTAAATTAACATGTAATGTATTATTTGCTGCATGGGTACAGGTCTGTGAATCATCAAGCTTACGTATTTCACAGTACTCACCATAGCACATACCCTCCCTAATATCTGTAGCCCAGCCACCCTAGCCCTACACCCTCACCCCCGAGCAACTCTCAGTTTGTTTCACGAGATCAAGAGTCTCTTGTAGTTTGTCCCCGTCCCTGATCCCAACTTGTTTCATTTTTTTCCCTCCCTACCGCCCACAACCCCCTACCATGCCTCTCAAACTCCTCATATGATAATTGTCTTTCTCTGTTTGACTTATTTCACTTAGCATAATATCTTCTAATTCCATCCACATCGTGGCAAATGGCCAGATTTCAGTTTTGGATGGCTGCATAGTATTCCATTGTGTGTGTGTGTGTGTGTGTGTGTGTGTGTGTGTGTGTATCACATCTTCTTTATCTATTCATCTATTGATGAACATTTAGGTTCTTTCCATAGTTTGGCTATTGTGGGAATTGCTGCTATAAACATGCCTCTTCCAATCTATTTTATTTATTTATTTGTCAGAGAGAGAGCTCAAGCAAGACGATGGGCAGAGGGAGAAGCAGGCTCCTCTCTGAGCAAGCTAAAGAGGCAGATGTTATTGTTTATGGAAAATGCTTGGAAGGAACAAAGCAAATCCAATAGTGATGATGCTAGTCTCTTGTCTTTGTAAAATTCATATTACAGTCATTTTCTTTTTGTAGAATGCTTCACTTTCCAAATTTATTAAGATATAATTGTCATATCACATTGTGTAAGTTTAAAGTTATAACATGATGATTTGATACACATATATATTGAAAAATGTTTTATAACAGTAGGGTTAGTTAATGCCTTTGATTACTTCACATGTTTAATATTTGTGTATACATGTGTGTGCAAGAGATAAGAATACTTAAAATCTACTCTCAGTACATTTCAAGTGTATTATACAGTATTATTAATTATAGTAACTGTGCATACATTAGATTCCCAGAAGTTACTCATCTTGTAGATGGAAGTCTGTACCCTTTGATCAACATCTGCCTTGGCTTGTGAGAAATGCTGTAGTGAAAGTGAGAGAGAAAATGTCTCTTCAATATCTGTTTTTAATTTCCTTTAGATACATACAGAAGTGAGATGGCTGGCTCATATTGGTAGTTTTGTTTTTAATTTTTTAAGGAACCTCCATATTGTTTTCCATAGTGGCTACACCAATTTACATTCCCATCAACAGGACATGAGGGTTAGCTTTCTTCCATGTCCTTGCCAAAACTTGTTATCTCCTGCCTTTTTGATGATAGTCATTCTGACAGGTGTGAGGTGATATCTCACTGTGGTTTTTATTTGCATTTCCCTGATGATTAGTGTTGAGTGCTAGCTATGAGTATTTCATTTTTGGAAAATATCTATTCAGTTCCACTGAGTTTTTTTTATTTTTGGAAATTTTGTTTTTGAGAGTTTTTGGTTGAGTTGTATGAATTACTTATATATTTCAAGTATTAACCCCTTATTAGATGTATGGTTTGCAGAATTTTCTCCCATTCCATTGGTTGCCTTTTTATTTTGTTGGTTGTTTCTTTTGCTGTGCTGAAGAATTTAGTTTAATAGAGTCCTGTTTGTTTACTTTTGTTCTTGTTGCTTGTGCTTTTGGTATCATATCCAGAAAAATCTTTGCTAAAACCAACATGAAGGAGCAATCCTGAAAAAGAAGGACAAAGAAGGAGGTATCACACTTCCTGAGTTTAAATTATAGTTCAAAACTATAGAAATAAAACAGTGTGGCATTGGCATAAAAACATACAGACCAATCAATAGAACAGAATGGAGAGCCCAGAAATAAACCCATGCATAGGGAGTCAACTAATATTTGACAAGGGAGCCAAGAACACTTGATGGGGAAAGGATGATGGTCTCTTCAGTAACTGGAGTTGGGAAAACTGGATGATCACATGCAAAAAGGACAAAGTTAAATACCTATCTTTTTTTTTTATGTCAAACAACCCCTTATTTTATTTCTCTAGTACACTAATTCAAAAAAAGGAGGGGCTTGACCAGTATAAATAAGCATTTTAGTCTTAACAATAAGAACATTTTCTATTAGATTTCTTCTTTTTTTTTTAATTTCTTTTCAGCGTAACAGAATTCATTGTTTATGCACCACACCCAATTCTCCATGCAATACCTGCTCTCCATAATATCTACCACCTGGATCCCCGGACCTCCCATCTCCCGCCCCTTCAAAACTCTCAGATTGTTTTTCAGAGTCCATAGCCTCTCATGGTTCACCTCCCCTTCCAATTTCCCTCAACTCCCTTCTCCTCTCCATCTCCCCTTGTCCTCCATGTTATTTGTTATGCTCCACAAATAAGTGAAACCATATGATAATGGACTCTCTCTGCTTGACTTATTTCACTCAGCATAATCTCTTCCAGTCCCGTCCATGTTGCTACAAAAGTTGGGTATTCATCCTTTCTGATGGAGGCATAATACTCCATAGTGTATATGGACCACATTTTCCTTATCCATTCATCTGTTGAAGGGCATCTTGGTTCTTTCCACAGTTTGGCGACCATGGCCATTGCTGCTATAAACACGGGGGTACAGATGGCCCTTCTTTTCACTACATCTGTATCTTTGGGGTAAATACCCAGTAGTGCAATGGCAGGGTCATAGGGAAGCTCTATTTTTAATTTCTTGAGGAATCTCCACAGTTTTCCAAAGTGGCTGCACCAATTTGCATTCCCACCAACAGTGTAAGAGGGTTTCCCTTTCTCCACATCCTCTCCAACACGTTAAATACCTATCTTATACCACTCACAAAAATTAACTTAACTGGATTAAAGACTTAAATGCAAGACGTTAACCATAGAAATCCTAGAAAAAAGTGCATGGAAAAGGCTCTTTCAATCAATTGGGCTTACCTCTGACTAAAGGATATGTTGTACTAACCCTGAAAAGCACTCTTGGATACCTTTTACTGTTTAGAAATATGTTGCTTATGAATTGTTGGGGGAAAGGCTGCCTGCAGGTGTGTCTCAGGAGAAATGATTATCTTCATTTTTACATATTGGATTGGTTTCTCCGTTGATCCCTTGCCTTAATACAAAGGTTACCAATTACTGAAGTGTAGTGAAAAGAACATGAAACTGGGTGATTCAACCCTGGCCTCATCTTTGCTTGACTCCTCTTCCCCTGAGCCACTGTTTGTTCTAGAAGGATGTGGATAATCATACTGATCTACCTTACGAGATTTTGTAAGACTTAGAGATAAATGAGTCCCTAGCTCACATAGATAGGCACATAGCAAGCACTAATAAATAGCATTTTTAAAAATTGCAACAGCACCAAGTATGTGCCTGTTTGTTTATTAAGAAGTCAGGAAGGGCTCCTGGGTGACTCAGGTGGTTAAACATCTGCCTTCAGCTCAGGTCATAGTCTCCAGGTCCTGGGATGGATCCCCGAGTTGGACTCCCAGCTTTTCCCTCTCCCTCTGCCTTTCTCCCTGCTTCTGCTATCTATGTCTCTCTCTCTTTCTCAAATAAATAAATAACTCTTTAAAAAAAAAAAAAGAAGTGAGGAAGCAGTTCTAGACACATACCATTGGCTAGGAATTTAGTGGATGTTGTATATTTCTATCATGGACATCATTCCTGATATCTGCCTAATTAGTCAAGTTTGTAAATTAGAAATGCTGTAGATGAGATTTTTTAAAAACTTGTACACCTGGATATCAACATTTTGTCTGTACTGTCATTTGCAAATATCTTCTCCCATTCCGTGGGTTGCCTCTTTGTTTTGTTGACTGTTTCCTTTGCTGTTCAGAAGCTTTTGATCTTTGTGTGTGTGTGTGTGTGTGTGTGTGTGTGTGTGTGTTATAAACATATATTTTTATCTCAAGGGGTACAGGTCTGTGAATCGCCAGGTTTACACACTTCACAGCACTCACCAAAGCACATACCCTCCCCAATGGTCATAATCCCACCCCCCTTCTCCCAACCCCCCTCCTCGCAGCAACTCTCAGTTTGTTTTGTGAGATTAAGAGTCACTTATGGTTTGTCTCCCTCCCAATCCCATCTTGTTTCATTGATTCTTCTCCTACCCACTTAAGCCCCCATGTTGCAAGCGGAGAAAGACAACTATCATATGATCTCCCTGATATGAAGAAGCTTTTGATCTTGATGAAGTCCCAAAAAGTTCATTTTCACTTTTGTTTCCTTTGCCTTTGGAGACATATCCTGAAAGAAGTTGCTGTGGCTGATGTCGAAGAGGTTACTATCTAGGATTCTGATGGATTCCTGTCTCACGTTGAGGTCTTTTAACCATTTCAAGTTTATCTTTGTGTATGGTATAAGAGAATCATCAAGTTTCATTCTTCTACACATAGCTGTCCAGTTTTCCCAGCACCATTTATTGAAGAGACTGTCTTTTTTCCACTGTATATTTTTGCCTGTTTTGTTGAAGATTATTTGACCATAGAGTTGAGGGTCCATATCTGGGCTCTCTTCTCTGTTCCACTGGTCTATGTGTCTGTTTTTATCCCAGTACCATGCTGTCTTGTTGACCACAGCTTTGTAGTAAAGCTTGAAATCAGGTAACGTGATGCCCCGTTTTATTTTTGTTTTTCAACATTTCCCTAGCGATTTGGGGTCTCTTCTGATTCCATACAAATTTTAGGATTATTTGCTCCAGCTCTTTGAAAAATACCGGTGGAATTTTGATCAGAATGGCATTAAAAGTATAGATTACTCAAACTCAACACACACAAAACAGATAATCATATCAAAAATGGACAGAAGACATGAACAGACACGTCTCCAATGAAGACATACAAATGGCTGACAGACACATGAAAAAATGTTCATCATCACTAAAATTAAAACCACATTGAGATACCACCTTACACCAGTTAGAATGGCCCAAATTAGCAAGATAGGAAACAACATGTGTTGGAGGGGATGTGGAGAAAGGGGAACCCTCTTACACTGTTGATGGGAATGCAAATCAGTGCAACCACTTTGGAAAACAGTGTGGAGATTCCTCAAGAAATTAAAAATAGAGCTTCCCTATGACCCTGCCATTGCACTACTGGGTATTTACCCCAAAGATACAGATGTAGTGAAAAGAAGGGCCATCTGTACCCCCGTGTTTATAGCAGCAATGGCCATGGTCGCCAAACTGTGGAAAGAACCAAGATGCCCTTCAACAGATGAATGGATAAGGAAAATGTGGTCCATATACACTATGGAGTATTATGCCTCCATCAGAAAGGACGAATACCCAACTTTTGTAGCAACATGGACGGGACTGGAAGAGATTATGCTGAGTGAAATAAGTCAAGCAGAGAGAGTCCATTATCATATGGTTTCACTTATTTGTGGAGCATAACAAACAGCATGGAGGACAAGGGGAGATGGAGAGGAGAAGGGAGTTGAGGGAAATTGGAAGGGGAGGTGAACCATGAGAGAATATGGACTCTGAAAAACAATCTGAGAGTTTTGAAGGGGCGAGGGCTGGGAGGTTGGGGGAATGAGGTGGTGGGTATTATGGAGAGCAGGTATTGCATGGAGCATTGGGTGTGGTGCAAAAACAATGAATACTGTTATGCTGAAAAGAAAAAAAAAAACTTGTATACCATTAGCACTTTGGAATTCCATAGCAGAGAGGCCCACACTGATTTGAAGGTGTTGCTAATAATGTATCATTCATACCTGGTGGGAGAGGTTGCCTAACATGGTTTCACTGAAAACTTATTTTCCAGGCATAATTTGAGGAAGGAGACCTGGACTGTTAGAGTTCATGAGCCCCCCCATTTGAGTCATACATAAATATGCCAGACCTCTCTGCTCAAGCCTTGAGAATTCATGTGTCTCCTTTCTCCTAGGGTTTTAAAGATCCTGTGTATCGAGCAAGACGGAAACAGTTTGCTGACATTGCCTACAACTACCGACAGTAAGTCTGCTTTGCTTGTCTGGGGGAAGAGAGAGGAACACACTCCTAGCTTACTTTTTCCTCGCCCAAGTTTGGAAAATACTAACATAGAGAGTCCTGTCTTTCATGTGTGTGTGTGTGTGTGTGTGTGTGTGTGTGTGTATTTAAACGCTCCCTTTAATAACACATGTTTTTTTAAAAAAATGCTGCTAGACAAAACAAAATTACCCACTGAGTAGGGGCCCAGCTCTCTCTCAGCTTTGTTGCTTCCTTATGCACTAATGTCTGAGGTAATTATAAAAGGCTTCAGCCCTGAATAAAACAGCCTCTGGTATTCTCCACATTAAATGGGGAAGAAGGAAAAAGAGAATCATTTACATTCAAGGAGGAGTTGGCTGCTTTACTGAAATAATGAATCATTTGAGGTTTCAGATGAGCCCTGCCTCAGTGTTCTACTTTTATCTGATCTGACCCAGCTGCGTAGGGCAATTTTTGGATGAGTTTATTTTTTTCTGTCTGGGATTCTACCCTATTTTAGCCAAAGGAAAATGCAAATATCAAAGATGTCATTTGGGAAGAGAACTGTTCTTGCTATTTTGAGTCCTTCGGAACTATAGAAATGTTACCATGAGGAAATTAGTGACTAAGCCCTGAGCTCCATTCCTGAGTTAAGGATATGAGAAACGACAGGTTCAAGAAGAGGCTTAAAAGTTCACCCAAGCCCTAACAGAATGGTACTTGAACAGCTTTGATGAAATATGAGGCAGATAAAGAAGAAGATAGAGCTGTGTTTACTGAAGACAAAGTGACCTTCCTGATGGAAAGACCTCCAGAGAAGATAAGACAATTTCCTTCTCTGGATGATTCCTGGCAGTGTAAAGATCCAGAATTTTGCTGATTTTGGTTAAATCTAGGCCCTTCTGGGCCTTGGCTTGTGACAAGCAGGAATCACAGAACATGGCCAGCCCTTGTCCCTATCTTTGCTTTAGTATTGACAGGTGAACACCATCAATCAGGGACAGACACGAGCCCTTTTTCAGGTAATCAACAAAAATACATTGTACTTATGATTTCCTTGCTATGTCTGGGGCTTTGCTACATGCTTTGCCTCCATGATTTCTTGATTTCATCTAGTCTTAATAATAACTCCCTATTTTCCACATTGGCGTGCTCCATGCAGTTAAGTATCTTGCCAAGATCATTTAACTCATAGGTGGCATCATCCAGTTTTGAATACGGGTTTCTTTAACTCCAGAGCATTCTCACCCTCTTCCCTGAGTGCTAGGAATCTCAGATTCAGGAGATCACAACTTGCCATATAATCCAGGAGCTCCTTAGGAAGTATATTCAGTTACTACTTGGCTGTTGGGACTTGAAGGAAGAAACTGATCCCCTAACCTCCTTTACATAAAAATGTTAAACCTAATGAAGAAGCATGGAATTGATTGAATGCTTCACCATCCTGGATGTTTATCAAGTAAGTAGAATGGATTGCTGAAAACCGTCCATGGATGGCTGGCTCTCTGAGGAAAGTTAGAGACCTTCTAGTCAATTTCTCAATTTTTACAGATGAATCTCAGATGGTTAAGCTATGTGGCCAAGGTCATGTGGCTAGTAGGGTTGAATATGTTCTCAAATTTAAAGCCTATTTCACAATACATTTTACCTACCCTTTTTTAAACGTTTGATGCTGTTTATCATTTCTTTCTTCTTTGAAATTGCCTCCTGGCTCAGTATTTGGCACAGTGGCTTCTCATTATTCAAGGATTACTTGCTTACATTTATTTGAGCAAGTATCAATATTTGTGGCACTTCTGTGATCATTCCAGGACATGAACAGAATGGGGAAAAATTTATGTTGCCTTGTTGAACAAGTTTCCAGGTCGAACAAGGTGACACCACCTTCTTATTTCAGCTCTTAAACTGTAAACAACCATTGTTTTTGTGATCTATGTAGATTAGATCCACATTTGCCAAATTTTTATATTTTTCATTGGCAATTTTGCTGCTTAAAATGCCACCCCCCCCCGAATGGAGGTGAAATACTTTGTGTGGTTCCTAAGTGCAAGAAGGCTGAGATGTGCCTTGTATAGAAAATACATGTTAAGTAAGCCTCTTTCAGGCACAAGTTATAGGGCTGTTGAGTTCAATGTTGATGACTCAACCATATGTATTAAATAAGATTTCTTTATATAAAAGTTCACTAAAAGTAAGATTTGACTAAAATGTGACCAGAAGCTAATGGGACTCTAGTCATGGTTTCCTTTTGGATTAGTGGTCCAATGTTCAGAGTTCATGATGACTGTACGTAACATAACTAACATATATAATGAGAGTCAAATGTATCAAATGCATTCTACTCTTTACCGGTTTCCTTCCTGACTTTTTGAGGCTCCTACTCAGTTCTCCATGGCCTGTTCATCCCACTCCAGAAGTTGTAATGTCTATCAGGACTCAACTTTGGCCCTCTTCCTTGGCAGTCTGCCACCCTCTATGCCAATAGCCCCTACATTAAGATTTCTGGAACTTTCCCAATCATTATTCCACAAAGGGAATAAAGCACAGACTCATGCATCACTAGTCATAGAATCACAGGATATTGATCAGGTCATAAAATATGTCTACTAAGTTCCAGAGCCTACCCAAGAACAAGATCAACAGAGCCCATGTCCTCTGGGGGACCAATGGGGACGACAACGACAATAGTAGCAATAAATGTGATAGTTTTGACCAAAGTCAAAACTCAGGTGTCTTGAGGCCATATCATTAGAAGTTTAAATGTAGACTGAGTGAACTGGTCTGTCAGATGTAAAGTTTAGGCTGAGAATTAAAGATTGAGTTAGAATTTACAACCAAAGAGAAAGGCGGGAGATACAGTTGTGTTTGGGGACACCAAATTATTTGTCTTTTAATAATTCCATGAGCGGGAGGAAGGGCCTGGAGTAAAATAAGACACCAAGGAGAGGGAAGTCTATGCCAGGTCTTGGAGTATTTTGAATGCCATATTTGGTTGGCAGAATAATTCAGAAACAATGTCTTCTACTTAAAACTTTTTTTGAAGAAGGATTCTAATTGGCTTAACTATAAATATCCTTTTTGTTTCAAAACAAATTGACACTCTTCCTAAAAATATCTTAGTTTATTTTACTTAATGAGATCATGATTTGGTAAAAATAATTGACAATTTCTTCAAAGACCAAGGACCTTATAGAACCTCAGGTCTCATAAAGGAAATAGAAGATGGAATAAAATGTGTTGTGTTTAATTCCCAAGCAGACCATGGAAGTTAGTGTATATGTGTGTGTGAGAGACAGAAAAAAAAATTCTGAAATATTTACTATATCCAGGTAACACTTTAGATACGATCTACTTGATTACCATTACAACATTATAAGATAGATTTGATTGTCTTTATACTGAATGTATATATGGCCCAGAAAGTAGCAATAACTCGCTCAGAGTCCCACACACTTCCTTCCCTCTCTCTGACTCTGGAGTCCTTTACTTTGGCCTTAGTCTCTGGCATTGGTCTCATATCTCTTTTTTTTTTTTTTTTTATTTTTTATTTCCAGCATAACAGTATTCATTATTTTTGCACCACACCCCGTGCTCCATGCAATCCGTGCCCTCTATAATACCCACCACCTGGTACCCCAACCTCCCACCCCCCGTCCCTTCAAAACCCTCAGATTGTTTTTCAGAGTCCATAGTCTCTCATGGTTCACCTCCCCTTCGAATTTCCCCCAACTCCCTTCTCCACTCTAAGTCCCCATGTCCTCCATGCTATTTGTTATGCTCCACAAATAAGTGAAACCATATGATAATTGACTCTCTCTGCTTGACTTATTTCACTCAGCATAATCTCTTCCAGTCCCGTCCATGTTGCTACATAAGTTGGGTCTCATATCTCTTAAAGGTGAGCCCAGTGCCACCACGCTGAAACCCCAACTCAATCAGAGGTTCTAGCTCTTTTCAACAAAAGTCCACACAGGTTTTCTCACTGAGTCTCACTGGCTCTGATTAGGATATGGGCCCACCTCTCAGCCAGTCTCTAGGACCAGGGAAAGGAAACAGTCTAATTAGCCAGACCTGGTCACATGCCCAGGTGGCAGTGGTAGAGTTTCTTCCCACCTGAATCTCAGACTGGGAGGGGAGGAGTGTGCTTTACTGAAGGAATGGGGAAGGGATATTGAACCTCTAGATCAGCAAATACCAACCAGGGAGACATCTTAATAGTCAGGATGTTGTTATCTCTTAAAAATATGTTACAAAATAGCAAATAGCTTTCTTTTCAAATAAGAATCAGTTATAATGCTCATCCATTATCCAGTGGTATTATTGGTCAGCACCATTATTAGGTACTTTATACACAGTTTTTCACTTAATTTTCTTTTATACCCTCCAAATAGTTACTTATTATTAACCCATATAATAGTTGCACAGACTAGGCTTAGAGAGGTTTATTAAATTTCCAGAGGCTATCCAGTTAGGAACTGGCAGAGCCAAGTAATGAACCCATCTCTGAGTTGATCAGAGTCATGATCAGAGCCTGTTTTTTCCTTCCATTAGCTCATGGCCCAGAATAATGGTGCATCCTCAGGCAGGAGCTTACCTGATGTTCTATTCACAATCCCTAGTGGTCATTATAGAGTCTTCTGAAGTTGTCCTATTTCCAATTCTTCACCAAAACTCTATCGTTTTTCCCTAATCTCTGCCCACCTTTCTGGGGAACATACAGTGTCTTTGCTTTAATGACTTTGGATGAGCTACAACTTTGAAAGGGCAGGAGAAACCTACTTTGGAGCCTGAAGATGATCCATAATTCCGAAGTAAATAGTGCTGCCTTGTCCCCAGACACTGTGTACCCTGTTAGGAAACAGGCCTGTGGTGCAAAGAACAGTCACTGGTTTTTAAGGTCAGGCTTTGTTTTTTCATTTGTTTTTACTATTAAGAACACAGCTCATTTTTAGAGAATTTTCAAAAAGATCATTTGAACTAATGACTCTCAAACTATACTATGTCCCCTGGAGCTTATTGGAATATATGCCTTGGCTTTCCCTCCCCAAAAGATTCAGGATCTATGGGGCAGGGTCCAACACGCATACTTTAACCAGCTCCCTATAGTTCTGATGTGTCATAATGGAAATGCTGCATAAGTGGATCTTATACCTAGCCTGCATTTAAATACCTTTTTAGTTTCCTAAGGTCAGAAATATCAAATCCAGCAAGTGCATGTCCACAAAAAAGGGTCTCAAACTCATGGTCCACAAATTAGATCTACTTTATTCCACAGATATAATTACATTAGTTGACACAGTACAAAACATGATATTGCTTTATTTGTACTTGGATGCCTTTGTTTAGAAAGAGGATGCCTTCTTCAGTTGTCTCGGCTCTCACCCTCTTATTGTCCAAAACTGCTACATTACCCATTTATGTTACCTGCTGGGTCCCTGCAGTTAAGTGAATTTCCACTCTGGGTAAATAATTGGAGAGATAGGGGAGCAGAAAGGCCAAGTGGTTTCCAAAGTGAGAACAAACTTTGATGTGCAGGTGAGCTGAGAGCTTATATCATTGCTTAACCAAACTGCATGAATGTTTCCTATATCATGAAATAGAGCTTTCCTCTTTCAAATAACTTATGAAATCCCCTGTAGCCTGGGTGGCAGCAGCTCACAGACTCTGTATCTGTCTCTCTCTGCTAATGCTCCTTCTTCCTCTTTTTTACATTTGCTCTGCTGGAGACAAATATTTCATGCCTGTATTCTAGTGGTCAGCCCATCCCTCAAGTGCAATACACGGAAGAAGAAAAGAAAACATGGGGGACGGTATTCAGGACCCTGAAGTCCTTGTATAAAACCCATGCTTGCTATGAACACAATCACATCTTCCCACTTCTGGAAAAGTACTGTGGCTTCCGTGAAGATAACATTCCGCAGCTGGAAGATGTTTCTCAATTTTTGCAGAGTAAGTCTACTTTAGGGACAAAAGGGGAGGAGGGGGGTGAAGGGATTTGGAAGAAAGTAAATCGAGGCCAGTGTGAGTGTGTTTGTGGTAATGCATGCAGGTTAATTCTCGGAGAAACATTTCTCTGCTGTGATCTGCCTCACCGTTGGCTTCTGCATTCATCCACTGTCATCCAAAACAAGGCATGCTGTATGGGTTTTGCCATATCCACGTCTCTGAAAAGCACTTTTTCCCATATTCAAAGCCCCAGGTGCCCAGACAGGGCTCCCTTGTAGTTCCTGCTGTGTTGTGAGATGGCTGCAATGTGCATTTGTGTAAGAAATGTGATCTTTGTGGCAATGACAAGAGCCCTTAACTCTAAGTCTGTACATCCAACTGGTATGGATCTTGCTTTGACCCTCTCTATTTGGGGTTACCTGCCTCAGTTTAGTCATTTGTCAAATGGAGACTGTCTCTTAGGGAAGTTATGGGAATGAAATAAGACATTGCAAGTGAAAATATCCAGCATGGTGCTACATATACAATAAGTGCTCAGTGAATTTGGGCTGAACTGGAATCTGAGTAATTCTGTGGGGAAATACATTATTGAGATGACTAGTCTCTACACACCATTTCCAAGTGAGATAAGTATTTTCTTTTCTGCCAGAAAGCATTAATTCAGCAAAACTGAAATAAGACTTTCAACTAATACATATTGAACATCTAGTATGTGTCAGGTAGAACTAAAGAAAGTAGGAAGACAGACCACAGCTTTACAGAAATGAAGAAGCTTCTATGCCTCTGAGCTATGTGGAGATGGTATGGTTGACTCTGAGGCAAGGGTCAAGGGATATTATGTAGCAGGAAGAAAAGTGGCAGCTGGGATAGACTGGGGATGGGCTGGATGACATTTCAGGTTCCTTCTATTTGGAAAGTCTCTACCTATCAGATAAAGAGGGGAATGAGAGGCCAAGCAGAGTCAGTTTTAGCCAGGGAACATGTCCAGGGAACATGGCACAGGGGCAAGGAGGTATTAAAGACATTCTCTGGCCAATTATCCATGTTTCCATAGCCAATAGTGAGATAATAAAAATAGTAATAATAGCAGCTGGGGAGTTATAGAGAAGTAACTAAGGAATAGACTTTGAAGCCAGACTGACTGTAGCTGAGACCTTGGACAAGACTTTTTAACTCTTTGTTCTCAACTTTGCCATCTGTAAAGTGGAAATGATATGAACATCTACCTCATAGGGTTATTAGGAGAACTAGTTAGTGTTTATAAAGTGTCTAGAACATATGGTGTCTGACATATGGTGCGCAGTATATATAGTGTTAGCTACCATCGTCATCATCATTATCATCATCATCACCATTATCACCGTGATTATTATTCTCCTTCCAAGTTTGAAACAAATTGAGAGCCAGATATAAGAATCAGAGAGAGGATCAAAATATCAACTTTATTACTGACAAAACTACTTAGAGAATGTGGTATGGATGTACAAACAAAATGGATTTTCTAGTATTTCACCTCTGAATTATGTAACCTTTTCAGAATATACACTGGTGAAGTGTATATTCTATTGCATGACCCAGGGCAGACCAGAATGTGCTCCTCTGTGGGCAGACAGTTATGAGAGAAAGGACCAAAGGGGTCAAATAGAGAATATCCATTTTCTCTTCCCAACTGTTCCAATCAGAGAAGTCCTTGCTCTTTCTGGGGTGTAGTGTGTGAAGATCAGTAGAGAAGCTAGAAGTGTTCCTTTCATACTCTTTCCTTCTGGAAGTAGAATGAAAATTCCAACCCTAGTCTAGAGACAAGAGAAATAAGGAATAAATGTTTCATCCTAATAAACTATAATGAAAGGTAAATTTTTTAAATGCTCCAGTGTGCTAGGCTCTGTGATAAGTACATTATATTTATTAGTTTATTTGATTCTTGGAATAACCCTAGGAAGTATCTATCCACATTTTGCAGAGGAGGAAATGAGGCTCAGAGAAATGAAGTTGCATGACCCAAATTGCCCAACTATATAGGTGCAGAGATGTGAACCCAAGTCTACTTGACATCAATATCCCTGCTGCTAGACAGTTGGGAGTATTACTTTCCTACATAAGGGTCTTCAGGTGCCTCTGGCTCTGCCATGACAGGCTTTGAGTTTTCTTTCTCTGCTTTGCAGGTTGCACTGGATTCCGCCTCCGACCTGTGGCTGGCCTGCTTTCCTCCCGGGATTTCTTGGGTGGCCTGGCCTTCCGAGTCTTCCACTGCACTCAGTACATCAGACATGGGTCCAAACCCATGTATACACCTGAACCGTGAGTGTTCTGCTCCTGCTGCTAGTATCCAACAACAGTGAGTGCCATTTCTCACTGCTTCAGGATGAGGTTTGGGTTCATCAAGGGCTGATCTACAGATCATTTTCTGGATGGTTTGATGTTAGCACAAAGAGAGAGATCATCTCTCTTGGGTATTTTCTCTGTCCAACAGACCATACTGATTGGAGATTTGGGCATCTTGTGAACCACATATTCAGATCTCCCTGGGTCATGAGAATAAGAAGTCACAGTCAAGCTCCAAAGGGATTTTAAGAATCAAAACTATGATGTCCCCAATGAGAACAGGAACAAGTGGTGGCCAATGTATCTCAATACCTCCAGAATATACCTCTAGATGATTCTAATATTTTTATGTCTAGATGTGTCTTGTCTGAAGGTAGAGAATGGCTGACCACCATGTCCCTTATGTTGGCATTTAGCCATCTTCTTAATCAAATAGAACTTACTCAATTTATACAAGAAGTTAGCAGCCTGTCCACAAAACCTGACACATAATGTATTAAATAAATGTAAATTTTCTTCTCTGAATGACTGTTGCCCCCCTTTAGAATAAGAAAACAATAGCACTATTTTTAATTTAATTTTTGTTTCTTATGGGGAATAACTGAGCACATTTCATCTGCTCAAGATGCCCAGGATGTCAATACCAAGATGAAGACTTGGGATAGGAAGTGCTCATGACCCACAACATGCGCAGGTGTATAGGAGAAAGTCCAAAGGAATATTGGCTCTTCTGTTCTGCACCCTACTGAGCATACACCTAAGACCCTCTTGCTGTTGTTCTCTGACTTGCCCCCTACTTTTCTTTCCTTCCTCCTTTTCTTTTATACCTTGCCTCATCTGTTCCCAAGCTTTACATACCACTTATTGTTGGGAATAAGGTCTTAAACGATAATGGCTCACTTCCTTTCTTTTGTCCACTTCTCATGTAGAAAAACTGAGTCTCACTTGACTTATAACCCTCTTTACCTTCAAGCTCTGTGCTTTCTCTCTTTCAGTGACATCTGCCATGAACTGTTGGGACACGTACCCTTGTTTTCAGATCGCAGCTTTGCTCAGTTTTCCCAGGTGAGGAATGGATGCTTTTGGCCTTTTAATTATAATATTGAGACCTAGATTGCTCAAGTGAATTGAGTCTATGGAGGGGCCCTTGTGTCCTCTGCAAGAGTGGAAACCAGATACCATTCTGTGATCCCACCAGAGATGGGCATATGGTCCCATGGAGATGGCTAAATACTCATTCCAGGGATCACAACATGGGGGTAGTGAGCCACTCATCCTCTGAATTATATATGTGCTGCTGAATTTGCTAATCTCACTAGGTTTAGTGAGATTTCATCCCAGAAAGCCTGCCTGATCCCCAGAGAGAAATAACCTTACCTTCTTCCAAGTTCTCCTGGCACTTTTCCCCTCCTCTTTAGGGCCTTGCCATTTCCAACCTTGTCAGGCAGTTGTTTTTGTATATGCTTTAATTAAATAAGATAATATTTGCTGAGGATCCAGTTCCAATAACCCAGCTCCTACTTGGCAAGAACTGATGTGCCAAATGTCTTGCCATTATCATCAAAGCAACAGACTATGCCTTGATTCCTCTATCACAGTGGTGAGCTTTTTACATGAGAGAAAGAATCCTAGTAATTCCTTCAGAGCGCTGAGAGGGTAAGCCATGTTTGGGTAGCTGGGATCATGGGAAAGTTGAATGATGCACCCATACATCCCACCCTGCCACCAACCAGCTGTGACCTATGTGTGTCAGTCTGTACAAATGAAAATCAATACAAAGTTTTGACTGCCAATAATCTTCCTCATAGGGAAGGATAAATATCAAATGGAATGAGTCATAAGCAAATACTGCACCAAGCATGAATTTCAGAGTAATGGGATTGTGTGTGAATTTTATATCTTTTCCCTCAGCAGGAAGAAATAAATAGTTTCACTGTTGATTGAAGAGGTTACCACTTAATATCTGAAACAAACAAACAAACAAACAAACAAAACCTTGCTTTTATGTGGGGTTTAGGGAACTGTGGTGTTTAGAGATTGTTGGACTTTTATGAGTTGAGTGGGGATTAGCTGAATTTAACTTGTAAGTATCACCATTTGACTGAGGCTATTGTTGACTGGCTAATGTTCAGAAGAATGGTTCCTGCTGTCAAGATGTCACTGATTGCTTGGAACAACTTTAAAACTGGGGTTTCTTCCTCTGGCCAAAGAATAATCAGTGATTTCTTTAGAGAATAGGAACTTTTTATTCTCACTACCAGAAGCTCTTCTGCTCAGTCAGAGGTTAAGTGACAATCCTCCTTAAGCCATTTCCATTTGGGGGAGTTCCCTAAAGGGGCGGACAATTACATGAGTCAACAGATAGATGCTACTGGGCCATAAGTGTCACATGGCTCCAACTTATACCTGGACAGTCCCAAGGGAGGTGTAATTTTGAAAGTTCCCTGAGCAAATTCTTTTTGATCTAAAAGGAGGATTAACTTCCCACTAGAGTGCGAGAAGAGATGGGGATTAAGCATAGGGAAATCTTGGGACCCTTTTTAAGGCAAGCTTTGGGCTCACAAAGAATGGTGACCATGAGAACAGAGCACTGTTTCAGTGACTTCTGTTAGACTGTGGCATGTCTGGACAGGAAGGGTGGACAGAGATGGGGAGAGGGACAAGAAAGGAGAGCCAACCGTCTGAATTTAGTTCACTCTACCTCAGCATTTTCTCAGCATGCAGTATGGGCCAGGCTCTGAGTTTGACCCAGAGATGAAGACCATGTGGCCTCTTGCTCTAAAGTAAGCCCAATCCTTAGTCCTTCTCTGTCTACCTCAATTCTTTTGGTTATCTCACCCAAACTCCCTGTGTTAAATATCATCTCTGTCCTGATGACAAGCACATTTGTATCTTCAACCCAGACCTTCAATCCCTAAACGCAGACTTATGTATCCAAGAACCTATTCAATTTCTCCACTTGGGTGTCTATTAGACATCTATATTAATCCTCTCCAAAACTGAATTCCTGATCTTCTTGTTCAAACCTTCTCCAACCACAGCCTTCCCTGTGTTAGTTCATGATAACTCTATCCTTTCAGTTGCTAAAACCAAAAGCACTTAGGGGACATTATTAGCTTCTTTCTCTCTCAAATACCCATAACCAATCTTTCTGAAAGTTGTATGTATTTTGCCTTCAAAATATGTGTAAAATCTGACCATTGTCCATCATTTCCACTGCTGTCAAGCTAGTCTCAGCCATAATTGTTTCTCACCCTGGGGACTGTGGTAGCTTCTTAAGGCCCTACTCTCAACCCCCTACAATCTGTTCTCACATAGCTGCCAGAATAAATCTTGGATGACGTAAATCAGATCTTGCTGCTTTTTTGCTCAAAACCTTGCAGTGACTACCATTTCACTGAAAAGAAAATCCTAAACCCTAAAATGCCAAAAAATTTGTATATGACTGAGCCACACATCCCTCTTTGATACCACCTGCCTCTCTCCCCACCCTTATTCTGTTCTAGCCATACTGGTCCCTCCCTGTTAATTGAACCTACTGACATTTCCATTTTCATGGGCTATACATGTGATCTATACAACGCTGTTCCCTCACATGTCAGCAGAGCCAATAAGCTCACTTCCGTCAAGTCTTTGTTCAAATATCACCTTCTCAATGACGTTTGCTCTGAAACGATTTTTAAAATTACAGCCTCTTCCTATTCTCCTGGCACTTCCACTCACCCTTGTCCCCTTCTTCTTTTCAAATAACATATTCCTTCTAATATACCTATGTATATGCTTATTATTTATTGTCTGCCTTTAATGTAAACACCATGATGTCTAGGATTTCTTTTGATTCTGTACACTGCCAACTACATAGAAGACATTCAGTAAACATTTTGGAATGAATAAATGCATATAGTAGGGAAAGCAAATATATTTATTTATTTATTTGTGTATATACTCTGTCTGATACAAAGCAAGCTGGAGCAAATGTTATAAAAGAGACAAAGACAAAGAGACCACTCAGGGCATCCTGTAATTGGAGCTGGAATGAGAAGTGGTCCATAGCATTTCAGACTCTCTAGCTAGATGGGTGGATGTCAAACATTTCTCTGTAATTCTTCTGTGGTGTCTTGAGGATACTTGGCTTAAGACACTCATCTTGTATTCCATGAATGTTCTGCTTGAGCTGTGGGAGAATAACCACTGAGTTGGAATCAAGGAATGAAGCTTTAGACATAACCTACTGTGTGACCTTAAGTAGGTCACCTCCCTTCTCTGTGCCTCACTTTTCTCATTTGTAAAGTAAATATAAAGGACCAAGTGACGAAGTAAGGTTTCCTGCTCTAGGGATCTATGATGTGTGGCTAGACAAGACTTAATAGAATAATCAGGGTCTATCTGGGCCCTTCTGAAGGCGTCTGGTCACCCATCACCTTCTTGTGCTATAGTGCAAGGTGGGAGCTGAGGGTGAAGTTTTAAGTTACGCAGACCCCAGCCATGCCAGTGACTCTGTTTCTCTACAATTACAGGAAATTGGCCTTGCCTCTCTGGGTGCCCCTGATGAGTACATTGAGAAACTCGCCACAGTAAGTTCCTTCTGCCTCTGGTGGATAGTGAGAGTGCTATAGGCTAGAGCCCTCGGGTCTTCAAAGCTTCAATCCCTCCCTGAAAGCCAGGTCATTTGGGGGGACATATCAGAATGTGCTGACTTACATTCACACAAGTAAAATTTCATATTTTGATTTTTCCTTCATGGTCTGATTTTGAAATCAGCTGCATGCAAATGTTTACATGTAATTTTAAACAAAATATCTTAAACACGAATGGGCTATAATGATAGCTCTTGAGAATCTTTGGGCATAAAGTGTGCATGTGGAAGGGGAATGGCCTGGATTCATGGCTTTGAAGAGGAAATATTTACACCCCTCTTTTGCCCTGGAGCCAGCATTTGGATTTTTCCTTTACTAGACACAGGTGGAAATGGAGGTGGGCTTTCCTTGTCTTATCAAACACTTCCCTCTCTCCAGTGAATGTGATGACAGTCATGGATTGAAGCGTGGAATCAGCAACTCTGCGCAGCAGGGGGTTTTCTTCCTACAGACTCCTTTCCAATGAGTTTACCCCTCCCCAACATCTGAGTCACATTTCTTACAATTTGATGTGTATCCGTTTAGAAGTTTATGAATTCAGTTTATCCGAAGAGCAAAAATTTCCAGAAGTTTCTTTCTCACTGAGCAGCTGCTCTGAGCCCCTGGGCAAGTGGCTTTTGCTTCCTCGTCTCTAAAAATGGTTACATTAGTTTATATTCTGCCCACGTAAAAAGTATATCATAATTGTATGAAGAGTTACATGTATGTGAACATGGATTTTTAAATGTCAGACTCTATATAGATGCAAGAAGCAGCTTCTCATTTGTAGGAAGAAAACAAACCCAGAACTCAGAGCATTATGTTACCTGTTATGACAATGATAAGAGTACTTATCGCCAACATAAATTCTCAAAAAACAAAAACAAAAACCTTACTATTGAATATATACTGGGCTGGGAATAGCTCTAGACTCTTGCTCTGACTTTGATTTGCTGTGTAACTAGATGTATATTGCTTGACCTCCCTGGGCTGAAAACACCTCGTCTGTACATGAGGAGGTCTATGTAGGACTAAGGTCTACGGAGGACTAAGCTTACAAACTTCACATTCTGTCGTGCAATAAACAGACTTAACTAGTAATCCATCCCTAATTCTCCAAGACCGTGACTGTCTGCAGCAGCTAACTGGACCCAAGGTTTCTCTTGGCCCTGGTCAGTAAAGTTATGCCAAAATTCCAGGATCACCTTCCCCAGGCCAGGCATCTAGGACATGTTGGACTGGGAGCTGTTTAAAGAAAGGACTTGGTTATTTGAGGAGGGTAAGTGCAATTGTTGGCAGTACATCAGAACCCGCCCAGGTTTTAGCATGGATGGCAGGATGCCGTCAATGATTTTATCACTACCCAATCTCCTACCTCCCATGACTGAGCTTGATGGGATTGCATGATAAGTCTGGCCAGCTAAATGGAACATCTCATTCTAGTTAATGCCACAGAGAACAAAGCAAAAGGGGTTGAGGATTTCCTGTCATTTAGAGTTACCTGTTAGTGGTATCTTCTTGGGCTTCCTTAGCACTCCCTCTCTACTTCATATCACTTCTTACATTCAGCCAACTCTTGATTCAAGCAGTGACTGGATAGAGTGAGACATAGAACACAGAGAAGTGACCCCAAGTCATGGTGATTCAGAGAAGAGACCTGGACAAACTCTCACCTGGACAGTCCTGTCCTTAGCCCTGGGGCATCTGCTGCCTTTCGCTTCCTTGGGGTGTGCTCTCAACTTCACATTCCATTCCAGATTTACTGGTTTACTGTGGAGTTTGGCCTCTGCAAACAAGGAGACTCCATAAAGGCATATGGTGCTGGGCTCCTGTCATCTTTTGGTGAATTACAGGTATGACCCCATTAATATCCATTTTGAGATTCAACCTAAGGGTTAATCCACAAATAATTGGTACCTTAGCAGCTATGATTTGTTCATGACTTTGGGTGTTAGATATAGAAGTTGAACTGCAAGTACACAGGTCTACAAAACAGAAGGGCCTCCAGATCCCAGGGCTGACCTGTGCATACAGATGTATGTAAATCCTTGTAGTTGGCTCTTACATCCTCTTTTGATCATGGCTAGAGAGAATTACTCCTTTCTATCTGGACTGTAGGTTTTAAGATGGGCTATGAGGGTAGGATCTAGTGTATGTGAAATAATTTAGTTAAATGCATTTGGTGGGGGGTGTGGAAGGAGTCAGGATGCGATAGGAGAAGGTACACAAATAGCCAATGGAGGCAACAGAAACAACTGACCCAGACTTGCCTGTGAAAACGTTCCCCTTTCTACCTGCAGTACTGCTTGTCCGGCAAGCCAAAACTCCTCCCCCTGGAGCTGGAGAAGACAGCCACCCAGGAGTACACTGTCACAGAGTTCCAGCCCCTCTATTATGTGGCTGAGAGTTTTAACGATGCAAAGGAGAAAGTGAGGTGAGGTGGTGACCAAGGTGGGTCAGAAGAACTTGGGGTCTCCTGATTTTGTCTGGTGCCATTGATCTGTAGGTGGTTGTCCAGGAGAGTAGACTCCAATGTTTATAGTAAGAGTGTGCAGCAGTCAGAGCCTCCCCATCTTTGTTCCTTTTCACTTTCTGTTTGGGAGGGGTTCCTTAGTGGGACACCATTTCACAGATTATTGTCTGGACATGTTGGCCTATGCAGACAATTCTGCCACTGGATCCTTGTTTTAATTCAGCCACTAAGTCCAGGCACTGAGCTCCCCATATACAGAGTAGCCACGAAGGCCCCCAACAAATCACTCCTAGGATTCTCCTAACCAGGAGGAGTCACTTTATTGTTCCAATACCTGCAAAATTCACCCCCCAACTCCTTCAAATCTTCACTCTCATTTAACCTTCTCAGTGTGTCTTTCTCTAACTGACTTACTTATAATCCCTACCCATCCCCATCCCCAAACTCCTTGCCCTCCTCTGCAGTATATTTTTCCCCTTAGCACCCGCTAATGTTAGATATATTACATGATTTAAGATTCATTTGGGTAGGAATTATCATCCTTTTGTTTTCCTGTTCTTTCCTCAGTCTTTGGAACAGTGCCTGATACATAATGATCATGCAATAAGTTAATAGGCAAACACATCAATCGCAGAGGCAGTCTAGCAAAAGGCTGATAAAGATGGAAAACTAGCAAGACTCAGATTCTCAGCCCTCTCAGCTGACAGCCCTATCTATAATCTGCTCAAGTGACTCTCCTCCCAACAAGAGACAGGCCAGGCAGAGGTTCCACCTAGACATGACTATCCTGATAGTTGGTGTTTCTTTTGTTTTATATCTTATCCATGAGGGATGATAGACATAGATATACAGGTTTCTGGGATCCCATAAAGCTGGGTATGCCAGCTTCCCCTGCATTGCGCTTAGGTGATGGAAGGCAAAATTTTTGTCCGTAAGTCCACATGGTTTGGCCTAAGATGTCTCCTTTCCTTCTATCTTTCCAGGGCCTTCAAGTTATTTCAGTTATTCGTTTCTAATTATTTCCTAAATCTCCATCCCCTGCTGGTAGTATAGCCTTCCTCTAGCCCCTAAGGATTCCTCTCTGTCATTTCTGAGACCCTTTTGGGGTTATGCATTTAAGTGGTTTTGTGCATTACCCCACCTGGGTAATAATAATAATAATAATAATAATAATAAGAAGAAGAAGAAGAAGAAGAAGAAGAAGAAGCAGAAGCAGCAGCAAGTTAAATACCTAACACCTACTATGTACTAAACACTGTTCTAAGTATTTTTCATGCATTGATTCATTTACTCTTCAGATAAGACTATGAAGTTTGCAGGTGGGGTTCAGAAGCATAGAAGGGATAAGAGACTCACCCAGAATTATAAAGCTGGTAAGGGGCTGACTGAATCAGAGATAGTACTCATAGCCTCTTTGTCAAACCAGGGTCACATTTAAGTGGGGCCTCCTGGTGATGACTTTCTAACCCAGGAAGTGATCAGTCCCAGACCAACAGAGAAGAGCTTGCCAGAACCTAGATTTCTTGGGCCTTAGAAATCCCACACACTCTGTCAGTGCCTACAGCCCAGAGGAGACTACCACAAAACCCCTATCCTGCTGAGTGGTTAACTCACAGAGTCAAAGGGAATGCTGAAAAACAGGGTTCAGAAAAGGGAGGTATTCTCTCAAAGTCTCCCAGCTAAGAGAAACCACTTTTAACCATTTTCAGCTTCAAAATTCAAGTTCTAGGTAGAAAGAAACACCCTGAGTGTGATCATGTGCCCCATCCCTGTCTGGAGGAGAGATGGGCCCTGAGACTGACTGCCTAGGTGAAGCACTTCTAACAGCATAGAGGCAGATTTTCCAAAGCAAAGATGAGGCAAACTATGGGAATGAGAGGGAAGAGGCTCAGAGCGGGCCAAATCACAGACATGCATTACAAGCTTCATGTCACCTGTGGAGTTGAGAAAGCTCTTTTCAGAGAAGCAGCGGTAGAAAGACATACTTAACCATTTGTTCTTCTGGAGTCCCAGTCACTAATGAAAGAACAGCTAACGCTCATGTAGGATTTACTCTATACTATAAAAGCACTTGCCATGACCCTCTCAGGTAGTACTGTTCTTAGTTCCACATTTATAGAAGAATGAGGACACCAAGGTGCAGCCCATAAGGGCTGTCACTGGCAGAAGCAAGGTTTGAGCTGAGTGTCTGGTTCTAGAACTTGGGTTTCCAGCCACTATGATCCACCACTCTTGGCAAACATGGAGAGAGCCCACTAGTTTCCCTTACAGTTGTCTTCTCAGTATGGCAGCTTTGACTCTTACTGGAAGCCAAATTAGAAATACCATTTCTGATGCCATTGCATTTTATAAGCTATTTGGGGGTATCTTATTAGTTGTATTGCTTGATGTCCCTCATAAGGACCTCCTGGTACATTCCTCCAAGACCCAGATGTAATGAATGCATCAAGAAAGCAAATAAGTAAAGAACACAGGCCAGAGTCGGACTACCTGGGTCCATTTTCAGTTGCACAATTTGTTGCTAGTATGATTTGGTAGTCATTGAATCTCCCCAAGCTTCAGTTTTCTCATCAGTAAAATAAGAATAGTAATAGTACCTTCTTCTACGATTTGTATGAAGATTAAATTAGGGATGATAGTTGTAAAGAGAATAGCACAATTAGGACTTCACAGAGTTCTTGGTACATAAATGGCACTCAATTCATGTTAAATTTCATTTATAACATAGTGTTTTCTTCCATTCTTGAGAGCTGTGTTTCCCTCCTTGCATTGATTTCCAAGCATCTCAGAGCTTATTTCTTTCTGTAGCATTCTTTGTTTAGATTTACTTGCTTTTTTGGGTTTTATTTAATGGTAAGAATTTTGGCTTTAATGTCTTCTGTGCTTTTATTTTGATATCTCTTTTTTGGAGGTAGGTAACTAAATAAATATGTGCCAAAGTGTGTTTGTATATACACCTAGACACATACACAGCACACAAAGTCTACCCAAGAGGATCTCACTAAAATTCCATTTCTCTTTTCAGCCTGGTTTCTAAAACCCTTGTTCTAGTGAGATTGAAGTGAAATTCCACTGAGAAATCTTTTTTAGAATTATTTCCCCCTGAATTATGCCCTTTACTAAGCTCTGTGGATTTGGTTTCAGGAACTTTGCTGCTACAATCCCACGGCCCTTCTCAGTTCGTTATGATCCATACACTCAAAGGATTGAGGTCTTGGACAATACGCAGCAGCTTAAGATTTTGGCCGACTCCATCAACAGTAAGTAACTCACACCCCAGGAGGCCACTCTCTTTACCAGAAATAGAGAGTTAGATTTTTCTTACCCTCACCATAGGAACAATAGGAAATTTATCAAATATTGAATTAAGGAGAAAAGCATCTCCAGGTAAGCCATTTGTTTGTCAAGGGAGAAAAGCTTGGCAAAATGTCAGAACTGCTTTGAGGGTCTTTTCTTCTTTGACTTTCCTAGATTCCATGCTACTCCCAGCACCACACCAGCTCTCCACTCTGTCTTCTCACTGTCATGTTCCTCTTTCTCCTTTGCCTCTATACTCTCTCGCCTCTAAGTGCCCAATGGATATTGCTGTGCCTGGAATTTCAGCCCCTATAAGACAGGTTCTAGCTACTTTATTGGCCATCTAGTGGCTCATCCATGGGACTACCACTCTTCCAGGACAGTGAGGATATTATAATAGTTACTCATAAAAAAAAAGCAGAGTATTACATTGCTTCTCACTAGATTCCCTTTCCAGTGCTTCAAACTCTGCTCCAGGAACTTGAAGTTGAAGTATCTCTCTAATAGTCCACTGAAATTGCTTGTCCACCTCCAGGGCTCCTTCCACTTCTTTGAAGTATATTTGTTCCTGTGGACCCTTGGTCTATGCATGAATGGGAGCGGCTCCATTGTAGTCCAATGGTCTAGCAATCTAGGCTGATTTATCTGCTTAGACCATGCATTCTCAAACCTAGTGTACATCAGAATCATTTGGAGAGCTAATTAAAAATTAACAACCCTGACTCATAGTCCCAGACTAAATTTACTAAAATTGTGATAAGTCTTGGGAGTTTGTATTTGTAATAAGGCTCTATGTGATTCTGACACAGGGGGTTCTTGTGAACTACACTTTTAGGTTTCATAGCTTAAGTCCTTACAAATATCTATAGATGGTCCCGTAAAAGAAAAAGAGAGAAAATTGTTAACTCCTCCCATGGAAAAAGGAAGGTAATTACATTAAAATTTGTAAGTCCCTATGCTATAACTGTCCAAATCATATCACCATAACTAATCTGTAAGCTCCTTAAAGGCTGGGATCGTACCCAGCATATCTATACATCCCATTGATCCCCTAATGTGTTACACATTGTAGAAATTTAAAGTGTGTTTTCTCATGATATGAGTGGCCCATTTTTTTTTCTTTGTAGGTGAAGTTGGAATCCTTTGTAGTGCCCTCCAGAAAATAAAGTGAAACCATGGACAAAACCTGTCAACTGAGAATCTGTTGATAGAAATCTGTTGATAGAAATTTCATTTCATCTGAAAAAGTTTGAAAAGTAAACCTTAATTTGAATTGACAGCCTTAAATCTTTTTTGGAACAAGATATAGGATGAACAAATAAATCAAAATAACTTGAAATGACAGCATATTAATGCATATCCAA
Source organism: Mustela erminea (assembly GCF_009829155.1). Classification (NCBI taxonomy): domain Eukaryota; kingdom Metazoa; phylum Chordata; class Mammalia; order Carnivora; family Mustelidae; genus Mustela; species Mustela erminea. The sequence goes on from NC_045619.1 coordinate 18,483,569, forward strand.
AAGCATAATCTTCTGGGGTCATCTTTGATTTATAGATGATAATCCCATACTCTCAATTCAGTTAAAGTCAATAATCTGTCACCTTTCATCAACATTAATTAAAATTGGGAACTGATTTACTCAAGCTTCATATACGCTTTTGTTATTGGCCATAGAAAATTCCTAAAGGAATACATATCACTCAATATAAAACACAAGTCTCTTATTAGAATTTAATTTGTTGATTTAATATAAATTTAACCTACAAACTATAATTTGTTTCAGTAAACTATAATTCTAAGTATTGTTGTGTTTTATCCATGTAATTTCCTTTAATTCAAGAGCTCATTAAAATAGTTATAAAGATTGAAGTTCATAACATAATATTGAAGTACTTCTGTGTATTTTATTGTAATCATAAATACTGCCATGGAAGGTAATATAAGTCCTCACCTGACTCCTACAAATTTCAATATCATCTTCCAATTAATTGTCACTTTTTTGTAGATATTTTGTAGATACATGAGATGCAACTGATATTAACTGAAGGTTTGGCTGGTAGATATTCAATAAATACTCAGTGAAAGAATAATGGAATATATAAATAAATAGCAAATCCTCAACAAAAGTGAGAATTTTAGTTATGTTTAAAAAAGTCAAGGGGTTAGAAAATTTTACAGTTTCAAATATTCCTCTCCATTGTCTTAGAAACACATTAACTGGATAATCTTGTGGCATGAAAAAAATGATCAGTCTCAGATTTCCAACGCATCACAGAGTTCACTGTGATAATCTAAGTTATGTCTGATAGTCAACAGACTTTGATTTCTGTTGGCTGTACATTTTATACAAATGCATGACTATCTGAGAAACAGTAGGAAAAAATACAGCATCTTTAAAGCTATGCTTTGAAATTTTCACACCACCTTATCATTTTACTTTGGAAGTAGTTAGATCTCAGAGGACTTGCATAGTATGTGCTCATGGGTGATTCTCAGACCAGCTGTATCATCATCAACAATAAATCCTGGGCATATCCCAACTCTATCCAGTCAGAATATCTGGAGATGGACCACAGAGACCTGAATCTTTCAGTACCTCAGGTGTTTTGTTTTGCTTTTGCTTTTGTTTTTGTTTTTGCTTTTTTTTTTTTTTTTGCTTTTGCTTGTTTTTGTTTTTTAATGCCCAGCAAGTCTATTGGTACATTAAGTTTGAGAGAACTTTACTTCTGGTGGCCAGTGCTGCCAATTGCCAGTTATGTCTCTTTTGGATAATTTACTTTGGATCTCAGTTTTACTTGA